>NC_135714.1:120641701-120967058 GCF_964656455.1 Halichoerus grypus
TCCCGCCCCCTGCGGGAGTGGGCGGGACCGGGGCGGGGCAAACAGAAGTGGGCGGGCCCCTTCCTGTCGACGTGCTGCCGTAAGGTCGCTGGTGACGTAAGAGGACATCCGGTCCGGCTCCTAGTGTCGGAAATTGGCTCTGCCCAGCCTCCTTCGGTTTTGGTAGCTCTCTCCCTGGAGTCGTGGCCCGCAAGTTGGAGTTGCTGCTGCCGCGGGCTGGTCTCACGCTATTCCCTGCCCCTCTGCCCCCGGAGTGAGCCCGGCCTCCCCGCAAGGGTGAGCGAGGTCGGCCCGGAGCGCGCGTGAGGGAGGGTGTCCCGCGGGCGGGTGATGGTTGTCAGTTCCCCGAACCGCGTGGCACCTCCGCTGTTGCCTCCGGATGCCCCCATCACCCCGCTGGGTCCTCCGATTGCAGGCTTTTCCTCCAAAGCAGCGCTGACCCTGTGCCTTTTTCCTCATTTGATGACAGGCCACGTCTTAAGTCGAAGCGTTGCTGGAGAAGGGCTTAAACCCATATGAGGCGTGAAAAATTTCACTCTTTTAAGTTTCCAAACCAAATTGGAGAAAAAAAATCGAGGCTCAACCTGAGCCGATTCACCCCTGGGGGACGCAAAAATTCACCGGGATGATCACCCCGGATTGTCTTCTGAGTTCTTTTGGCAGGGGACTACACAATTTTTTTCACCCTGTAGAATTTGGTCGTTTTAAATACTGAAAGGATGATCTCGTGGGCTTGTACGTTACTTAGCTGACCACCTACTAAATCTGGCCTGATTTGTCTATATTTTTAAGTCGCAGCTTCCCACCACTTGGCTTTTGCTTGGACATTTTAATATAAGAGTTGAAACCCAAAGTAGGAAAACTTAATAAGACGAGCTAGCTGGTGCATGATTTCGCCCTGTTGTAATAGGGCCTTTTAAATGAGAAGTGTGAATTTCTTCAAAGTGATTTTTAGGAATTCTCTTCATGTATCATGGACGTGTTTTGGTTTCTTTGAAGAGAATGTTCGTGCCTTCAGGGAGATTGTGTCACAGTCACCAGTGAAACTTAATCCTGTCCTTGGAAGTTTAGAATTTGTAGATCTTGGACAGGGCCTAGACGTGTAAATTTGTATTTTTTAGGAATTTCTACAGTTGATTTTTGAGAATCACTCTTAGAAAAGACTTAAAAAATATGTATTTTGAAGAATGTTAAGAAACTTGAGATTCATATTGTGAAGCAAGTACATAATAGGCCCATTTATTAGTGTGTCTCTTCATTTATTGACTGCTTAATATATGCCAGGCAGGGCGGGGAGGTATACATTGTCAAGAAAGACAGGGCTGATATCCTCAAGGAACTTGTAGTGTGCAGACTGGATGAATAGCCAAATAAAAATGTGTTATTTAGTAAAAATCTTGTTTTTCTAAATGTGGTAGTTCTTTCAACTAAGTGATGAAAGATGAAAGCCCGTTTTAAAGTCCTTATTTATACAGGGCTTTACATACATACTCATATATAATACATACTCTTAAACATAAATTTGAACTCTGTTAAAATTATATGCTCACTTACATGTAGAGAAGAGCAGCTTCCAGAGTCAAAGCAACTACAGTACCTTTAATATCTTTCCAGAGGGGGTTGGCTCTGTAGTTAATGTTGTCATTTGACTTTACTTGTTAGATGTTTTGTTTAGCTATTACACAGGAGAAATAAGACTTTATACTTCAAATCTTAACGTCAAGTTGAATATATAGCTCAAAAAATGATATAAACTGAGTAAATAATATACTTTTAAATTATTTCTTGTTAATGATATATGCCTAATTTTTAAAAAAATTTAGTACAGAGTAATTTTTATTTTTTATTTTTGTTTTTTTTAAAGATTTATTTGAGAGAGCAGGAGCATAAGCGGGGGAGGGGCAGAGGGACAGAGAATCTTCAAGCAGACTCCTCACTGAGAGTGGAACCCCAAGGTGGAGTGGGGGGGTGGGGGCTTGATTCCAGTACCCAGCCACCTAGGCACCCCGTGTACAGAGTAATTTTTAAAGAATACTTAACATGAGAGAAACTTTTTCTCTTTTTTCTCACTGGGAAAAGAAAACGTTTGGCTTCTAGGATAAATTGTTTTGATGTTTACATTTTTAAGAATTGTTTGGTAGTGCAAATAAGTGCCTTATCTTAAAAGTTATCTATTTTATTTGGGGTAATGTATATTTAATATTTCATAAAGGCTTAAAATGTGCTTACCAGTCAAAATGACAGGATTGAGTTTAAAATTTAATGAGTGAAAACACTTCATTCTACTGTTTCTTGGTTTATTTACAAAAGCAAATGCAACCAGGCAATTGTATCTTCTCTGTTCTCTTGTGTAGAAAGTGGGGTAAAATGCCTAAAAAAAAGACTGGTGCGAGGAAGAAGGCAGAGAACCGCCGGGAACGTGAAAAACAGCTCAGAGCATCAAGAAGCACCATAGATTTAGCTAAACACCCATGCAATGCGTCAATGGTAACAGCTTTTTTGGATACCTGTTGGTGGTTGAAAAACTGTATAATACTTATCTGAAAAATGCCTGAATAAAATGTTAGTGAATACAGAGTTGCTGCATATATTTTATTGAATTTCAAATCTGTGTTAGAGGCATGTCCATTGTTTTCATTAAGGCAGAGTAGCAATGATTTTGTTTGATTTTATGTTATTTATAAACCTAGCGTATTACCTTGGCTGCTGTTAGTGATAGATATGAAACAAGAATACATACTGGGGATTGTGGGATGTTTTCCAGCTTCTCTAACCTTATACGCATAAGTTGTCCTGTTAGTTGGAGCCTTTTCATTATTTCTCTTGGCAGTTCTTAACTCATTTGATTTTAATTTTCTAAACTTTTCACTTTTCTTGACATCTCTTTTGGCTAACTGTCCTGTTGCCTTCTTTTCCTGTGCTCAGTGGGTTAGTCCTGATCATTTCTGGGCTTGTTTGGTCAAAGTGTGAAAAAGCAAGATTGTCATGTGATTATAACCCCTTTCCTTTTTTTGGCCGTATTTCTCTGAGTTGTCCCATAATTTCCTATTTCCAGTCCTCTCTACTTTTTCTATTCCTGCTACTCCTCTTTCTTCTTCTTCTTTTGTTTCACCTAAAGATCATATGAAATGCTTAATATGATTTAATTCCCTGAATGTTTCTTTTGCATCTATTTTGTGCCAGGTACTATTTTAGGCACTGTAGGGTATACAAAAATGAATGACACAGTCCTTGTTTTGACAAGTTTATAGATCAGTTGTCTTGTGTATTTCTTAAGATTTGTTTGTTTGTAAGTGACAAATCCAACTTAAGTAACTTTAGGGAGAAAAAGAGTTTACTATTTCTATATTATTTCTATTTCTGTTTACTACATTTACTGACATGTAGTTGGGAAGGGCAAGGATGTAGCGGGGACACTGGGACTTGGACAACTGGAACCTGGAACAACCGTGTAGTTCCATCTTTTGCTTGTGTTTCTTTTTCCTTATTAGTTCCATTTTCTCAGATTGTCTTACCCCATTTGTTTGGGTTTGTAGGTACTGGTAGCTTGTGTGTCTCACATCCCATAATGTTGTCAGAGAGGGAAAGAAGATAGCCCTGCTAACGTTTATGACTGGCATGGGGGGGGGGATGGGAGGGACCAGGATTACATAACACAGATAGGACAGATGGTAGAGACTCCCTTCAGGGTCATTTCTAGAGAAGAGGGTTATGGGACAGACAAAAGAATTGACTCATATACATAAATACACATAATGAAGACTAGAATTTAATAAGTGTTGTAATAAATGTACAGTTAAGACTAAGGTACATTTGGGCAAAGCAGGGATAAACTTGAGTGCGTGGATGGGGTACAGTTCATAGAGGAGGTGGGTTCATCACCAGAACTTTCAACAGGTAAAGATTGTAAGGATAGACTTTTCAAGGAAAATTATTAGAATAGTAAGGCATGGAAAAAGTATAAGACCTATTTCATGAATGGCTGACAAATAGTGACTTTAATCTAAAGTGAATAGGCCAGCAAGGTTTGAAAGTGGTTAGGGACCAGATTGTTGAGAACTTTTAGTACCATGTTTAAGATTCTAGATTTTCTGGGCACCTGGGTGGCTCAGTTGGTTAAGCGACTGCCTTCGGCTCAGGTCATGATCCAGGAGTCCCGGGATCGAGTCCCGCATCGGGCTCCCTGCTCAGCAGGGAGTCTGCTTCTCCCTCTCCCACTCCCCCCTCTTGTGCTCTCTCTCTCTCTCACTCTCTCTCTCAAATAAATAAATAAAATCTTTAAAAAAAAAAAAAAGATTCTAGATTTTCTGCGAGCTTCATCATATTGTGTTCTCTACCATTTCTTGTGTCCATTCTGTAATATTTATCTGATTAAAAAGCAACATCAACAAAAAAACACAACCCCAAAACAAACCACTGCTGTATTTATATAGCCTCTTGTGGAAATGCTACTCCTTTCTTTGGTGTGGTATGTACGGGAACATACCTTTGTTATTAAAGTGTGTATAGATGCTTGTATATGTGGGTGAAGTTGGAGGCTTTGGGGAAGTGTTACTTAAATTTTAACATGAAAAACAGGGTATTCTTTATAATGCAAGTAAATTGGGAGTTTTCAATCAGAAAATTAATGTTATGTTTTTACATTTTACAGGAATGTGACAAGTGTCAGAGGTAAATTTTTATTTATTTCTTTTTCTATCTATATGTAATAAATAGATCCCCTCACCTTTTATCTGATATTGACTGAATTTTAAAATTTTATTTCACATGACAAGGCGGCAGAAGAATAGAGCGTTTTGCTATTTTTGCAGTTCTGTACAGAAGTTACCAATTTGTGCGCAGTGTGGTAAGTATATGATAACTGGGGACTTAAACCTTTTCTTTTACCAACCATTTGTTTTGCAGTTAATCAGTTTGACTGATTTATCATTTTTTATAGTACTGTTAGACCTTACCATTAATGAAATAACAAATTGTTATTTGGTCTGTCTGACACTATCAGGTCTTGATTTTGTCTCTTTGATGTAATGTTGAAAAATAATTAAGGTATGGTTTAGATATAGGTTACCACCATGTTGTAAACATTAAAAGATCAGATTTCAGACTAATAACATTTGGTGATCCGAATTTTTAGTTATGCTAACTTTGTCTTGTTGATATCTGTTTGTATACTTTTCTAAGTTTTGATTCCTGCTGATATTGCCCACAGTATCTTAGACTGTTGAGAATAGATTTATTCCACATTTACTGATGCCAATTTTTTCTGTTTGGCATTAGCATATGATTCTTGAGTTTCCTCATATGTTTTCCCAAGTGATTGCAATAGTTCCTAAGCTACGTATTCAGTTCCCAGGTATTTATTCAGAGTAAATGATTATTCAAAGTAAACTAAATGGTAGTTCATAGAACAACAAGATTGGTGTTTCCCAAATAGCCTTCCATAGAATACTTGAGCTATTAATAGGTATTTCTTTCTTTCTTTTCTTTTTTTTTTTTGAGAGAAAGGGAGAGACAGAAGGAGGGGCAAAGGGAGAGGGAGAGAGAGAGAATCCCAAGCATGCTCCATGCCCAGTGCAGAGCCTCATGCAGGGCTCAGTCTCGCAACAGTGAGATCAGGACCTGAGCCGAACAGACAGACACTTAAACAACTGAGTCACCCAGGCGTCTCTTAATAGGTATTTCTTAAAATAATACATACACTTGAGAAATGCTGCTTGTTTCATCCCTGCCTTTCTGTCTGGGAAATTTCTGTTACATATTTGTATGTTAAAGGTTCTGAAGACCTCCAGTAAAGAAACCTAATGAATTTTGTTCACACCAGATTTACTCCCCAAACTTTTATTTGAACAAATACTCCCTTTGGTTATGGGATGATAGTTTCAGGTGGAACACAGTTTGGGATATACTCACATAAATGTGTTTATGTATAATAACATTGTAGAAAATTAGGAAAGTTTAGGGCTATATCCCTGAATATTTCTAGCGTAGTTCTAGTTTTCTAAGAGGCCATCTTTTGAGGTTTATCAGCTCAGGTCTTGCTCCCAGGGTCATGAGTTCAAGCACAGCATTAAGCAGGCCCAGTATGGAGCCTACTTAAAAAAAAAAAGAAAATACTGGCCTAGAGAGACTACTTGTCTGCCAGTTTTTATATCTTTATTTTATAAAAGACAAATGAATATAGAATGAGAAAATAGAGGGGCTTCTGGGTGGCTCAGTCAGTTAAGTGTGGTGACGTAGGCTCAGGTCATGATCTCAGGGTCCTGGGATCCAGCCCTGCGTTGGGCTCCCTGCTGGGCGAGATGGGGTGGTCTGCTTGTCCCTCTCCCTCTGCCCCTCCCTCAGCTTGTGCGCTCGCGCGCATGCTCTCTCTCTCTCAAATAAGTGAAATATTTAAAAAAAAAAAAAAAAAAAGAATGATAAAATAGGTTATGAAGATTGAGTTCTTACTAGGACCATCCCATATTTTCATTGTTGGCTGGGCTTCAGTTATATAGTGCTGTGTACATGGATTTATTTCCCACTTACTGATTCTTATACTTAGACATGGAATAGTTGGGTAGCTGCTGTCTCTCATTTCCAGTCTCTCTTCCCATTTCCTGTTGTCCTAGCTTTGTTCCTCAGATAATCAAGATAATGTGGAAAATTGTGCATCTTCTTTGTGTTTCATCTTCTACTTTGCAGAGTCTGAGATGGGTGATTAATATGTCACCTTAATTTTGACATAGTATATGATGAGTGAATTTCCTGATAGTGTTTCATGTTGGTAATTTGCTGCTAGATCAGAGCTTTTGTGGCTATATTGTGATTTTTAGCTCTATCACTGTATTCCTGTTTTTTCCATTCACTTGGGCACTATTTCAGAATTCCTTGGGAAGAATGTTTATTTGGGGGCTATGTTTGTAAATTTTTACATATGGATAAACTTAAAAAAAGAACTAGGTAAGTTACATTATCATTGTTTGGTTTGGTTTGAGATGTTCTGTGGAAAGAAATAAACAATAACTTCAAACCAGGCTGTTTTTATTGTTTTTTTAAGTAGAAATAAACAATAACTTCAAACCAGGCTATTATAAACTGTAAAATTCATTTTAAAACATAGCTTTTTTTTTTTTTTTAAAGATTTTATTTATTTATTTGAGAGAGAGAGAATGAGAGACAGAGAGCATGAGAGGGAAGAGGGTCAGAGGGAGAAGCAGACTCCCTGCCGAGCAGGGAGCCCGATGCGGGACTCGATCCCGGGACTCCAGGATCATGACCTGAGCCGAAGGCAGTTGCTTAACCAACTGAGCCACCCAGGCGCCCTTAAAGCATAGCTTTTTAAAATCTGTATTAATTCATTTGAAAATTCACAAGATTTTAAACTGCTTTGATGATTGTTAGATTACAACTGTAACTTGCAATTTCTGATTTTAGTACAAACAATAATTAACATATAATTTTATTGTGCAATACATTTTTATAGATTTACTAGTAAATTTCTAATCTTAAAAGATCTGATTCAGGTTAGATCTCTGTTATATCAGTCTTTTTATTTTTAGTAATATGAGCAGTAAACTGATTTCTATCCATTTTCAAGTTATTTCTATAGGAATTGAGGCTAGATAAAAAGTGGCATTAGTGAATATTTACATGTACTACTTTGCATAAGACTACTAGTGCAAATTTGTCTCTTTACAGGGAAAACAAAGTGCATGATGAAGTCTTCAGACTGTGTCATAAAGCATGCTGGTGTGTATAGTACTGGCCTTGCAATGGTGGTAAGTTTCTTGTCTTCATTTCTTTTTTTTTAAATTTTATTTATTTATTTGTCAGAGAGAGAGAGCATGCACAAGCAGGGGGAGTGGCAGGCAGAGGGAGAAGCAGGCTCCCCGCTGAGCAAGGAGCCCGATGTGGGACTTGATCCCAGGACCCTGAGATCATGACCTCAGCCCAAGGCAGATGCTTAACCGACTGAGCCACCCAGGCGTCCCTAGTCTCATTTTCTTAAGATTCCTTCTAGCAATTAATATTCTATAGATGTCATTGTGTTATTGAAAGGTGTAGTCTTTCTCTCTTATCTTGATGTAAAATTGGAGAGTCTTATCCTGGTATTTAATTCTGTATATTTTATTTTAATTTTTTTCCACAAAGAAATGTAATGATTCAAAGCACAAGTCACCTTAATAGAAAAAAGATGCTGACAGAAGTTTAATATTTTTTCTCAGTTATTCTAGAAAAGCTATGTGAATTATTTTTATTTTTTATTTTTTTTAAAGATTTTATTTATTGATTTGACAGAGAGAGAGAGACAGTGAGAGAGGGAACACAAGCAGGGGGAGTGGGAGAGGGAGAAGCAGGCTTCCCGCTGAGCAGGCGGCCTGACGTGGGGCTCGATCCCAGGACCCTGGGACCATGACCTGAGCTGAAGGCAGACACTTAACCAACTGAGCCACTCAGGCACCCCAGCTATGTGAATTATTTTATAAATGATTCAGGAAGGAATTTTCTTAAGTGAGAAATATTTCCTTTTTTTTTTGGAAGATGGAATATATATTTATTATAAATCACAATATCACACAGGTGCACAACATAATGATGTGATATTTGTGTATATTGCAAAATGATCGCCACAGTAAGTCTAGTTAACATCTATCACCTCACATAGTTACAATTTTTTTCTTGTGATGAGAACTTTTAAGATCTACTCTCTTAGCAACTTTCAAATAAATAATACAGTATTATTGACTACAGTCTCCATGCTATACACATCCCCATGACTTATTTAATATGTAACTGGAGGTTTGTACCTTTATTATTATTATTATGTTCAATTAGAAGTCAGAAATATTTCTAATTGAAAAAATTCAGTTTAGTTACTATAATTGTTATAGATAAGAATGTTTAAATGTGGACTCTGGACACCATTCAAATTAGAATTCAGTTTGAAGGCAACACTTTTAGCTCCGTGACTTACTTTAATGATTAGTATTGGGGTTAAGTGTATAGTTTCCCCCTTCTTTTTCTTTTGATTTATAGCCAAGTTTTTTATATTGTAAATAGCTGTTGGTGAAGTAGTTTGATTTTCAGAGAATCGTCTTTAATTTTGGCTTAAACAGAAATTTTTTTTAATGAAGCCACCCACTATCGCTGAGGGTTGATAAATTGCTAAATGTGTACAATTTTGATGGTTGCCCTTGGCTAAACAATGGTTGCAGCCAGGCAAGTGACAAAGATTTTTTGTGTTCCTTGGTTTCAGGGTGCTATATGTGACTTCTGTGAAGCCTGGGTTTGCCATGGTAGGAAATGTCTTAGTACCCATGCCTGCGCCTGCCCTCTTACTGATGCTGAGTGTGTGGAGTGTGAACGAGGTGTCTGGGACCACGGTGAGTGATTACATGCAAGTGGTGAACTTTACTGTATTAAGTAAAGGCTGACTTTGAAACATTCTGGATGCTCTTTTTATATGAGTAGCCAGGGGATTGTGGGAGTCCCCTTTTTCATGGTTCAGTTTGGCAGTTTTCATTGTAGCCTTTACCAGAACAAAAACTACTGTGTCATTTTGGTGTAATTCTGAAGTAAATCGCTTGACTTCTTTAAATTGATATTTATGGCTTCTTTAAATTGAAATTTATCATGGTTACATTTGTGGGTTTTGTTTTTTAATCCAATAGGAGGCAGAATATTCAGTTGTTCTTTTTGTCATAACTTTCTCTGTGAAGATGATCAATTTGAACATCAAGCCAGCTGCCAGGTTTTAGAGGCGGAAACATTCAAATGTAAGTTTTTATAAATTAGATGTCCTTTATACCCAGGATTCTTAATAGTATTAAGTGTTAGACTCAAAAAAGAATCTAGTTTTTTATGCAGCCTCTTGTGGACTATAATTCAACTTAATATCTGTTTTCCGTTTCTAAAAAAAATTCAGAACCACATAGTCTGTTTTTTTCAATAGGGATGCCACTGGCATTTTGGTTGGGTCAGTTCTTTGTTATGTGGGATTGATTATAGGACTGTAGCCTTCCTGGTCCTGAGTACTAAGTATCATTTTCACCTCCAAGTTATTATAACAACTCCCACCCCTCCCCGCCGCCCCCCCCCGCCCCCCCCCCCCCGCCAAAACCCACACACATTTCCAAATGCCTTCAAGTAAGTGATACGTAATACTACCCCTGGTTTGTTCCTGCTAGTTGGTTTCGGTGATTGTTAGACAAGAGTATGCATCAGAAACACCTGTGGAGGTTTTTTAAAAATACAGCCACCCAGGCCTCATCCCTGAGATTCTTTGAAGTCTGTGGTAGGTGCAGGCCTATGTGTTTTACCCACACACATAATTGTCATGTATCTTTCAGTTTGAGAACCAGTGTAACTGGTTCTCAATGGTATTATCTTTACAGATAGATTACATTTTATTTCCGCATTATTTTTGATTTTCAAAAGCTCAAAATTTAGAGTCAAACACCTCCTGGTTATGTGATTTTGGGCAAATCACCAAATCTTTCTAAAGCTGAGTTTCCTTATTTATTAAAAGAAGATGCTAATTTCTTTTTGAAAGAGTTAATTAAAATGAGAATCCATATAAAGTGTTATTATGGTACCTTTTACTTAGAAAGCCCTTATTAAATATCATTATAGAAAAGGCTGAAATTCCCCAGATACTCATTTGCTTGAATTTGGTTTTTCTTTTGATATGAAATGGTAATCTCTATATTCTCTTATAAATTTAAAGTTGGTAAGTTGTCAGTTTTAATATATACATAAATGCATATATATGTAATTCTTAGAGTATTCATATAGAAATTCTCAAAGGTTAAAGAACATCTCAAAGTAGATAGCATTTTTGAGCCATTCTTAGGCTTCTGCAAAATCTGTAATATAAAAATTGAATTACTTTATTTGGAGCCTGAGAACTTTGAGTATTTTGTCGCATTTGACCCCAAAGACAGGCAGTTGTGAGTGATAAGACTATAATTTCATCAGGAAGTTTTAGTGATTCAGTAAAAGACAAAGGAAAAATACAAAAGCAGAATAGTTGACAGGATTTTAAGATAAATCTATCATCATGTCTTTGATACTTGATATTAAGGTTATGTTCATTGCAGGTTCCTAGGTGTCTTTGGTTTACTGTAGTTTATCTTCTTTACTTTTTTTTCATTGCTTTAGTTTTCTTCTTGCCATTCTTTCTTTGCCAGTTGCCATTCAATGCTTGTTTTTTCCTGAAATATTTTCCTAATCATACCCATAGGCCGCAAAGGTATAGCTTGTTTCCACCCCCTTAACTGGTCATATCTCATCATTTATAGGTTTGACCTTACTTAGGAATTGGGAGATATAGAAATTCTTTAAGATACTTATTTACCTGCATTATCAGTGGGAAAGATGTTTTAAGAAAAAACAAAACAAATATGTTGACTCTGCCTCTATTTTTTTAAATAATTAAAATGGCTCCGGGACTTCTAATTTAAAATGGCTTGTTATCAGCAGACTTTGATGCATCCCAGCCTGCTCTCTTTTAAAATACTCTGAAGACATAGAAATAGATTTAAAATGGAAACCATTCCCCAGTTTAAAACTAGGAAAGTCAAACTATTTTTGTATTTATTTATTTATTTATTTATTTAAGATTTTAATTTATTTTTTGACAGCAAGACAGCGAGAGAGGGAACACAAGCAGGGGGAGTGGGAGAGGGAGAAGCAGGCTTCCCGCCGAGCAGGGAGCCCGATGCGGGGCTCGATCCCAGAACCTTGGGATCATGACCTGAGCCAAAGGCAGATGCTTGACGACTGAGCCACCCAGGCGCCCTGTCAAACTATTTTTAGAATCTGGGAGAAATGCATTGTTTATATAAGTCCAAAATTGTAACTCCTGGGGAGAGAAATAACTGGGCAGTGAACCAGAGTGCATATGTGTTGGCTTGAGGTAATCAGGGAGAGAAGAATGGCAGGGCCATGTTCCATCCTAGGTTGAGTTCCCAGAAGTAAGGATGAGGGTAAGATAGACAAAATTAATTTCTTGGGATCATGTCTTTGTGGCACGTAGAAGACTCAAGTAGTGGGGATGGGAAAAGATTCTATATCAGAAATTCCTGGGGCTCCTTGGTGGCTCAGTCGGTTAAGCATCTGCCTTCTGCTCATGTCATGATCCCAGGGTCCTGGGATTGAGCTCCAGGTGGGGCTCCCTGCTCAGCGGGAAGCCTGCTTCTCCCTCTGCCTGCTGCTTTGCCTACTTGTGATCGCTCTCTCTCTCTCTGTCAAAAATAAATAAATAAAATATTAAAAAAAAAAAGATGCCTGGTGTACACTGGGAGATTGGGTTGGGACCTTTGTACTTTCAGTATGTGTTCTGGCTATGTATTTGAAAGAGATTTATAACATTTTGGTTAAGTATATCCTTTTTCTTTTTCTTTTTTTTTTTTGACTGAATGAAGAAGGAACCAAATAACTCCCTGGGCATATCTTCAGGTGGAAATGATTGAGATTTCAGATTTTTGTCCCCACAGACTGAATGAAATAATATGGTTATTATTGAAGTACTTTGGTATACTTGTATATGCCTAATATAGTTAACCCTTGAACAGTATGAGGGTTAGGGGCACCAACCCTCTGCACAGTTGAAAATCTGCATATAACTTCTGACTCCCCAAAAACTTAACTGCTAATAGCCTGTTGTTGACCAGAAGCCTTACTGATAACATAAATGGTTGATTAACACATATTTTGTATGTATTATATGATATATTCTTACAATAAAGTAAGCTAGAGAAAGTAAAACGTTACTACGGAAATCATAAGGCAGAGAAGATACATTTAAAGCACTGCACTGTATTTATTGAAATAAATTTGCACATAAGCAGACTTGCACAGTTCGAACCCATGTTGTTCAAGGGTCAACTGTATATAGTAAGTACTCAGTTGATTTTTTAACTTTTATTATTAACACATAGGACAAATAATACATATCCAACTGAATTATTGGCATTACGGTGGAAGAAAGCAGGATACTCGGACAGAAGCAATAATAATACATATAATTGAGAGCATCATTTCTGAGTGTAAAAAAAATACTTGCCTGTTCACATAAAAAAGGCTACCCATGAACCAGGCAAAATTAAGTAAAAGAATTCCCAAATTAGAAACATCTGGTCAAATATTTGCATTACAAAGACAGGCTTCCTTTTACTTGTTTTCCTTTTTATTTTTTCAAGACCTCTAAGTGAATTGAAAGTTAATAGTTTATATTCAGGCTTTATTAGTGTAAGGCTTAGTTTATTTTCTCTTTCTATACCTCTGGTACTTACTTTTTTTCTTCCATTTCTGGCACAGTCAATATGTGCCAGACATTCTGGCTTTTCTAATATATTTGCACTTAAGTTTAGGTTTTTCCTCAGTAATTACAGGTAATGACCAAAATTAACATGGCTTACTGACTAAAATAGTAATAAAATATTTTGGGATTTTTCCCATCTTTTCCTGCCCACTTGAACATTATTTTCTCTTCATAACTACCCTTTCTACCTGAAGTATTCTATTCCCTTATCAGAAGTTATGCAAAAAATGGCAATAGCCTGCGTCATCAGGAGAGATTATATATTAATGGAGAAAATTATTCTTTTTAAGATTTATTTATTTATTTTTTAAAGATTTTATTTACTTGAGAGAGAGTGAGAGAGAGAGAGCATGAGCAGGGGGAGGGGCAGAGGGAGAAGTAGACTCCCTGCTGAGCAGGGAGCTTGATGTGGGGCTCTATTCCAGGACCCCGGGATCATACCTGAGCTGAAGGCAGATGCTTAACCAACTGAGTCACCCAGGCGTTCCTCTTTTTGAGATTTAAGCATTATGTGATAAAGGGAAGAACTTCAGCCAGTGTCATGGAAAAAAGGATGTCTCACCATTTCAGTTTTCTAAATATAATTAATGAAGTTTGCCATCTCCTAGAACGGGAGAAATGGAAGGAGATTGGAGAATAATTAGTGTCATACTAGCGAAAGAATGCTGGGTGTGTGCACTTCGTTTCCTTCCTTCTGGCTGGGGATTCCATCTCATTTTATGTGCCCTCTAGGTTATATTATGAGACCAAAAAAAATGTTAATAATTGATCTAAGTACATCAAGTATAAATCTGTGGAAAATAGTGTTTTCGTTCGAAGTTTGAATCTGGACATTATGTATTTTTGCCCATAGGTGTTTCATGCAATCGACTTGGTCAGCATTCCTGTCTCCGTTGTAAGGTATACTTGTTTGCTATTTTTAGATTTGGTTTTTAATCCCAGTACTCCTCCACCTTGGATTATTTATAGCTATAATTAATCTATAAGGGTCTTTAAACATTATGTAGTTTACTTCTTTTATTTTGGAGATTGTGAAATTGAATTGAGAAAGCTGAATGACTTTCCAAAGGTTATCCAGTTGGCTTATCTTAGAGTTGACACTAATGCACATGTCTCCCGAATCTTCGCTCAGTGTTTTTACACATTACGTTTATGGAGAATATTCTGACCAAAATGTTGAGAGTATATTTTAATTAATATCACAATTCACTTGCTTAGGAGAGTTTGAGTAAAGTGAAGATTTCCATAATGTTCTATTTCCTTAGATCTTGTCTCCAGCATTTCTGTTTGTCAAAAATCATTAAACAGGTGCAGCGAATTCACTTCCTATCAGAAACATTTCTCCGGTTCTTCTGGTCCTAACCCTGTCTCTTGTTTCTCTCTCAGATCTGCCCCAATTTGGCCAAATGGCTTTCAGGTGTTGTCTATGCTGTTTCCTCTGCCTTAGATCTCTCTTCCCATTTTGCTTATCCTACTGTACCCTTGTTCTCCTTCAGATCTCAGCCAACACATCATGTTTTCCAGGAAATTCCTGAATCCCATATCCTGTTTAGTGCCCCTCCGCTGCACTTCCCTTTCATTGCAGAGTGTTTCACAATTACCTTTCCACTTGTCTTGTGTCCCCAGTTAGGTTATGTATCTGTGAGGGTGGATAGGCTATTCACCATTATGTCATCAGGGGCTTTGTGAATGCTCATATATTTATGAATGAATCAGTGTGCCTACACTGTTCATATCCTATGTATAGTTTCTGCTTTATGTTAGGTCATAGTTCAAAGAGTTCTGGCAAAGACCATTTCCCTTAAGAAATTTAAATCACGAGTGTGACCAGTCCCAACAAAAGTCTTAATCTCTACCCTAACAAAACTGCCTTTAAATCTCCAGGAAATATTGAGTGATAATTTTGTATATTTTTTTGAATTATTTATTGACTTGCTTATTTTTACTTCTCCTATGTAGGCTTGTTTCTGTGATGATCATACAAGGAGCAAAGTGTTTAAGCAAGAAAAAGGAAAACAGCCTCCCTGCCCCAAATGTGGACATGAAACTCAGGAAACTAAGGATCTCAGCATGTCAAGTAAGGCTCTTCTTAAAATACCAATGGAGTGATTTTGCTTTCTTGCTTAGATAAGATTTATCTCTTTTTTTTCTCTTTCTATTTTTGTTTTTGCCTCTTCTTCGTATTTGAAAAGATGAATGTGTTCTCTTAAGCAAATGGAATTTTACAGCCTTGGAAAATTTGTGGGTGAAGTTTCTCAATTTAACTTAAGAAATACACCATCATTCACTTTGATATTTGGCATTTGACTCAGTTAATGACATAGTGGATACTGAAATTTAAGACCAAAAAGTGATTTTTCTGCCTTTGCTGAAGGTTTCCTTGTTAAATAATTGAGTAGCTATAAATCTTTAATATTCGAGTGCTGGTAATCTTCAGTGCTTGGAAGTTGGAATTCATTCTGAAGCTTTTTGTAGGTGTGTGGTATTTGAGCAGCTATGCTTATTATGTAATATATCACTACTACAGGAAATTGTTTTGTGGTTTTTACATAACTTTTCTATGAAGGAGTAAGACTACTACAAACATGCTTGTAGTAACGCAGCTTACAATTTTGTTAAAGAGAATTTGACTCTTTACCAAACGTAGCAGAATGGAACCATAATTCTAAATGACCCTGACAATACTTTTGTTTAATCAAAGATGTAGTTGTACAATGAGGTGAGACTGATGATTTTGCTGATTTTTTGCACTAAACCGTATTGCCACTTAGGCAGAAGAAATGAAGGGCTTTGTCTTGTCGGACACCAGAATTACAGAGTAGTTCTCTTAAGAAAAATGTGTAGTGACATGAATTCAATAGTTCTGTGATTTGAAAATAAAATTTTAATCTATCAAATGAAGAGCATTTTAGTTTTTAACATGCCTTATTTGAATTCTGTTTGGAGAGTGCTATTGTTCTTTTTTTTTTTTTTTTTTAAGATTTTATTTATTTATTTGAGACAGAGAGAATGAGAGAGAGAGAGAGAGCACATGAGAGGGGGGAGGGTCAGAGGGAGAAGCAGGCTTCCCGCCGAGCAGGGAGCCCGATGCGGGACTCGATCCAGGGACTCCAGGATCATGACCTGAGCCGAAGGCAGTCGCTTAACCAACTGAGCCACCCAGGCGCCCTGGAGAGTGCTATTGTTCTTATTTTTTTTTTTTTTTTTAAGATTTTATTTATTTATTTGACAGAGACACAGCGAGAGAGGGAACACAAGCAGGGGGAGTGGGAGAGGGAGAAGCAGGCTTCTCGCCGAGCAGGGAACCCGATGTGGGGCTCGATCCCAGGACCCTGGGATCATGACCTGAGCTGAAAGCAGACGCTTAACAGCTGAGCCACCCAGGCGCCCCCTTATTTTGTTTTCCAACTTTTTCTAGATTTAGTGAAATGACACTGTTGTCTTTATTATTTGTTATATATGGTATGTGTATAGACTCTGAGTAGGATAGAACCGATTGTTGTTACTGAGGTCTCCTTTCTTTCCAGTTAAGTATTAAGTGAGGAAATTAGGAAAATGGGAGTAAGAAGCAGCCAATCAAGTTCATATAATTTTGTATATTGTAGAGAAAAGTGAAGATATAAAGAATCGGAACAAAGTGCCATGTACATATCTGTCTTTTGCAGCACGCTCCCTGAAATTTGGCAGGCAGACTGGAGGTGAAGAGGGAGATGGAGCTTCTGGCTATGATGCCTATTGGAAGAACCTTTCTTCTGATAAGTGTGGTGATAGCAGCTACCATGATGAAGAGGAAGATGAAGATGAAGCAGAGGATGATGAAGAGGAAGAAGATGAAGTTGGAAAGGATTCAGATGCTGAGTCATCCGATTTATTTACTAATTTGAATTTAGGAAGGACCTATGCCAGCGGCTATGCCCACTATGAGGAACAAGACAACTAGGAGAGCGGCTTGCCCATGCGTGACCGTGTCTGAGAGGGGCCGCAATATGTGTGCTTGATGAATTGGGTGTGGGTGTTCAGAAGGACTGTCACTTAGCCTTGTGCAAAAGACTAGTCACCTCACGGGGGCAAGGAGTAGGGCATAGCATTTTTATAGGAACTGATAATCAGGCTTATAGCATAAGAAAAATGAGTTCCAAATGTAAGATGTGTATTGATCCAAGCAATTGAAGCATCATGGATTGGAGTTTTACTGATTTCAGTAATCAGTAGGTTATGCCAATTAGATACATATACAGGATAAAAGAATAGGATGGTAATATATTTGATGGAAATTAAATTGCTGTTTTTATTAAAAAACACTGCTTATATTCATTCTGATTTTGTAAGATGGTAATGGGTAAAACGAATTACTGTATTTTTCCTTGTAGGTCCACAGGATGAGAGTCAGATGTTAAATGCTGAATTTTCATTAAATATTCATGTTATCTTAAGTAGTCATGATATGTATGTTTTAGCAATTACTCATTGATTTTTTTCTTCACAGTGTGTGCCCTGAACAGTACCTGTTATGAATGCCTAAATGTATAGACAAAGGTGACTACGTAGCTCGTTTTCAGAGACACGGAGACAGTATTATTATACAGATGCATTATGCATTTGTCTTTGAATAAATCTAGTATTTCACTTACGTACTTTTGATATTCAATTTCTTGTTCTTAACTTTTTAAACTTATTTTGGAAAGCATTTCCAATATTTTTTTATAAACTGCTTCATTTTTCATCTACTACGCAAAATAGGTAGCAGAGATTAGTGGTGTGGTAGATGCAGACTTTTGCGGCTAGAGTCCATCACTCATGGCAGGTGGAGAACAGGCAGTTGTGGGCACAGGTTCCAGTTGTACACCTTACACTGGCGATGGATTGGGATGGTGTGCTAGAGAGGAATGTGTTAGTGCACCGGCTGGCATTTGAGAAGGATGGAGAAAATTGTAGCTGTGAGGATAAAAGGGTTGGATGGCTATTGCTAGGCCATTCTTATTCTATAGAAACATAATGAACGGCTGAGGGCAACAATGGGCCGTGGGAAGCCAGGTGTGAAAGCCAGAGGGCCTCTGGATGCACGGGAACTAGTTTTCATCTCTTGCAGCAGGATGGCTGAGAAAGCTGAGGCCCAAGCACAGGGCTTAGACTTCAAGACAGTTGCCAATCAAGGCAGGTCTGTTACATAGCGGTCAGGGCACTTGTTGAGAAAACCCAGGACCCTGACAAGTGAGGTGGAGGCATCTGAATGGAT
Source organism: Halichoerus grypus (assembly GCF_964656455.1). Taxonomy (NCBI): domain Eukaryota; kingdom Metazoa; phylum Chordata; class Mammalia; order Carnivora; family Phocidae; genus Halichoerus; species Halichoerus grypus. Next base: position 120,660,241 of record NC_135714.1, read on the forward strand.
GTCGCTGAAGATGTTTACTCCACAGACTCCTGAACTTTCTGGGCCTGCAGTTGCAGCCCACCCCTCTCTGGTAAGGGCAGACACTCCTGCCCTGCCTCCAAGCTGGGTGACAATGCAGAGCTCTCTCCCCAGGCAACAAGTCCCCCCTTTAGGACTTGTCCTATCTCCAGGCTACTAGGTTTTGAATTAGGATTAAATAGCATAATTTGGGTTAAGGAAAACTCAGCGGGAGAGGTGCTGGGCCTGCAGAGAAGAACAGAGTCTACCCCAAGGAGCTGCAAGAATTGGCCAGTGTGGACTGGGAGGAGCTGGAGGAGTACATGAGGCCAGAATCAGGGTGAAGATCAAGAGAGTCCGATCATAAACTAGGGGAGAACTTAATAGCACCCACATTGGGTCCTTGGGTTGCAGGATAAGAGCTATCTTAAATTAATAGGATTTAACACCCTCGTTGGGATCCTGGGAGATGGTATGAACTCACTCTACCAGGATGGCTCCTAGAAGCATGGAAAAAGCAATGACTAATTCTGAGCAAAGTTGAAATGCAAGCATATTACTGTGGCAGAGTGTGGAGGAAAGGATTAAAAGTTGAAGGAAGTGGATATGCTGGAATGGATAGATGGGCTCCAACATACCAAAGTGGGTGTAGTTACCACGACAACAAAATGTCACTGTGAGCAACAGATGAATGCATCCTTGCTTTATGAGGCAGGTCAAACCAGCTGTTCTAGAAAGACCAGTGGTTCATTCTCAGTGGAATAGACACACATTCTGGGAATGGGTTTGCCCTTCCTTCTGCAGGGCCTCATCCAACATCATCAGTACCTGAGAGCTTATGGAGTGTTCAGTTTACTGAGATGAGACACCACCTCACATGATGTCAGGTCGGGGGATCATCTTTCAAGCAAAGGAGGGGGAGGAATAGGCCTGTAACCATGGGACCAAGGGTATCACATACTCTGCCACCTAGAAACTTCTTCCCTGGGGATATGTTGGCATGGTGTGCTGAAGACACACTGAGCCAGCAGCTCAGAGGCAATACTCTGCAAGGACTTTATATCATCCTTCAAGTTACAGATACTGAATCAAAGGTACTTCTATTCCACTGTGTTCCCAATAGACGATCCATGTGTGATGGGTTTGGATAGTGTACCATTTTTGGCTTTTTATGTCTAGAGACCAAGAGGTGAGAAGAGATCAACTTGGGCAGAGATAAGTGTCTTTTCATCAGGAGGATGTAGGGCTGTTTTTACATAATGGTGACAGGAATATGAGTGGAATTGGGTTTTCTAGGTGTTCCTTTGCCCACTTGTGACCATAAATGGACATGGCAAACCACCCCAGCCTATGAAGGGCCTGATGACTAGATCCCTGGGGGGATGAGGGTCTGGGTTAAGCCACTGAGACAAGCAGAGGTAATAGTAGGCAGGCAGCCCCTAGGGTTTGTTCCGCTGCACAGCTGCTTTGGCTGGATCAAGCCCTCCCCAGAGCAAAGCATGCATCTGTTGCCTGAGCAACTGGTTTGGCTATTTTGGCTCAATCTGGCCCAACTATGACAAAGAGCTATTAAGCTAGTATCTCTGTACAGAATCTAGGAGCTGACACTTAACGTGAGGCAAATACATTTTTCTCCTCTTTGTTTTGATCATGGTTTGGCAAACTCTGCTGGGATATTGTAACCATGCGTGTGAGGGCGACCTTTATGAGTCACCTACAAGCTTCTGCTCATGCAGAATGTATTACTCCATTTCAGAACGCGAGTAGCCCATGTAGCATGCACACCTGTGCTTTACAGGATGCTCCTGGTTACTTATTTTCCTAATGGGGACAACTCAAAGGATGAAACAATATATTAAATCCTTAATCATATCTTGTGGAATCAGTAAATTAGACATTGAAGCATTTTAAAATAAGGAATCAGAGTTAAAACACAGAGTGTTTCTGATAATCTTTGTGGGAAGGCAAAATAATATGCTAACTGCAATATGCTAATTTTCCTGAATTGCATTGAGATGCCTAGCCACAAGTCTGTCCACACTGAATTCTTTCTCCTCCACTCAGGACATCTGGGGGCTTCTTCTGGGTCTCCTTCCCTGTGCAGTGACTTCATTCCTCGGTGTCCTGTGTCTTAAAAACTATTATTTCGTGTATTTTATCCTCCCTGCCACCCCCCCTTTTTTTTCCAGGTGAGAGTAAATCTGGTTTCTGTTACTCCAGTTGGGCTGACGTGCAGTAACTAATTCTGCAGAGCTGTTTCTTCTTTGACATATTATTTTCCATCCCTGTTTAGAAGGATTCTTAATATTCTTAATATTTTTAATCTGCCAAGGAAAGAAGGGATGACCAAAATCTAGTTGTAGTAGTGTATCTATTCCTAACTCTCTTGACTTAGTTATAGTAGTAATCTTGCCTTAAAAAAATCTTGTCAGTGGTCTTCCATCTGTAAAATAAGAATAATTCTTACTACTAACTTTACATTTAGGTGGTATCAGTTATAAAAATTACATTCATTGCAGGTTTAATGTAAGGCCATGTTTTTGTCAGGAGAAATCGTGGCAATGAGTGATCTTTGTTGTTTTTTTCCCTCAGAGATCATTTTAATGTGAAAAACTCTGACAGCAGAGATTTTGCCTTCACAAATAGTTTAACATAAGTCCTCCAGCATCTTTCCCTTATACATAAGGGAAAATATTTTGGCCTCATCTAGTAAAAACAGACTATGTGGTTAAATGACAGGTACACAGTCAGGTCCCTGGTTATAATTTGAGTTGATTCTTGAACACAGGCCTTCACACAATGTGACCAAGGATCCTACTCCCAAGGATCCCGCTTCATACTACCCTTATCTTAAAGCCAGAGTTCCCGATCTCTGATTTTGAATTAAAAAAAAAAAAAGATTGTTAACCTAAATTAAGTTTTAATAAACAGAACTAATAACAGAAACATCCCTAATTAGATTCTGGAGAGGAAGCAAGAAACCACCTAGAGCCAAAGAGAACAAAAATTATCCCTTCAGGACTTTATTTTGGGCTTTCACACACATGTGAACATGTGGAACCAGATACAAATTTATAAGGTAGATAAATATGTAATAATTAGCAATTAGATCAAGTTACATGTACAGTCTTCCGTATTAATAATTATACTATTTTTTAGGAAATACAATTATTAAGTCATTGTCAGATCTCTCAATTTCCTGGAGACAATGCTTCCGGTGAAAATTTCAAAGAACATTTTTCTACAACGTAGCTCCATCATTGGAGTATCATCATACCAAAACAATCGATGGGATTCTCTTTTACCCAAGGCTTTACATGTGAGTTTATTCCCTATCCACCCATACTCACACACACATTACCAAGTAATGTTTACCTAAGGTTTCCAAGTATCTCAGTGGGCATTTATACCTGCAGATCTAGTTCAAAATCTGAATACCCTGAACTTAGTTGTCAAGAGCTATGTATGTTGTTAAGGCTAACACTAGGAAACTGTGTTTAGAATCTGTCAATTACCAAGATCCCCCTAAATAATTTTTTACTATGAGCCTGATTTTCTTAAATAAAGCATATATAGTAATTATCCATCATAAAACTATTAGAAAATATCTGAAATGCCATTAGATTTGATGGGGCCATTCAGTCAAGAAAATATAAAAACCATAAGATAAGCTAGCTGTCTTAAAATTACACTCAAAAAAAAAAAAAAGACAACTACACTGCGAGTTGTTTCATAAATTTCATCATCTTCAAATGCTTTTGTGGTTTATGGTGATGTGTCACATATTAGTTCCTTGCAGCCTTTTTCATTTTGATCTTCTTTTGGATAACTGGGTTTTCAGGGGTGTGGATCATGGTTGTATAATTCTATTGCTATTTTCTATTTCTATTGCTATTTTATAGCAATACAACGCCTCAAAAAGAAAAAGTAGAGGATGGGGCGCTTGGGTGGCTCAGGCGGTTCAGCGTCTGCCTTGGGCTCAGGTCATGATCCCAGGGTCCTGGGATCAAGCCCTGCATTGGGCTCCCTGCTCAGCGGGAAGCCTGCTTCTCCCTCTCCCTCTACTCTTCTCCCCTGCTCGTGATCTCTCTCTCTCTCAAATAAATAAAATCTTAAAAAAAAAAAAGAAAAAGCAGAGGGTGGAAAGCAGGAAGTCCTCCACAACATTAGCACATCTTCTGCAAGTGTTTACATTCATGAAACTTAAAACTGACTCATGGAATGCTCTACTCTTTGGAATTCTGTACCAGGCCACGATACAAAGAAATGTTAAAGCGCTGCTATTGGCAGTCAGCATGGCTGTTATATTTGGTTTCTGGAGTTCTTTATTCAGTACTGCCAAGAGCTTTTTGTAGACTAAGGACTAAGTCATTAATGAAATCTTAGGAACTCGTTCTAAACATTGGAGAAGTAAGATTTCATTACTTAAGAATTTCCCTGGGGGCGCCTGGGTGGCTCAGTCGGTTAAGCGACTGCCTTCGGCTCAGGTCATGATCCTGGAGTCCCGGGATCGAGTCCCGCATCGGGCTCCCTGCTCGGCAGGGAGTCTGCTTCTCCCTCTGACCCTCCCCCCTCTCATGCTCTCTGTCTCTCATTCTCTCTCTCGCAAATAAATAAAATCTTAAAAAAAAAAAAAATTAAAAAAAAAAAAAAAAAAAAAGAATTTCCCTGGGCTGATAATGTGTGAGAATCACACTTGAGTGAATATAAGACAGTGTGCAGAGAGAGAAGAAATGCTCTGTGACTGGTTTTCATATTTGAGACTTGCACCGTCCTGAGAATGTAATTGTGGACTCCCACGAGTCCATGGGACCTACAAGTTGGAGGGCATAGCTCATTTTGTCCAAAACCTATGAGCTAAGCACAGATATAAAAGACAGTAAAAATAGCAACAGACTCTTTAAATAGCTCATGCAACTGTACAGAGAAAAATAGTTTTACATAGTTGATGCCAGAAATGACTACCATATAGTAGAATCAAAATTATAATTATGCTGAGTGCACACACACATGTTGCTATTTGAAAATGTGAGATTTACATGTTACCCGTGTAGTGTAATAACTTTATAAGTTCATATATTACGTATTATACAAAGTTAGTATAAAGGGTTCTTTGTTTACTTGATTCTAATCTTTGATATCAAGTTTTTCTTCACCTCTGGGAGGAGAAAAGTGTTTTAGAAACACAGGGAAAGCAGGGTTCACATGACCTTTAAGGATGTGGTGTAACTGTCATCCGAGCCCGTGGGTGCACAATGTACTGGATGCGCTCATAGAATAATACTGCTTTGGTGATGGGATCTGTATTTTTAAAAAGAAATGTTGTACTTAATGCCGCTAGACAATCACTAAAAAATAGTGTTATGGAAGCTTTATTGTCCTGGAAACTCTTTTTGTTGGATAAGAGAAAAGTTTAAAGAAAAGATTCTTTTTTCCTCTAGAATTTCAGTCTAGTATGCTGCCCAGGCCTCTCAACCCAGCTTTGAACTTGAGTCTAAAGAAAACGTTTGATCTTCTTTGTCTTTCAACTTGACAAAATGTCCTTCTTTGAAATCCCCGTTTTGTTTTATGTGTGCTTGTCAGTGTGTTTTAGAAATGAAAAGCTCTTGGGGGTAAGGTACGAATCTTTTTTGTTTAACCTTTGAACGTCCACCTAAGTGCCTACTCCACTAGGTTGGCATTTCAAAAATATTGCTCATTAAAATGCTCATTCTTCCTACAGTGGTTTGGAAGTGATAGTAAATAGTAGGTGTTGGATTTAGCTTCTTCACTTAGAGGGATTTAAAAACAAAAACATTTCATTCCCTTCAACAAATATTCTTGAGGCCCTTCTGCATGGCAATAATTAATGTGCATTGAAAGATGAACTCACATATCCTATAATATGATCAAGTTGTGTGGTTGATACATAAGAAACATAAAAAGTGATTCATGGATTAAAAAAAAAATTATTCTCTTACTGGGACAAGGAAACGTAACTTGTTGCCAAATGATGTTACTCGGTGAAATGACCAAGCCATACCAGATTCTAGCCTTATAATAGCTACCCCTCATTGAATGAAACAAATATACAGAGAAAAAAAGCAAAGTTACACCTTATTAGTCAGGTGGGGATTTTGCTTTAATTCTGTGCAGAACCCTAGTGACCTAGGCTGAACCCCATGAAAAATTCTTTCCTAAGCACTACTGGCCTGAGATGCCCACTCAGTGTCTCATTTCCATGAAAGTAGGGTGTGTGGACAGGGCGGGGCGGGTGAAGAAAAGTCAAAATAGGACCAAATGGTCATAATAGAGAACAATAAAGGAAAGAAATATCGTTTATTAAAATGTGTCCCATGAGTCTACATGGAATAACAAGGATATCCCGGTCCTTGTTGTAAATGATCTTCTCCAACTAAAGGATTAACTTTTAGTAGGAAGCCTCTGATGTTGCCTTCATTTTTTGGAAATAAAGTAGAAGTATGACTGTTCTGATTTTAGATCAAACAACTCGTCCATCGGCTTTCTGCCTTGGCAGGAAACCTATTCCAGCTGAAAACTCACCATTTGAAGAAATGTATTAGCTGCTAAGATAGCCATTAATAAGTAAGGATATAATCGTGTAGTTTAAGTGAATGCATTTGCATAACACTTTAGACTACCTCTTGAATAATAAGGCATTCACTGATAAAATCAGAGATTTTTTTTTTTCTCCCTGGCATTTGTCATTTAGTCACTTTTCATTTTAAAAAAGGCACTTATTTTGGCTGTTCTTCTGAGAATTTCTGACTCCTCAGCTTGCTGATGTCTTTTAATGCCAGAGTGCAATGCTGCCGATGACCTTCATTTATATTTCAACCATGAGCTAAATCTAGAAATAGACATCAGAGCACACTGCTGTGTTAGCAGACTCCATCATAGAGACATCATTTTAAGGATAACTGAAGAGTTGTTCTTAATGCTATGGGAAAATAAGGAAAACTAACATGACTGCGGCAGGCAGTGAGAAAGACCCGCTACCCACGAGAAGAGGAAGAACTGGATCCCCCAGGGCTCCCTGGTCCAGTAAGGGGGCTGCTGGGGGAACCTTAAAGCCTATGGCAGAAAATAGTTGGTGGAGTGGCAGCCACACACGCAGCTTTTAGCAGTGGGAGCAAATACTCCAAAGAGAATATTAGAGTCTGTGATGTCATCCCCCTCATCCCTTCTTAATGCCGGTCTGGTGTTTACCCTTCCCTTGTGCCCAATTCTCAGAGACTCCTTTCAATGAGTGTACCAGTGATCACCAACGCTGCCCCCAAGGATCAGCTCTCTGTTTGTGTCCTTAGCCTATCTTCAATATTTTACACTGATGGCTACTGTCATTTTCCTCAAACATTTGTCCTTTGGTTTCCACCATATCACACTCCTCCAGTTTACCTCTTGCCTCCCTGACCGTCCCTTCCCCATTCCCCATTCCTGGCCATTGCTCCCCAGTGAGAAGATCGAAAGAAAAAGTATTGAAAATTTATTTTAGCAACTGAAAACTACACATTTCAAGGGATATAGATGAACTAGCTAAATATATGCTTACTTGTTAATTTGATTGCCCATATTAACAATCACACATTGCTAGCATAATATATGAATGGAGAGATATTAATTTTTCCATTCTCACATTTCAGGAAACAATTCTATGCAAAATCTTCACTTGTGTCCTTCAATGTCGGTCTCTGTTTTCAGTAGAGCCGTTCAAGTCCTTGCATATCGTTTCCCTGAATACATCCATTTAAGATTTAGCCCTTTTGGAATTTTGCATGATACTATCACTGGAAGTGTAATTACCCCACTGGGGACATTGGTACAACATTATTTGCACAACATCAGCACAGCAATTTCTTCATTTGTCTTGTAGATGCCTAGTCATGATCTCCACAATGTAATCACTATCATTCTTTAAATAATTGCAATAGGTTTGCCTATAAGGATATCTAACACTTGTAATTGTGAGATCCTACCTTCTGTAATAATTAAATCTGCATTTTATTTCTAAGGCCTGCATTTTATGCAAGGTGGCTTCCATCAGCACATAAAACTAGAATTAATTGAAGTCCTTTGTGCCTGGACATAAGATCAATTTTCCTAAATATTACTTTGATTTTCAAGTAGAGTTATCTGCTAATCTGAGTTTTTGGTGTCCTTGAGATTTGTTAGTTGTCATTTTGCACAGAAATTGTGTTGATTTCTGGCTTAAAAATATAATATTTAATATGTTGCATTATCATATTATAATGCCTTTTGTTCCTTAAAGTTCAGCTTTTAAATCTCTTCATTCTATTTATAAATATAGCAAATGTTAACAATTTCTTTTAAGGAGTTTTTGAAAAATGTTTCTGTTTATAAGCTTAATAGTTAATAAAACATCTTCAAATATTTTAAACAGCCTTTATAAATTTAATCTATTTAATTTCATTTTGTACTACTTTAATTACCTGGCTTTAAAAGACGAACATTCCCAAGCACTAAAAAAATTGCATAAATCTAACAAAACAAACTTATACATATGATGAAACTCAAGTTTCAAATGTTCCAATACTATAATGTAGTAAAATGCAAACTCCAAATCCCAAAATATAAATCACTCAGTTATGGATTTTAAGTTGTCAACTCAAATAGGTCAAATTTTCGTAATCATTACAACCACATTATATCACCACATATGCAGAGTCTTTTTTTTTTTTTAAGAATTATTTATTTATCCTACAGAGAGAAAGAGAGAGAGAGAGAGAGCACACACGAGCAGAGGGGGAGGGGCAGAGGGAGAAGCAGACTCCCCGAGGAGCAGGGAGCCCACTGAGAGGCTCGATCCCAGGACCCTGGGATCATGACCTGAGCTGAAGGCAGACGCTTAACTGACTGAGCCACCCAGGTGCCCTTCAGTGCATATTTTTAAAAGAATAAACATTCAGAATATATCCAGGTCTCAAGATGTGTATCGACAACCTCTGTTGGGTATCCCTTAGGTACTTCATTTAATCCCATAATTGCTTTCTCCTGTGGCCCCTGTGATAAAGACCATCAATCACCTGTCAATGCAATTTTTTTTGATGCCCTCATAGATTAGGGGGCCCAGAAAAGATTATTCAGAGGCTACATTTTCTTAATATTTTATTTTTGATCTAGTCTACACATTTAATTATTATATTTATTAAGATGGCAATTTTAACCACTTATATTTATTTTAACCATTTACTTACATTTCTTTAGGTATTCCAAACTACATTTAAGTATCTATATTAAATTTCTTTTAAACGTACTTCATCTGACTCACTAACAAACAAAACCTTCCCAGGTACTTAATAAATTCTTGTAAGTCTAGAAAATAAAACTTACACATAAGTTTAATTAAGATTCCATATTCTTGGGGCACCGGAGTGGCTCAGTCGGTTAAGTGTCTGCTTTCGGCTCAGGTCATGATCCCAGGGTCCTGGGATTGAGCCCGCATTGGGTAGCCTGCTTTTCCCTCTCCCTCTGCTGCTCCCCCTGCTTCTGCTCTCTTTCTCTGTCAAATAATAAATAAAATCTTAAAAAAAAAAAAGATTCCACATTCTTGTAAACATTCCAGTATTATTTATGAAACTAGTAAAATTGTAATGTAAAACCCCAAGTCTACATCAACTATCATTTATACATTTTTATTAGACTTACAAAATTAATCAAAGAAGAAAAATTCCCTTAAACCTAAAATATCTAATATGCACTGATGTTTTCCTTCACCCAAAAATGTTAATATTACATGTAGATTTTATTTACTTCATAATTTTGATACTTAAGTCAATTCTTCCCAGGATTGAGAATATAATTATGTAATGTCATACAGTTTTGAGGTTTCCACCCCAAGCGATTTTCAGGGTTCACTTCTCAGCCGGCTGAGGTTGCATACCAATAAGCAGTCTGGGCTGGAAGTGAGGTCTGACACTGCAAATGTGCAAGGTGAACTTTTGGTTTTTTATACCACCACCTGTCAGTCCAAGCCTTCAAGGGGTGATGTTAATGCATTCCAGATGGGGCAGGCTTGACGTCTCTTCCTTGGACTCACTTACACATTACGTAGTTCTCACATGTGATGAATTTGCAACCCCCTCACAACATTTGCAGCTCATTTTCCTTTCTGAATAAATCGGATTGTTTCTTTGCCTTCTAAAGTATTTAATTGTCATCTGATTGGATCCTGCATCTGTTTTAAATATTTTTTTTTCTCGCTCTCCTTCTACAATTTCAAGGTCACGTTAATATCACCCCAAGGCAGAAACATGAAAATAAGCCTATCTTTTCATCCACCTTCCCCATATCACCTCTCTTGATTTTATCATTGGTCTCAAATTTATTCCCTCCTTCTCATTCTCACTGCCATTGCCTTAGTTCAGGTTGTGATTTTTTTTTTCCTCACTTGGACTCTTGTTCTTCTCCACAACTATTCAGTCCCACTTAGCATTCTACACATTTATCGAAGCGATTTTTCTTAAATGCAAATCTGCTCATATCATTATGCTTAAAATCTTTTCATAGTTGTAGGTAACCTTCAGGATGAAGTTTAAACTTCTTAGCATGGCATTTTCATCTATCCATTTATTTTCCACCCATTCTCTATCCATCAAACTGATAGTTCCTACTTGCTGCTGGGTGTTCCATTTTCTCTCTCCTATTTCTATCTGTAAAACCTTGTTTATCCTTAAATTTTTTCATTCCCCTACTCTCCCTACCATCCTACCTTTGGGTAGATTGACCTATGTCCAATTCCTCAAATATGCTACGATCTCTCATATCTTGGTTTTCCTCCAGAAGTTCCTTCTGTCCAGAATTCCTCTCCTTCCATCCAGAATTCCTCTCCTTCCTCAGCCACTGCACTACATTGGACTCATTTCTCAAAGTTTAACTCAAGCAACACTTTCTCTAAGATGTCTTCCATGACTTGATTCCTTATTTGGGATTAGTTACAATTTTTCTAAGCTTCCATGTACCCTTATGCATATACATATATATTAGCATTAATTACAGTGTTGTAATTCATGATTTTGTTGTCTCTTCAAATTCACTGAGTTTTTATCTCTACATCTCTAGTGCATAGAACAAATGAGGCATTCTAAAAACTTTTAAAATAGGTGAATAAATAAATAAATAAGTGAGTGAGAGAATAAAAGATGCCCATCTTTCAAGTTGATTATGTTTGGTCCCCAAGCCTCTTCTAGGGATTATCTTTAACTGTTGCCTGACAGTTCAAAAAGTTCATCTTCAGCTACGGTGTCAAGTTGGGTCTCAATCTCTCATTCGAACAAGCAATGTATAGTCTGCAAAATCCTGAGGGAAAACTTGTATTTCTTTTCTTTCTTTCCTTTTTTTTTTTAAAGATTTATTTATTTATTTATTTATTTATTTATTTATTTATTTATTTATTTGACAGCGAGAGAGGGAACACCAGCAGGGGGAGTGGGAGAGGGAGAAGCAGGCTCCCCGCCAAGCAGGGAGCCGGATGCGGGGCTGGAGCCCAATGCGGGGCTTGATCCCAGGAACCCGGGATCATGAGCTGAGCTGAAGGCAGACGCTTAACGACTGAGCCACCCAGGCACACCCCTCTTTTTTTTTTTTTTTTGAAGATTTTATTTTTAAGTAATCTCTACACCCAATGTGGGGCTGGAACTCACAACCCTGAGCTCAAGAGTCACATGCTCCACCGACGGAAGCAGCCAGGCACCCGAAAACTTGTATTTCTTGAGAGCATTTAACACAAGGACCAAAGGTAGGAGATACTTTCTTCTTTATCATTCATACGCATTCAAAAGGCCTTAAAAAAAAACTTAAAAAAAATACAACATAGATTCAGAAAACCACAAAAATCAAATATGCGGATTGATGGATTATTGTAAACCAAACAACCATGTCAAGAAGTACAATTTTTCTAGTCACCCCCGAAAACCCTTCCATGTATTCCATCCTAATCACAATTTGCTCCCACCCGCAAAAGTAGGTAATCATTTAGGTAATCACTTATGTTTTAAGAAGTAATTTTATTATCCCAACATGCATACCTAGATACTGTATTTTAGCTTTGTCCATTTTTTTTTAACTTCGTTATATCTTTTAAACGTCTTTTCATCTCTAGGCTCCTCTTCTACCCTTTTTATTTGCTGGTAACTTATCTGTTGAAGAAGTAAGGCCATGTGACATGTAGAGTTTCATACCATCTGGGTTTTTCTGATTTCATATTCTTGGTGGGGCTCTGTGTATTTTTGTGTCTTTGATGTTTCCTGAAATTGGCAGCTGGATCCAAAGGCTTGATCAGACTCATATTTGATCTCTTTGGCAAGACTGTAGGTGGCTTTATGTTCTTTCACCAAGAAACACATATTTTTGGTGGCCTTTCTTTTGGACATGTCAGCAACGATTGATACACATGGCCTAGATCCATTAATTCATTAGATGTTATAATTCTTTTTTTTTCTTTTTTTAATTTACTGGAATAGTTTCATGGAGAGACATTTCCCTCCTTTACAATAGGCTATCCAGTGGTACAGTTCATGTAAGAAATACATAATAAATGCTTGATTCTTCCCCTTCATTTTCTAGTTTTCAAAACAAATAGTTGATTTCCTGTTAAGCTTTGAAACCTACCAGTTAATTTTTTTAAAAAAAATATCATTGTGAACTTTTGGATTTAAATATGTTACAGGTTTTAATCTATGCATTACTTACTCTTGTTGAAGCTCAAAGTAACCAATCTTCGGCCAGCAGGGACCACTTCAGTTAGGCTCCCAAGTTGTTTGGATATGACCCTCATTTTCTTTGATAGCTTTCTTGCTATGTGGAATGATAGAATGTTCCAGGCTTCTCTAGCACATTTCCTGCCTTGCATCTAAAATACCTCCTTCTAGGGAGAAGTGATATTTCGGAACCACAATTTAGGTGCTAGAGATGCTTATTGCTACTGGAATGGTCACTGTTTCTGGCCAAAAAGAGCCAAGTTCTAAGAGTACTCAGTTTGTTATCCCAAGTGGATAGGGTTAGAAGGATTGGGATAAACTGCTTTCCTCTACCCTAAATTACTTTAGCTAACTGAGAATTGGTTGGAAATTTGCACCTCATTTTTTTTTTTAAAGATTTTATTTATTTGACAGAGAGAGACACAGCGAGAGAGGGAACACAAGCAGGGGGAGTGGGAGAGGGAGAAGCAGGCTCCCCGCTGAGCAGGGAGCCAGATGCGGGGCTCGATTCCGGGACCCTGGGATCATGACCCAAGCCGAAGGCAGACGCTTAATGACTGAGCCACCCAGGCGCCCCTGCACCTCATTTTTGTCTACTTTTAAAATATGAATGCATTTAGTAACACCATGTCCCAGACAGCTATCTTCACCATCATTACCAAACTGTGCAGGTCAGAAGCTATCAAGTTGAGAGTGAATTTAATGAATACCATAGCCCAGGGTTATCTCAGAGGCTATCTTATAACTTGCAGAGCTGTGCTCCTGAACAAATTTTTTCTGGAAGCCTCAGGGCAATGCTTCCTCAACAAGAACCCTAATAGAAATTTGAATTAAGCAAACATATATAGTGCAAGGGGAACAAGTGTTTAGCTTATCGCTTCATGAACACAAGCAAACATGACAGAATGAACAATTCTTGCCATAATTGTTTCACCATTAGTATGGTTTTTACTAAATCTGCTTTAAAGAAATCAAATCTCTCATTTGGAAGAAACTTAACTTCTCATTTCTTACACAACTGTTATGTCCTTGAGGCAAATATAAATATCCAAATGAGAATCCTTTTTTTTTTTTTTTTTTGGTAATAGCCCGTACATTGACTTGAGTCCTGTTGATTCTCAATTAGATGTTGAGATTAGTTGTTGAACGAATACTAACAGCTATGATTTATTAAGTCGCTACTAAGTGCTGCCTATTTTATACATGTTTTGTTTTGTGTTGGTTTGTTTCTGTTATTCTCACAGGAACCCTGAAATATATGTAGTCATTTCTCCCTTTTATGGATTAGGAAATGGAGGGGCGCCTGGGTGGCTCAGTTGGTTAAGCATCTGACTCTTGATCTCAGCTCAGGTCTTGATCTCAGGGTCATGAATTCAAGCCCCGCATTGGGTTCCATGATGGGTGTGGAGCTTACTTAAAAAAAAAAATGGAGGATGGTGTATTTGAAGAAACACAGCTAGCAATTTTGGATCTGAGAATTCATTTTAGGGCTCTTTGCTTTCAGAGTCCTGTTTTTATCTACTTTTCCACACAGCTAGCCAGGCTTTGACCTCACAAACAGAAGAAATTGCATCTACTTTCATGAGTAAAACAGGAATGGTCTTTGTAGATAATTTGTTATTAATGTCTCTTCTACCTCCTTGGTACACTGATAGGAATAAAAAAAATAGTTGTAACATTTCAACAAATTATGAGAGGAATAGATCTTAATATTCTAAGTGGCTAATAACTTCGAGTTAAAAACGGTTCACAAACATTATCAGGTAGACAGTTGTGCATCTGCTAAATACTGGGCACTGTGGGAGATACCCAGAAAAAGGCATGATCCCTGCTCTTTAAAAACACCATAACCTAATGAGGAAATAGATGTGTCATGAATAACACAAGGTGTTTCCTTGCTGTCAGAAACTTCAGGGAAAAATTGCTGTGTGCAGGCTGTCTGGATTAAAAGGATGTCTAGGCTGGCACGGATGGGAGGGGGAGGAGTGGGTGGCCGGTGAGGGATTTTGACAGGCTAGACAAGGGTGATTTGAGGCTGGGATAGGAGTGTGAGCGAAGGAGCAAGGTCTCTCACTGGGAGGAATGAGCCGTTCAGAGAGCTGAGAGAGGCCCTGGTCTTAGGGTCACACCAGGGAGGAAAACGGTCGCAATGACAGGTGCCCGAGCCTGCACTGCACCCCTTATTGTCGCCACTTCTCAAATTTTGGACTCTTGCTCCAACTCACTCTCAGCAGGTAAGCTTGATCAACTTTAAAGAGAAAAAGCAGTCTTAGATTTTAGTATGAAATGAACAAACCCACCCGTATATGTACTCCTTGGCTTCTCCTTTTTCTCAGGGAAATAGAAAAGTTGTCTCTTCTAAGACTTATTCCTCTGCCTGCTTTAAATCCAATTTCCTCCCCTCCCCACCCCCAATCCTTGCACCTCTTTTCTCTCCCTTTCAGCCTCCCTCTCTCAGCTGGATTCTTCTCAGCCCAATTCTTCCCTATTTACACATTCCCAATAAAAATGAAAGCTTCACTAGATTCTTGATCCCTGTCCAGCTCCACTCCATCCCTCCTGTTCTGCCCTTCATAACCAAATTACTGGAAATAGTTGTCTATAAATCTGCCTTGATGTCCTCTCATCTCTGGCTTCCTCAAGCGTCTCTCCACTGAAGTAACTCTCTCTGAGATCACCATTGACTTCATTGTTGCTAAGCCCTGTTGAGGATTTTCATTCCCATCTGTACTAGTCAAGGTAGTTAATGCAAACTTGCACAATGGACAGACCCCTAAGTATCACTGGCATAACATAGTAAAATGTTCCTTTCTCAACCATGTACACTCTGATGCTGGTCAGATGGCCCCTTCCATCCAGTAGCTGTGCCATATGGAATATATAACTGCTCTAATTATTTACTGCTGCTTAACAAACTATTCAAAATTTAGTGGCTTAAAACAATGTCAATATTCATTTGTTCATGGGTCTGCAATTTGGACAGGGATTTATAGATATAGTTTTTCTCTGGTCCACTCAGCATCTGCTGGAGTAGCTCCAAGGCCAAGGACTAGGGCCATCCAGAGATATACTCCCTCACATGTCTGGAGGTTGCTGCTGGCTGTAGCTGGGACCTCAGGGGCGCTGGTGCTGGAATGTGGTCTTCCCACATGGTTGCTGGGCTTCCTCACTGCCTGATGTCTTGGCAGGCATGACAGGAAAATGTAAGGCGGAGCTGAATGCTCTTTCCTGACCCACCACTAGAAGTCATGCCACATCACTGAGGCTGGCTACCACACCACTGACTTGACTCCTTAGCAGCATTGATGCATTAACTCCGTTTCCTTATGAAACTTTCTCTTTCCTTCTTCTTTATGACCTACATTCTCCTAGCTCTACTTTTATATTTTTGTTCTTAGGGCAAAACCCCAAATCCAGGATATGGTCTGACCCCATATACTTTTCCACTCTTCTCTGGAACCATGTTCTCTCTTTCTCTTTTTTTTAAGATTTATTTATTTATTTTAGAAAGGAGAGAGAGAGAGAAAGAGGAGGGGAGAAAGAATCCCAACTGGACTGAGCTGAGCTAAACATGGAGCCCCAAATGGGGCTCAATCTCAGGACCCTGAGATCATGACCTGAGCTGAAATCAAGAGTTGGATTCTTAACTGACTGAGTCACTCAGGTGATCCTCTTTTGGTTTTTCTGTTCCAGCCACATGAGCTGTATTTAGTCTTTTATCTAGGCCACATCCCTCACACACTGGGGCCTCTTCCCTAGCTGTTTTCTCTTCCTGAAATGCTTTCCTTAGCTCTTGTGTGTCTTCTAAGGTAGCTTCTCTTGCCCTTCAAAATTAGTTCAATCTATCTATTATATATCCTCTAATACAAGCATATATATCTGCCTTCAAAGCATCCATGTCAGTTCCCTTATTTACGTTGGTCTTCATCTCTACAATACACGCTCAATGAAAGGGACCTACCTGTTTGCTTACCAAATTATCCCTACTGTCTACTTAGCACAGTGCCTGGCATATAATAAATATTTGTTGAATAAATGAATATGCCACTCAGCCTAAGAATCTTGGGAGGCAAGAAATATTGTCCAAGTTTTATTGATAGTTCTTAAGTTTGGAAATGTGTATGTGTGCGCATGCATGCGCATGTGTGTATATGTGTGTCCAGGATCCTGATATTTACCACGCAGCATCAGATATGCTTACCATCCTGCAATGAATGGAACAGTATAATACAATAAAGAATTACCCAACACCATATACAAATAGTGCCCCTCCCCTGCTTTGAGAAATCATAAATCAGTGGTTTGACTAACATTCTTAGCTGACCTTCTGTATTAGAACAAGCAAATATTAAAACCTGGCAGAGATAAAGGGAGGTGCCTTAGCTGAGTCTCTTCACCCCATCTTCTCTATTCTGTGGAATGCCAACTTCCTGGGGCTCCACTTAGGAGTATGAATATAGTAGGAAGTTGTGGCTGCTTGCAGACCCTGGAGACCTGTGTACCTCCAGCAAGTAAACCCACCAGGACTCTGAAGTTCAATTGAGTTGGCTTTGTGTGCTGGCAAGGGGACAAGTTCACTGGCTCCAGGGGTCAGTGCTATACCTCTGAGCGTAGCACAAAGTGAGCAAGTGACATATTAGCTCTCTTAAATTGGGTTATTGTGACTGAAATGGCAGAACAGACAGGAGAAAAACTTCTCATGATCAAAAAGCTTGTGGAAGAACGTGAATGTGTATGACTAAGTGAGAGAAGCTAATCTGAATAGGCTACATACTGTTTGACTCCAACAATATGACATTTTGAAAAAGGCAAAACCATGGAGATAGTACAAAGATGAGAGGTTGCCAGGGGTGCAGAGGCAGATGAATGGGCAGAGCACAGAGGACTTTTAGGGCAGTGGAAATATTTTGTAGGATCTGTATGATATTATAATGGTGGATTTGTGTCATTATACATTTATCCCAACACACTGAGTGCATGACATCAAGGGTGTACGCTTGGGTGACCTATGGACTTCGGATGATCATAATGGGTCAGTGAAGATTCATCCTTGGTAACAAATATACCACTCTGGCGAGTGATGTTGACAATGGGGGAGGCTATGCATGTGTGCGGGGCAGGGGGTATATGGGAAAAACTCTGCCTTTCTTTCAATTTTGATGTAACTCTAAAACGGCTCTTAAAAAAAAGTCTTTTTTAAAAAACTCTAATGACATTATCAATTGTAATGGGATGACATTAGGTACTGGCTGAGCATTTTTCCTACCCCTAGGAGTTAATTCTGAGGATTACTGTGGAGATAGTGACTGTATTCATTATCTCTTGCTGCAGAACAAATTGCCCCAAAACTAGTGGCTTAAAACTGTAAATATTTACTATCTCTCAGTTTCTGTAAGTCAGGAATTCCAGAGTGGCTCACCTGGATGCTTTTAACCAAGCGTTCCTCATGAATTTGCAGTCAGATGTCATTTGGGGCTGCAGCCATCTGATAACTTGACTGGGGTGGAAGATCCACATTAAAGATGTCTCACTTATGTGGCCAGCAAGTTGGTGCTGACTGGTGGTGAGAGGCCTCACTTCCCTTCCACATGGGCCTCCCATAGGATTCCTTGAGTGTCTTCTGGATTTCTCCTAAGCTAATATTCCAAGAGACCAAAGGAGAAGTATTTAATGATCACACAGTTTCCTTGATTTAATGTAGGAGAAGCCTTCACACAAAGGTATAAATAACAAGAGATAAGGATCATCAAGGATATCTCCGAGGTTGGTTACCATAGTGACTTATCCAATTCTTCAAGGCTGAGTTGGAGAGCTCTGATTTTTGGCATAGGAATCCTAATTGCCTAAGGTTCTGCCCTAGAGTCCATAATGGTCTGATGACTTTGGAAATACGAGGGAAAACGGGAGTGGGATAGACAGGATTATGGCCCTCCAACTCCCAGAACTTGTGAATAAATTAATTCGCAAGGCAAAAGTGATTTTGCAATATAATTAACTTAAGGATCTTGAGATGGGGAGAGTGTTCTGGATTACCCAGGTGGGCTCAATGCAGTCACAAAAGTCATGCACAACAGAGGCAGGAGAGACAGAGGGGATATGGCAACAGAAGCTTAGGTTTGAGTGATTCATGGCCATGAGGCAAAGAATATAGACAGCCTCTGAGAGCCTGGAAAAATCTGGATTCATCCCTAGAACCCTCAGAAAGAGCACAGCCGGGCTGACACTTTGATTTTAGCTCCATAAGACCCACTTCAGAATTTGACCTCTAGAACTGTAAGATTTCACATTTGTTTTGCTGTAAGCTCTGTTTGTGGTAATTTTGTTACAGCAACAATAGGAAATAATGCAGGGAGTGAGAAGGAGGAGACCTTTTGGGGGAGAAAGTGGGGTGTGCTTTTCCTTTTTTTTTTTTTTTAAAGATTTTATTTATTTACTTGACGGAGAGAGAGAGAGCACAAGCAGAGGGGAGCGGCAGGCAGAGGGAGAAGCAGACTCCCTGCTGAGCAAGGAGCCCGATGCGGGGCTCAATCCCAGGACCCTGAGATCATGACCTGAGCTGAAAGCAGAAGCTTAACCGACTGAACAACCCAGGCGCCCCGGGGTGTGCTTTTCAACTTGTTCCTCCTCTGAAAGTCACAAGGCTGTCCTTGGCAAACTCTGTATGAAGAGGAGTAAACATTTTTCCCCATTGATTGGATGTCTGCTGAGCTTCCAGGCTTGTGGTCTTGCTCTGCCACTCCCAGAGCCTGGGGAAAAAATATTGGGGAAGGAAGCATGGTAGCACAGCGAAGCTGAAAGGGGAAAGAGCACCCTCCTGAGTCTCTTGTTCCCAGGGTCAGAAACAGCAGAGTTGTTGGAGCACAAAGGCCCTGAGGCAGGGAGGCAGGGGCTACATGGGACCAGAAGCGGCTTGCTGTTGACATCAGCTGCCCTGCGGGAGCCAAAGGTGATAATCGAGTCTCACAAGGGACTTCCGGTTCCCAGGAGAGCTCCTTGAGATTAGGCTGGGCCCCAGCAACAGATTTGCAACTTCAAAATGGAGAGGGTGACATCTTTGTAACCAAACTGAGACTGCCTTAATTATTAAAAATGACTAAAAAATTATGGAACCACACTGAGCTGCTCAGAAGGTAGCCCACTGAGAGTGGGTTTCCACTGAGCTGACTTGGTGCACGTTCCTGGCACATTGAAAATATTTGGCATCCACTCAGTAGGTACAGATGCTTCAACCAAGCTCATTATAGAACCATTCTTCTTATACTGAATAACATCATGGCAGGCAGGCAATGATAACCATCCAATTAAAGACACACTGTGGGTGTTGGAGGCTAAATTTTCTGCATTAATAAATATTCTTAAGTCTCAGTTGTGCTGCGTTTCTCTTGACCAGAGTTGTGAGCCCTAGGTAAATTATAGGGCTGTGTGTGCAGCCCCTGGATCCTGGGAATGATTGCAAAGCATGGAGCACTAGAGTGAGCTTCTAATGACTGTTATCATCCTGGTTAAATCAGGAAGGAAGTGGAGGAAAATGAGCATCCAAATGTTGCTTGTTGAAAAAATAATTGTGTGTTGTGGCAGAAGATGTGCAAAAGACAAATGACAAGTTCAAGAGTAGGAGGAAGTGAGGTTTGATTTGAATGTCTCTTTGGGATACTTGTTTTAAAATATTCAGATGTTTATATAGGTGGAATTGAGAGAGAGTTCTCAGAATTTAGCAATCAACCCATTTCCCTGTTATTCTTTAAAAACTGCAAAAAGTGTGAGATTTAAATTTTTTATATGATGTTTCCTGTAAAGCAGAGCCTTTAAAATTATATATAATGTTTGATTTTGTGTGTGTGTGTGTGAGATGCAGTACTTTTTTTTTTTTTTGATGTAGTGTTCCATGATTCATTGTTTGTGCATAACACCCAGTGCTCCATGCAGAATGTGCCCTCTTTAATACCCATCACCAGGCTAACCCATCCTCCCACCCCCCTCCCCTATAATGTTTGATTTTTAGCAACAAATTGCAAACACCAGATTAATCAGAGCTTTCATGTTTTATGCATCTTTTTTTTTTAAAAAAAAGTGGGTAATTTTCTGATGACATTATTTAGAATTTGATAAGCCTTCTACATTTTCAGCCAGCCTATGCATATTTATTCAAGCATTAAAAATATATAAGAAGAGACAAAGCAGCCTTAAACCATATTTTTTAGTGTCTTAACTTGTACAAAGTCCCAGGACGAGGGAGTCCTGACTCCATGAGAGATGTGGGGCAGAGGGGACACGACCTGGGTTTTGTAGTCAGAGGGATCTTAGTTCAGACTTAAATCTTTGATTTTGTCTCTTTTTGGCTGTGTGAACTTGGACAGTTACGGCCTCTCTTTGAAGATGCAGTTTCCCATCTACAGAGTGACTGCAACCCTTCACACTTATGTGGGATTCAATGTTACACATGAGGTATCTATTTTGTCTCTTCTCATTAAGCACTTTAAAAGTTTGTATAAATATGTAGAGACAAAAGGATGAAAAAATCAAAACCTAAATGCTTTAAACTTCCACAATATTTTATATATTATACTATATATGAAAGGGTATTCTTGTTTTCGTTTTTTTTTTAAATGTAGGTTCTTGCAAATTAATATATCATTCTTTTTATTGAGGTACAATTAACATACAACATTAAATAAATTTCGGGTATAAAACATAATGCTTCGATTTTTAAAAAAGATTTTATTTATGTATTTGACAGAGAGAGAGTGAGCACAAGTAGGGGGAGCAGCAGAGAGAGAGAGGGAGAAGCAAGCTCCCCGCTGAGGAGGGAGCCCAATGCGGGACTCGATCCCAGGACCCCGGGATCATACCTGAGCTGAAGGCAGATGCTTAACCGGCTGAGCCACCCAGATGCCCTTATGATCGATATTTATATACATTGTGAAATGGCCACCACAGTAAGGCCAATTAACATCCATCACCACACATAGTGACAGAATTTTTTTTCTTGTGATGAGAACTTTTAAGATGTAAACTCTCTTAGCAACTTTCAAATACCATGGTGTACATTCCATCCCCATGACTTAATTATTTTATAACAGGAAATTTAAACCTTTTGACCCCCTTCCCCCATTTTGCCCACCCTTAACCCTACCTCTGGCAACCACCAATATGCTCTCTAATACATCATTATTTCTAAATTTGGATAGTACATCACATTTTATTATGATAAGTGCATTAGTATTCCGTGGAAGTCTCTAGAAAAACTGTATACATGTAGGGCTTAATATATAAGGTATATAAAACATGTAAGGGAGAGCATGTAGATGAGTATGAATATAAAAGGCTAACTTTAATTATAATTATAATAAGTTATAATTATAAATATAGTTCAACAAAATTTCTTTTGAAAATCTATTGTGTATCAAACATCGTCCTAGGTATGGTAGATAAAATGGTGAATAAAATATACACAATATTTATTCTCATGAAACTTGTATTTTACAAACAGGAACTTGTAAGGTTATCAGGAAAACTAAAACTAGAAATTGGAAAATCCTGAAATTAATAAAATGTGATCAGTAAAATGAAATTTTATTCTGAAGGAAGAACTCAGTTCACTTTTTGGAGAAAGTATAAAGTTAAGGAAGGCAGAGTTAAGGTAGAACTAATTAACTCCTGCATTACTGCATACCTGTTATCATTGTCTTAGGCTATGCTGGTTGTTCATTTCAGAAAATGATACCTATTAAACCCTGGCAGTGCTAAGCAAGGGTAGGAAAAGTAAAATACACTGGTCTTCTCTAGAGAATCTTATAGTCTGGTATAGGGGTAAGATAATTACTGAAGACAATATATGATATGGATTATATTCCATAAAAGAATGATAAACAAACTAACAATAAAACAACAGCAGAACAACAAACCAGATAGGAATTTAAAAGAAGGGAGAGATTCAATTTGCTTTAACTAGGAATGACTTGCTGGAGAGGGGAGGCAAATGTGACAGACCTTGAAAGATGGGTAGGATTTATTCACGTAGAGATGGTGGTGAGGGTATTCTGACAAAAGAGGAGCCTTCTATGTAGGAATCCAGGGTCCAGGTAGAGAATAGAAAGAGCTTCACTGAGTTCTTCACTGAATCGGGGAGCATTTATGTAAAATGTTCTTTAATTTTTAAATATTTATTTATTTATTTTAGAAAGAGAGAGAAGGTGAGAGAGAGAGAGAGAGAGAAAACTCAAGCGGGGGGGAGGGGCAAAGGGAGAGGGAGAAGCAGACTCCCCGCTGAGCGCAAAGCCCTACAATCTCTCAGGGCTCCATCCCAGGACCCTGAGATCATGACCTGAGCTGAAATCAAGAGTTGGCTGCTTATCCGACTGAGCCACCCAGGCGCCCCATATATATAAAATGTTCTGATCAGCTTGACTGTCCACTTTAATCGCCAAAATATTTGGGACCTCACATTTTAAAAGGAATAGGGATGAAATAGAAACTATTCCAAGGATGAATAGGGAGCCCGAAATGCCATCTAAGAAACGATCGGCAGAGTCATAAACTTACCTAGAAAGAAGAAGCCTAGAGGACGCAATGGGAACGGAATTTAAATATGCAGAGGGCTGTCTCCTGGAACTAGGCAGAACTAGAGTCAAAAGATGGATGGAATTTACTACTGTCAAATCTTAACTGTCTTTGGAGATGTTTAGACAATCGGGACGATCTTTGGCTGGGACAATTGTTCCTCACTGGATTGGCAGGTGAATTAGATAAAGCCCAAGGCTCTTCCAAAATCAATATTCTATAATCCTATTTGCAGTTGTGATTCCATTACTTAAAAATATACTTGGAGTTACCTGAAGAAAGATGAACATAGTAGTGTTATATTTAAGCATGGGGAAGAACTTTTTGAGTGGGTATCTCTTCGTTTGCTTCCCAGCACACATTCACCCTCTGTGTACCTGCTGCTTCTGAATCTCTGTGGACTGGTGATCGTGACTCCACTTCAGCTCTGGAGGTGATGCACATGATCCAGACTTAGATAATTAGGCTATCCAAATGTCCTGGCCACCATGATTGCTCCAGGGAGGGGAACATGACCCATTCAGGCCAAAACTATTTAACAAGAGTTTCAGTAGGATTTCTGGGAAAGATCATCTCTCTTCCATGCTGGATATAATGCTGAGAAAATATAAGGTATGGAGCTGCCACCATTATCTACCATGTGAAGCCCATGACAGAAGCCACACATGGGAGGTAAGAACCAAGTGATGGAAAGTCAGTCCCAGGGATGTCATTTGAATCCTCAAATTCACCATGTTTGAAGACAAACAGAGGTAACTCTGGACTTTTCAGAGTACATAAATTAAGAGATCTCATTTTTGTGAGCCCATTTGCAAAGGGTGGTCTATCACTGGGATCCTAACTGATGCAGAGCTAATGGTGCAACAAGTTAAAAACGGATACATAAAGCTTGCCCTATCTGCTTGATAGCTGGTAGGGAGTCACCAACAGTTACTCTTATGCAGGCTGTATGACAACAGGGTAAGGGACAGGATGCACAAAATGCAGTCAATCCTCATTACTGGTGGATTCCATATTTACAGATTTGCTAACTTCCAAAAATTTCCTTGTAATCCCCAAATCAATACCTGCAGCTCTTCTGCGGTCATCCATGGCCATGTGCCGAGTGGAGAGCACGTCAAGTCACCTCACGCACATGTTCCCAGACGAGACTGAGCCAGATGGTGCTCTGCCGTCTTGGCTCAGCGCTCCTCCCCTCAACATGTGTTCTTTCTGAGGTCTCTTTCGTGACCTGGTTTCCACATTTGGGTGCTTTTTGTTGGTGCTTTTACTGTTTCAAAGGGCCTCTGAGTGTGTTGGGGAGTGCAGCCTACTGCTTGTTTGCACAAGAAGGCCGTGCTGTGCCTCAGGGAGAAAATACATGTGCTAGATAAACTTAATTCAGGCATGAGTTCTCGTGCTCTTGGCTGTGAGCCCAATGTTAATGGATCAACAATATATATATTAAATAAGGTATCTTTAAACAGAAACACACATAAAACAAGCTTATATATGTTTGGTTGGTGAAAATGTTGTGACCAGAGGCTCACAGGAACTTAGGTTCCTGTATTTCCCCGAAGACTGCGGCTTGGTATTTGCTAATTCAGTGTTTGCTACAACTTAAGAGAGCATCATTACCATCAATAACTGAATATAGGTAAAAAAGTACATTCAAAAGGAAAAGATTGGAAAAAAGGTGAATTGAAATAACAGTGGTTGTTGTTAGAGTGATAAGAATGTAAAGTTTTTAATCTTTTCCCTGATTTTCAAATGTTTAAAAATAAGATAATAACACTATGGTGAAAGACATACTGTACATTTTAAAAAAAACCACACAAATCAAGAAAACCAACAAAACAACGCAAAAAACACCTTGGGCGTTCTATTCAGAGCCAGTTTAAATCAATATATTAAAATTAGTTCATTAATTTAAGGTCTCGCTTGATTTAAACATACACCCCCCCACACACCCACACGTACTAAAATCGTTGTTATAACTCGGTTTGATTGTCCACTTAAATCACCCAGTTTGGCTCTGAATGATTTTTTTTTCTCCCAAATCAAATTTACGTCTAAGAAATGTGTCAAAGCTCTAAATGTATAGATTGTAATAATCAGAGCATTAGAAAGGATGCTGGGATTTATTTCATCTAACTTCCCATTCAATATAAATGTTCTCTTTACAGCATCTCCAAAAGAAAAGCAGCCAATTTTTAAAATGTTTTCTATAAAAAAATTTACTACCAAATAATCTTTCTGGTCAGTTATAACTGTTATGAATATTTCTTGTATTTATCCATATTCCCATCACAATCTACCCTTCCCAACTGCAGAGGCTAAATCAAATCCTTTTTATAGAATACAGCTCTTGAAATACTGTAAGAGAGCCATCACGTTATTCCTCTAGCTTTTTCCCCCTCTGGGTTCAATAGTCGCAGGAACTTTACTCATTTTTCCTAAGAGTATTTCTCTAAATCCTTTGGTGTCCTGCTCACCAACCCCTCCTTGAGCTCCAGCGTATTAATGCCTTTCTTGATTTGACATCAGGACTGAGGAAAATGCAGGATTTGCAGGCCCAGTAATACCACTGCCCCCACTGCACCTGGCATTTTCAACAGGGGAAATCCACAGTGGGGCTGAGAGAGTGTGGCTTCTGGAATGAGGGCCCTGCCTCACAGTGTGACCACAGCGAAGGGGTAACACTCATTGTGACCAATAACAGTGTATCTACTAAACTAAGAATCAACTGATAAGCATAGTTCATGGTTCTTGTGTTTTAAGCTTTTCATCTCTATTGGCTAGTTCTTTCTCTAATTTCCACCAATAATAGATTCAAACAAATTATTCCATTTTGAGCCCACTCGACCTTTTTATTTTTAGGTTCTGCTCTGTCTACTTTTATGGAAGTTGTAGATTTCTTTAACAGTGGTGTTTATGTAAACTGTAATTAAAACTTTCTCAAATTCTTAGAAGTACTTTTGTCATAATACATAGTGAAAAAATTTTTTTAAAGATTTATTTATTTGAGAAAGAGCAAGAGCAGAAGTGGGGGGGAGAAGCAGAGGCCGGGGGAGAAACATACCCCCCACTGAGCACGGAGCCCAACGCAGGACTCGATCCCAGGACCCTGGGATCATGACCTGAGCTGAAGGCAGCTGCTTAACCAACAGAGCCACCCAGGCGCCCAGTACCTAGTGAACATTTTTTGCTCTGGGTTTGTTACCCTTTGTTTTGATACCACATTTTTATTTCACACACATAGTGCCCATGTTTTCATCTGTTAAAGCTGCTGATGATATAATGCAATTTTTAATTCCTCTAAGACTACTCACCGAATAATAAAACAATCAATTATAGGGTAGTGGATGATACAGAGGAGTATGCGAAGATTTTTGTTGTTAATTATGCTCTAAAAAATCTTTGTGCATCCAGCTAGCCCTGGTGGTAAAATTATATATTTTAGATTTTTTGACAAATAATCTTATTGTTGAATAAAACATCTGTCTTAATAAATGTCTAAAATTGAGTTATATATTTTATCAAAATCATAATAATTCCTGATTTAGAATAGAAGCATGAACATTGCTTTACATTTTTATTTCTATACACTTTTCAACTCAATTATTTCTTAGTTCACTCTAATAAAAGAGGATAATTTTACCCATCAAAATTCATTGAAAAGAAATATCTCTCAATTTCTTTTTTCTTTTCTGCCTTCATATTAGGTATAAAATAATCCTAACTATCTTTTATGTAAATATTCACCCCACCATTATTCATTTACCTATCTCCTCCATTCATATTTCCATAATGATTTATATCCCATAATTCCACATACATTTATTGGTAAGAACCGATTAGGACAGAATATATAGGCTGGGGATTGTATAGCTTGACACCTAGAAGGGAAATTTGATTCATTTGATTTCCATGTTGTGGAAAATATTTGGGTTGTTCACCAGTGTTTCTGGTTCTACTTTTTCCAGGCACATGAGGTTGGGGCATAGGGGGTGGGAAAGGGATTGTATTTCTATGCTCCCTCAAGGTTTGGTATGATCTTGTGACTCCTTTAGCCAATAAAATGTGAGTAGAGGTACCATGTGATGCTTTGGGGCAGAAGTACTTAGTTACCCCTATCCTTATGAGACTGCCGAGTGAGCACACTCCTTTCCAGCTTTGTGATCTTGGGTGCTATGAGTGTTGGTCTGCAAACTGGCCCCCCTACACCGAGAGCGAGGAGAGGATGAGAGAGGAAGACCACTCCAGATTGGTAGGTGGCAGGTTTAACAAGCAAGGGAACTTACGCATGAGGCTTGTCTTCTGCCACCGCAAGACGAGCAGATCTCCGCCCATGCCCGCCAGAATTTTTTAAAGTTTATGTAGAGCCTTCACTGGGTTCACCTGGGTATGGTATACTGCCCACATGCTCTCCATAGCACATTGCTCTCTCAAGGTTGCATTTTTGAAAACAGCTCCCGCTGTGGGAAAGGTGGACAGAGTGCACATTCCAAGGACAGGGGAGGGAGTGGGGAGGTTCTGATCGCCTCGCCCAGCTCGCAGGTCAGCTAGTGGTCACCTCCTCTTGACGAGCTCCCTCAACAATGAAATGAAGGCGGTCAGCAAAGCTGAGACCATGCATCCAGGACAGACAACGAAGGACTTTGGGTGAGTAACATTTTTGTTGTGTTAAGCCCTTGATATTTTAGAATTTATGTCACCACAACATAAACTGGCCAATCCTGACTGAAATACATGGACGCCAATTTTTTTTTTTTTTTTTTTTTTTTAAATTTGTCTGTACCTTAACTGGCAGTCACTCCAATTTCTCCCATACACATCTTTGACTGGTTTTGGTAATCAGTTGTCTTTTTTTCTCAGGAGTGTGAAGTTTGGGAGCCTGTCTCTCTTTTCACTTGTACCTTCTCGAATGGAATGGATAGACATAGTGTCCAGCTACAATGCTTCCTAATCCATTTGTGCTGGCTCTAACAAGAACATTTTTTTAAGCATCAGGACATTTTCCCATTTGTTTGATTTTATGGAGGAACACAATGCACTATAGCACTGGTGAATGGGACGCCGACCAGATAGCAGAACAGAACTTCGGAACTGCTGAAAAAATTGAAAACCATTAGGAAATAGCATGCTTGTCTAGCTTTGGTAAAAATGACTGAGGATTTAACATTCTCTCTTTTCTAGAAATCTTTGTTCTTGAATAAATGAGTGAAGAAGTACTAGTTTGATGTGCAGACTTCCTTAAAATTCTCTTTCCTTGGGCACTTATTTTATGCCATTATAATCTTTATACTAAAGTGGCCTCTGGAAGAAGAATTCAAGATACTATATGGAGGAGGAGGGGACACAGTGGTTCCTTTAACTTGAATTCTTATCAGGTCTTTGGAAATCTTAGTCTGCCATTCCCTGAGCAGAGAAAGGATCATTTCTGATGGAGAATCAGGAACATTTGAGAATTCTGGGGGGAAAAAATCCATTTATAAAATACATTTAATCCATTTATAAAATACATTCATCCAAAGCACATTCATTTAGAGTCTAAATGAGGCTTGAATTGATCCAACAAAGAATGTACAGTAGTTGCAGTGCCAGGTCTCAAATGCAGAGTGCTGGGCAGTGCTTTAATCTGCGGGTGGTATCATTATGTATTGTAATCACCGTGATGGCACCTGCTCATTAGGAATTCGTTGCGTGCTCACGTGGCTGTAATGCACTTCCATTTGTATTCAGAAACAATTTAGCATTGGAGACTTAAAAGTCATTTGATCAATCTTGTGTGGAGCTCTTGTTTTTACGCCAGGCAAATTAATGTGAAGATCATTGTAACATACATTAAACAGATTTAATTGTTCATTGATCAAGCAGTAACTCTGAAATGCACAGACTTTAAGATGTAATATTTACTCAAATTTTGAAGGTGTGAAAAAATGTTATTTTCCTAGTTAGACTGAGTGACAGAGGAAGATGAACATTGAAATATATGTAGAACTTAATAATTCCTCTTTTTTTTTTTTTAAAGATTTTTTATTTATTTATTTGAGAGAGAGAGACTGAGAGAGAGAGCACATGAGAGGGGGGAGGGTCGGGAGGGTCAGAGAGAGAAGCAGACTCCCTGCCGAGCAGGGAGCCCGATGTGGGACTCAATCCAGGGACTCCAGGATCATGACCTGAGCCGAAGGCAGTCACTTAACCAACTGAGCCACCCAGGCGCCCCTCCTCTTTTTTTTTTTTGACATGAGGTTACTTTGGTTTAGGAATACAGAGGGTATATTATATATGTATGGCTTGCTCATAAAATCATAGTTTCATATACATTAATTCAAACAATGATTTATTTACAGATTAGTTTTTTCCTTTATTTTAATGTATTTTAAATGATTCCAAAAGGTGCTTCAAGCTGTTGAACTTGGGAATTTAGAATCTGTTCATATTTTTGCCAAGCTGTGTAAAGCTGTCGAAACTTGAGAAAAGACATCGTCAAAGTAATAGTAAAACATAAGAAATAATGATGGGAACTGGGCTTTTGTGAACTTTACTATGTTATGCAATAGAGAAAGCACTTATTTTCAGAAAAGAGGCTAAAGGACAGAAAAAGAGGAGAAATCCCTCCCCTCCCAAACATACTACATGCAAATGTTGCCACATGAAAGTTTTCTAAACATTCTCGTTTTATGAATAAGAATACGGTCATTATCGATAGATTCTACATAATCATCTTAAATTTTTAATAATTCCAAACATCTGAAAATCATGTGTGGAATCGCAACCCTTTGGAAGAGATCATTATAATGATCTAGCACAATCCCCTCATCTTGCTGGTGAGGAAACTGAAACCTAGTTATTGAATTAAAAAGTATTTTTACTGTTAAGACCTCACAGAGAAAAGAGTACTAAAGAATGACATTAATAGGAACAATTTAATGATCTGAATATTTATTTGATAGTATAACTCTAAATACTTCAATGGAACTGTTATAAGGTCCTATAATTATTTTAGGTTTTCTTATTCTTTTTTTTTTTTAAGAGGGATGGAAGGAAGAGGGAGAGAGAGAATCTTAAGCAGGCTCCATGCCCAGTGCAGAGCTTGATGCAGGGCTCGATCTCACAACCCTGAGATCATGACCTGAGCCGAAATCAAGAGTCAGATGCTTAACCGACTGAGCCACTCAGGTGCCCCAGGGTTTTCTTATTCTTAATTTGCATGGTTACCCTAAAAGACTCCAGATTCCTGAGTGAACACTGAGGATTGAAACAAGCATGCAGTTTTATTCACTCATTTATTTATTGAAAATTATCTTTTGAGGGACGCCTGGGTGGCTCAGTCAGTTAAGCGTCTGCCTTCGGCTCAGGTCATGAACCCAGGGTCCTGGGATCAAGTCCCACATCAGGCTCCCTGCAGCAGGGAGTCTGCTTCTCCCTCTGTCTTCCACTCCCCGCTGCTTGTGCTCTCTCTCCGTACTCTCTCTCTCTCTCTGGCAAATACATAAATAAAATCTTTAAAAAAAAGAGAATTATCTTTTGAGAACAAATAGAAGACTAGGTATTGTTCTAGATGCTTGGGATATATCAGTGCTTATATAAGCAAAGAGTTCAGCCCTAGTAGGGGAAGACAGACAATAAATAATAAGCATAATAAATAAGTCGGAAGCTAGAAGGTGGTTGTGCTATAGGAAATAATAGAGAAGAGTGAGGGGAACTGGAAGCATGGGGTTGGGGTTAGTGAAAGCTGGTTGCATCTTTAGATATGGTAGTCAAGGTGAAACTTAGGGAAAGTGACCTATGAGCAAAAGTCTGGGGCAGGGAGGGAGTTAGCCAGGTGGAAATCTGGTGGAAGAGCATTCCAGGCAGAGGGAACAGCTAGCATGAAGTTCTAAGGTGAGATTGTGTTGAGTGAATTAGAGAAATAGCGAGGAAGTCAGTGTGGGGTGGAGGAAAAAACAGGGATCCGAGGAGGAGAGACTGACAGAGGGTCAGACCACATGGGGCCATGTAAAGAATTTGGTTCACTGTGAATGAAACAGATTTGCCTGGAAGAGTGGTATGACCTGGTATGATGTTCTTAAAAGATCTTTTTGGCTGTGTTGATGAGAACCTCATCTTTATGTGGAGCTTTATCTTCATATATAGGCTTCCTCAAAACCTATTTTCTTCAAGCTCTTTCAGATTGTTCCTCTGTCACCCGTGCTTTCCCTTGATGTGAAAGACTTAGAATATTTTATGACTCTTCTCAATTCAAGGCTCCTCCTGTTCCCAGACCAGCAAAACCTTTCCTGCTCTGCTCTGCTGTGTGGGCCACACCTGTGTGACTCCTGGCTTTGCTCATGATGGCTGGGCCTCTTTGGTTTCTCTTCCCACGTGGAGCATTGTTTTTAGCCATCCGAGGGCTCTACAAATAGCTACCGTATCTCCGAGATTCTCACATGTGTGACTATGGCTTTGAGAAAGTTAAAAACAAAATCTGCCATGTCCTACTTTTCAGACTTTTTGTTGTTGTTGCTCTCAGTTACGTCTGGGAGTCTGTGTTCATTTTAATAGGAAAATGGTTATTTCCACGGGTCTCTCCTCTAAAATACACATAAGTCCTATTCCAGTATGTGGGTCTTTTCTAAAGATTTTTTTGTGAACCCCTAGGAGAGAGATATACCACATATGACAAAGCAAAACTTCTTAAAAATTCTCTCTTCTCCAAAGTTCTACTGATTATAGCAGTTGCTGAGTACTCATCTCTGTCTTTCCTCTTGTCCCTCTCTTCTCTTTGTCTCAGTCTTGTACTCTCTTTCTGTATGTCTTTTTCCAGGATCATAGTTTTTTCTCCTCTGGTAGCCCTATGAAGGGTCTGTCTAGAGAAGTCCAGTCCTCTCTCATCTCATTCAATTTGTCCTCACCCTTATATCTGCAGCAAAATGAAGCATCTTTCTCAGTATCTATTCTCCTTAGGAGGTGGGAGGAGGATGGGAGTATAAATATCTATAATTTAATATGTTTTGTCCTGGTCCCATAATTTTTATTTTTCTAATTATAAAAGCAGCATATTTTGAATGTTGAACATTAGAAAATGGAGACACACAAACAGCCCCCAGCAAAAAAAAAAAAAAAAGTATTCATAATCCTGTCACATAGTGATAACTTCAACACATTTTTTGTATCTTTCCAGGATTTTTTTTTTTTTGGTGTGTGTATTTTTTTTAACAAAAATGGATTCCTCCTATGTCTAAATTTGTAATCTTATTATTATTAAATGTTAATATATCATGACTGAATCCATGTCAGTTAACAAACATTTCCTTATTAACAATGTTTTAATGATTTAATAGTATTTTATTATATGAATGCACTAGTGTTTATTTACTCATTACCAAATACATGGATATTTAGATGGTATTGTAGATAGTTTCCCATATCTTTAATTTTTCTTTAGAGTAAATGTCTAGAATTTGTATTTTAGGTTGAAAAGTATATGCTTTTTTTCTATTTTTGGGTGTCTGTTGCCGTGTTGTACTGAGAGTGATAACATCAGTTCTTCTCTTCTCACCCGTGCTCAATCAGGCCTCTTCCTCTCCTGCCAAACCCCCACCAATACAGGATTTTATTTTATTTTTTTAAATCATTGCAAATAATAACATACGAACAAATTGCTTATTATTATTCGTTTACCTTTTTGATTGTTTGGATCAAATGGCAATAAACATATGTCAACAGCCCGCAGGTTTCCACTTGACATCATTTTTTCTCCTGGAAAGAGTTTCGGACTCCTCCAGTCTGGGTTGGCTCCTTCCCGTGTCTTCCCATAGAACTCTGTGCTTTGAGTACCACATTCCAATCTCTGATTTACTCCTCTTTTTGCTTCACTAGACTTTAAGTTCCGTGACGACAGGGATCCTGCTGTCTTGCTCATCACATGCCAGTGACTGACACATTAGAGCATCTAAAGAAGTCGTTGCTGGTCAAACCCCCAAACCCTGATTTTTTTGTTTGCTTTGTTTTTTAAAAATAGGCTATACATTATTGAAGTGTGTTTGCATATGGGTGTGTGTGTCTGGGAACCATGATTTTAAATTTTTTCTTTTTACATATTTATTTACTTATTTTAGAGAGAGAGAGAAAGAGAGAGAGAGCATAGGGAGAGGGGCAGAGGGAGAGGGAAAGAGAATTTCAAGCAGATTCCACGCTGAGTGCGGAGCCCACTGCAGGCTCGATCCCACGACCCTGAGATCATGACCTGAGCCAAAATCAAGTCGGACACCCAGCCGACTAAGCCACCCAGGAGACTCTGGAAACCATGATTTTTCATAATCTGTGGTGAATATCTTCTTCCCCTTGCTAATGAACATATGTTTTACTTAACTATTCTAAAAGCAAGACATGAGCTTCTTTTTTTTTTTTTTTCTAATTTCCAGAGACTAGAAACAAATGTGCACATATTCACTCTGGAATATGGATGGATGGATGGATGGATGGAGAACTAAAAGGAAGCTCTTTGTATTGTCTGCTCTATTTCTAATCCCTTGAAATCTACTTAGCTGGCTGAAAATGTACCTCTACCCTTTAGACTGAAAGTTGACAGAAAAAAACCAAAACAAAGCAAAAACACAGGTAAAGAAGACACTAAATAAAGGGTGTTTGGTACCTCAAAATAGATTATCCTCTACTTTATAAATTAATTCAAACTTGGAGTTCTACCTTTGACTTGTTTTTCATGGAATCCTTGTTTTTTTAAGTTATCAAGATAATACATGTGGTCCTGTCCTAAATGAATAATGAGCAAAGGGATGTCTGTATTGAAAATTCCAGATCTTAAGCTTTTTCTACCATATATGACAGAAATTTCCAACTGAATTTCTACAAAATCTATTCTAAGCCTCAAATGATCGATTAATAGACACTTCAAATTAATTTTTATAAACCAGAAATGCTATTTGGCTTAGCTAAGTTAATAAAATTTATTAATATTCAAACATTAATTAAGAGGTAAATGATATTTGTAATTTTAATGTAACTGTTGGGAAAGGAGAGAAATGGTCTTGGTAAAAGTTGAAATGAGTTTTGATTATTTAGATATCTGCGTTCAACTACTGCAAATACAGTGGGAAGGGGACAGATTTAGAAGACTTACAGTTATGTCTTAATCTGTGGTAAAGCAACTACCAAAGGACATTTGGTTGTGTGACAGCAATATAAATAATCTCCTATTAAAATGTATTTTTCAACATAATGAAAGTATGTTGGGGATTAAGAATTGGATGTGAAGTACTAAAGGAAAGAGCTTGGAATAACTCAGAGGTAATGTTTTTAATTTATCCCTACTTCTAATTTTCAGGGCAGTGGCAAAGGCTCAGACGTAGACTAGGTATAAAAAGCACAGTTGCCTGGTGGGAGGATTGTTAAAAAGAGGAGACTCTGTTCTCCTGGAGATCTGTTTATTTTTTCAATAAACAAAGAGTGAAAGTCCTCTTCTGACTTTTTTGCTTGGGTGACTAAAAAGTATGCCATTTATGTTTGGTACATTTAATTAAATGTTTGGCTTGAGCTTATAAGGAACTTCTATTTCTTTTAGTCAGTTCAGATCGCAATAGATCATTAGAAATTCCGTTAGAGATTGTTGCTGATGTTCTGATTTTTAAAAAGTTTATCTAACAGGATAAAGCCGCTCTGTTACCAAATTTTTGACTCTACTTTCATATATTTTTGCATTTGGTGAATGTCTTAATCTTATGATCTCTTAGTGGTTTCCTGATTTCGTACTTTGTGACTCAGATAATGCTATTTAATCAGTGGGCCTAACAAACCCAAGCTGATGCTCACTAAAATCTCAGCATAAACAGATTTGAATGAATGTGCTATCACATCTTTTGTCAGCAGTTTGTTTTTTTTGTGCAGTTGCCCATATAGTTATTGCCCATTTTATATTGTAAACTTCGGGAAGATGAGAAGTATGTCTGTGTAACTTGATCTGAATAGTTATTAATAACATATGAAGCCCGGTTAGATTAAATAATGACAACAATAATGATATTAATAATAATTTTAACAATTAAATTAAAAACGTATTTATTTCACACCTGCTTTATGCCTGGCACTGTGCTAAAAATTATATATGCATTATCTCTGTGAGATTATTATCTGGATTTTATGCATGAGATATTTGAGGTTCCAGAAGGTTAAATAATTTGCTGAAGATTCAGAGTTATTAAATGTTAGAAATAAAAAGCAACCTGCTTTACTCCAGGGATCATAATATGCTATTACATATGTTGTTACTGATAGATAGTTGAATGACAGACATCTATACCTTTAGGTGTGTTGGGTCTTACTGAATTCCTATCATAATAGAGCAGTGCTTCTCAGACTTGAATGTGAGCAACTAGTTAAAATGTAGATTCTGATTCAGTGGGTCTAGAGTGAGGGCCTGAGATCCTGCATTTCCAGCAAGCTCCCAGGTGATGCCAGTGTTGCAGGCAGATGAACCACCACTTTGGGAAGCAAGCTCTACGGCAGAGATGCCCAACATGGTGGGGCAGGAACATTAGAAAGCATGCCCTTCAGCTGTTCATTGAAAGCATTTAGAAGTTTTCAGCCTACAGAATTTTCCTCTTCCTAGAAAAATCTCACATGCCATTCTCCACCTCCTAAAAATCAGTGCTGAGGAGAGCCATAAATACTGGGGAACTCCTGCTACATCCCTCACATATTTCAGAATAGAAAAGGATTGAAAATGACTGAGCCAGCCAGTTCAGAAGCTAGAATACTAAAAGCCTGGTTGAGACCCAGGTGACAAGGTCAACGCTAAAGCGGAGGGGAAAGAAAACACAAAGACAGGGAGCTGAGTTAGGTAAAGAAGAGAGGCGAGAGGAGAAAGATGAGTGAAAGTGAGGGAAATAATCTATTACAGATGGCGGTGAGTGATGGGGACGCACCGGAGATTGCCGGAAGGAGCCCATCTGACAACATGGCAGTGCACAATTTGAGTAAGCTCCTCATCTCAAACATACCACTTCCCTTATGTTGTCATGGGGCCTCTGATTATAGTTTTGACTCACGGCAATCTCCAAGGGAGTATCCCATGTCAGTTACCCTCTCCTAACCACTGGCAATTTCAGGGTGAATATTCTGAGCTGGCTAGAAAATAATCTTTCACCTTCACTTTAAGCTTTGAAAGAACTGTTTTAGAATTATCTTGTCTTTGTAATTTGGCTAATGCATTTGCGTAATTGGAAAGAGTGAGATGAAGTGGAGGTCATCAAGTTCCATTAGTTACTTTGTTCTTGAGAAGTAGGTGTGTACATGTGTGTCTGTGCAGACAGACACACACCCCTGCCCACCTACATCCACACACACCACCTCTCCTTTCATATCAGCAGACTATTGAAGAATGAAAGCTACATTTCTTCAGTTGTGTTTTAAACAAATGCAGGCATTGCATTTATAATTCCTTGTTTGAAAAGACAATTCGGTGACTATACCGTGGCCAAGTTGTAGAGGTAGATGCCTGATGGAAATATTATAGAGGGTACCAGGTAGCTTATGAAATATAAGTGCTATTACAAGTCTGTTATTGCTTCTCCAAACCCTCTGGTAAAATAAAAACTTGCAGGAGGTTCTGGTAATATGGATAGTAACAAGGGAAAACTTTGGGTCAAAGGCACTATGGCTTACAAATAATGATGAAGACATGAACCCAGATTTTGGGGGTTGCCAGCAAGGTGCTCATTTCAAAATGCATTAGTCCAGTAGCAACCGCCCCAGACTTTTTTGATACAGGACTTCTCAAATAATCTCCTGTTCAGGTGCTCCCATATGGAACAGCTGATTAAAACACTGAAGCTGTCTAGCTAGAATGTAAATAAATAACTGGAAGAAAAAAATTCAAAACTGTATTTTATGATTGTTGGTACACAAATAAATATATTAATATTTTATATTTATATACGAAGATATTTTCTTCAACCTAAAACTTGATTTTCTATTTTAAAATAAATGTAAACATTTTCATGAACCCCTCCAAAATATCGTAGACCCCTATGCACTGTGCCTACTATCAAATCGATAAGTAGACCCTGATTGTGTCTTCATTGAAGATTTTATGCTTTATTAATAAAAAAGATCCCTCTTCCTATTTACTGAAAAAACAAACACATACACACACACACAAACAAAAACACTGAAGCTCACTAAAGCCACCAGTGAGGATTTTATGCCACTGTATCTCTGACAGGAGTTTTCTAAGCCTTAAAAATGTGTTTACTCTCATCGGGTGTTTGGTATGTATGGTTCCATCTGGATGGAATCTGTGCGATCTATCTCAAAATTTCAAAGAGATTTCCCAGATTACTGATTCATTAATTTCCATGCC
The DNA here is from genome assembly GCF_964656455.1 of Halichoerus grypus. NCBI lineage: Eukaryota > Metazoa > Chordata > Mammalia > Carnivora > Phocidae > Halichoerus > Halichoerus grypus. The sequence continues at coordinate 120,697,858 of NC_135714.1, forward strand.
AGTTTCCTCCTTAAGAAATTGCAAGCATGTGATTTTTAGCCTGGTAGTTTACATGAAAGGATCTAGAACCAGAGTCACGCTTATTTCGCTATTAAAAAATTTTTTTAATTTAAATTCCAGTTAGTTAACATGCAGTGTAATATTAGTTTCAGGTGTACAGTATAGTGATTCAACACTTCATACAACACCCAGTGCTCATCACAAGTGCCCTCTTTAATCCCCATCACTATTTCATGAACCAGTCCCCTCCTGCCTCCCCTCTGGTAACCATCAGACCTCTGTAGTTAAGAGTCTGTTTCTTGGTTCATTCTCAATGGGGAAAAACTGAGAGCTTTCCCCCTAAGGTCAGGAACGCGGCAGGGATGTCCACTATCACCGCTGCTATTCAACATAGTATTAGAAGTTCTAGCCACAGCAATCAGAAAACAAAAAGAAATCAAAGGCATCCAAATCGGCAAAGAAGAAGTCGAACTCTCACTCTTTGCAGATGATATGATACTTTATGTGGAAAACCCAAAAGACTCCATCCCAAAACTGCTAGAACTCATACAGGAATTCAGTAAAGGGGCAGGATATAAAATCAATGCACAGAAATCAGTGGCATTCCTATATAGCAACAACAAGACAGAAGAAAGAGAAATTAAGGAGTTGATCCCATTTACAATTGCACCCAAAACCATAAGATACCTAGGAATAAATCTAACCAAAGAGGCAAAGGATCTGTACTCAGAAAACTATAAAATACTCATGAAAGAAATTGAGGAAGACACAAAGAAATGGAAAAACGTTCCATGCTCATGGATGGGAAGAACAAATATTGTGAAGATGTCAATGCTACCTAGAGCAATCTACACATTCAATGCAATCCCCATCAAAATACCATCCACTTTTTTCAAAGAAATGGAACAAATAATCCTAAAATTTGTATGGAACCAGGAAAGACCCCGAATAGCCAGAGGAATGTTGAAAAAGAAAAGCAAAGCTGGCGGCATCACAATTCCGGACTTCCAGCTCTATTACAAAGCTGTCATCATCAAGACAGTATGGTACTGGCACAAAAACAGACACATAGATCAATGGAACAGAATAGAGAGCCCAGAAATGGACCCTCCACTCTATGGTCAACTATCTTTGACAAAGCAGGAAAGAATATCCAGTGGAAAAAAGACAGTCTCTTCAACAAACGGTGTTGGGAAAATTGGACAGCCACATGCAGAAGAATGAAACTGGACCATTTCCTTACACCACACACAAAAATAGACTCAAAATGGTTGAAAGACCTAAATGTGAGACAGGAGTCCATCAACATCCTAAAAGAGAACACAGGCAGCAACCTCTTCGACCTCAGCCGCAGCAGCTTCTTCCTAGAAACATCACCAAAAGCAAGGGAAGCAAGGGCAAAAATGAACTATTGGGACTTCATCAAGATGAAAAGCTTTTGCACAGTCAACAAAACCAAAAGACAACCAACAGAATGGGAGAAGATATTTGCAAATGACATATCAGATAAAGGGCTAGTATCCAAAATCTATAAAGAGCTTATCAAACTCAACACCCAAAGAACAAAGAATCCAATCAAGAAATGGGCAGAAGACATGAACAGACATTTTTCCAAAGAAGACATCCAAATGGCCAACAGACACATGAAAAAGTGCTCAACATCGCTCGGCATCAGGGAAATCCAAATCAAAACCTCAATGAGATACCACCTCACACCAGTCAGAATGGCTAAAATTAACAAGTCAGGGAACAACAGATGCTGGCGGGATGCGGAGAAAGGGGAACTCTCCTACACTGTTGGTGGGAATGCAAGCTGGTGCAACCGCTCTGGAAAACAGTATGGAGGTTCCTCAAAAAGTTGAAAAGAGAGCTACCATACGATCCAGCAATTGCACTACTGGGTATTTACCCCAAAGATACAAATTTAGGGATCCAAAGGGGTACGTGCACCCCAATGTTTATAGCAGCAATGTTCACAATAGCCAAACTGTGGAAAGAGCCAAGATATCCATCGACAGATGAGTGGATAAAGAAAATGTGGTATATATATATATATATATATATATATATATACACACACACACACACACACACACACACACACAATGGAATATTATGCAGCCATCAGAAGGAATGAGATCTTGCCATTTGCAACGATGTGGATGGAACTGGAGGGTGTTATGCTGAGCGAAATAAGTCAATCAGAGAAAGACATGTATCATGTGACCTCACTGATATGAGGAATTCTTAATCTCAGGAAACAAACTGAGGATTGCTGGAGTGGGGGGTGGGGTGGGAGGGATGGGGTGGCTGGGTGATAGACGTTGGGGAAGGTATGTGCTATGGTGAGCGCTGTGAATTGTGCAAGACTGTTGAATCACAGATCTGTACCTCTGAAACAAATAATGCAATATATGTTAAGAAAAAAAAAAAGAAGTTAGTAGGAGGGGAAGAATGAAGGGGGGGAAATCGGAGGGGGAGATGAACCATGAGAGACGATGGACTCTGAAAAACAAACTGAGGGTTCTAGAGGGGAGGGGGGTGGGAGGATGGGTTAGCCTGGTGATGGGTATTAAAGAGGCCACATTCTGCATAGAGCACTGGGTGTTATGCACAAACAATGAATCATGGAACACTACATCAAAAACTAATGATGTAATGTATGGTGATTAACATAACAATAAAAAAAGTAAAAAAAAAAAGAATGAGTGGCAACCACAAAAAAAAAAAAAAGAGTCTGTTTCTTGATTTTGCCCCTGCCCCCGTCTTTTTCCCCCCTTTGCTCGTTTGTTTTGTTTCTTAAATTCCACATACGAACTTATTTCACTATTGATTATTGCTCTGCACCTAATCACTTTGTGGAGAAAACTAGCAGGAATGACATAAGATTGTTTGCAACATTTATTGATATTTACAGAGCCTTTGACGTTGTGGAGAATAAATATTATGGTCTAGGCTTCACGAACTTCTAATTAAACCTGAGTTACTAATGCTTCTCCAGAAGTTGCATCTTAATAGCATTAGCTAGTTGGGATCAGGCCTGGCCTCTCATAAGGATCAGAGATGAATTTAGTACCTTTTCTTTCAAATTTGATTCGAAATGACCTGCTTTGAGGTTGGTTGGATGCATGTTCCCCACTGTACAGAATATTTTTTTAAGATTTTATTTATTTATTTGAGAGAGACAGAGACAGAGATAGTGGCAGAGAGCACAAGCGGGGAGGAGAGGGAGAAGCAGGCTTCCCGCTGAGCAGGGAGCTCGATGCAGGACTTGATCCCAGGATCCTGGGATCATGACCTGAGCCGAAGGCAGACACTTAACCGACTGAGCCACCCAGGCGCCCCTACAGAATTAAATATAAGTACTTTATTGTCTTCTGTATAGATGACATGGTTTGATTTATCCTAAACCATAGAAGATTTAAGATTCAACCAGTCTTTCTGTTGCACTATAGGGTCTGGAAAAAACGCATTTGAGATAAACTGTTTTAAAGTTTGAATTATGATTTTTAGAATATGTACTCTAGAATATACTTTGTTTTTATCTATCAGCTCTATGTTGTTTGTATTGTTAGTTAATTTATGAATCCATCCATCACATTGCTTTCTCTGTCAGGAGAAAATTTCCTGACCAGATTTCTTATTTGAAATTTTAAATTTTGTCCCAATGGATTGAATTATCATAATTTTAAACTATTAGGGGTTATTAACTCCCTAATTCTATCCTTAAGTGATAAAAGATAATCAGTTCTGGTTTAGTAATAGTCTATTAAACACATGAAATCTAGGTTGAAATTAACATATTACTATTAGATTCTAGTCTAAATTATTGATTATTTGGTGTTATTATTGATTTTATTCATGGCCTTAATAGCTTTATACAATTTTATTTAAAATTTCATAATTTGAAAAATTCAATTTGAGATGTTTTATATTATATTTTCTAGAGAATATATTTGTGAAAAGAAATATAGGAGTTTATATTTCTGTAGTAATATTGGGCCTGGTTGAAGTTTTCCATTTAAGTAGTGATTAATTTTTTCTTTCTGCCCCAATATGAAAATTGGAGAGCTTTCTTTCTTTCTTTTTTTATTAACTAAAGGCAATTTGAGTCTCAAATAAAAAAACAAAAACTCCAAATGCACAAGAACCTTTCTTCTTTGAGTTCCATTACTGATAAATAAAATTATATGAAATAAGAGATACAAGCCAATGAGTCTGGATCTTCATAAAACACTTCTGACTTTTTCTCACTTCTTACCAAAAAAAAAAAAAAAATCCATCCCTATGTTTTTCTATAATTACTTTGTAGATATGTATTCACTCAAAATAAAGGCATATGGAATCAGCCATAACTTTTAAATCTTTAATTGAAATAAAAATGTATTATCTTCTAAAATACATATAATGATGTCAATGTAGACTGTTACAGAAACTTCTTTGGGTTTTAAAGCAGTAAGTTGGGAATGGAACCCTCGCTTCTGGAGTGAAATGCCATGAAGGGAAAAGTAATTTTCCTAAAACCTTTACGCCCCCCAAGGCAGTTTGGTCCATGCAGGGGGCTGAGGGACATGGCACTAGCTGGGTTTTTCCTGTGAACTCAGTTCCACCCCTGGGAGATAGAGAGAGTATAAAACACAATCCCAGCTCCAGAGGAGTTTCCAACTTCAGTGAGAAGTCAAGATCAACACATACACAAAGATACATCCATACAACCCAGACCCCCTTTAGGAAAAAGAATAAATTAAAAAAATAAAACTACAAACACAAGATTGGGAGCAAAAATGAATACTTACAACCAGAAAAGAAAATTCTGATTAAATATTGGAAACTTAGAGACTTAGGTGTCATATTTTTTCTGAGAACTTTCTAGGCATTTTACCAGAACTGCATACAAAGGGAAGATTCCTGAGTGCAGCCAGCCTTTCCCTCCACACCTGGAACATTCCACAGCTCCAGGGTTTCCTGGCTCTCACAAGGACCTGCACAGATGAGGAGCTCTGGGGTTTTAGTTTCACTGTCTTGCTACTACATTGACCTCTGCAGACACCTAGTTTAGATAGCCATTAAGAAAACTGTAAAAGACACCAGCAACACCAAGGAATGTTAAACACTCAAAAATATATTTGAAATTCTTTCTGCGTTTGTCTATTTTTTTAAATGACGATCTCATTCAGCATCCAGTAATGTAGTAGAACAGGCAGAGTAGACATTCCTCCTTTGTATATAAAGTTGGATTCTCTGAGTAGACTCCAATGGATTCTACCTATATCGTATTTCCCATAATCCCCATCTGTGAAATCCCCACACGTGTTCGTTCCTTCAGTATTATATGCCTCGCACTGCTCTAGCGGCTGGAACTGAGTGATGCAGACAACAGCTGAAGCCACTGTTCTCACCAAGACACAAATATAGAGCATGTGTCACACGGTGAGTGCCAAAGGAAAACTAGAGGACAGAAGGTGACAGGGTCTAGGGCACTCAAGGAGAGCCTCTCTTTAAGGTGACTATGAAATGAAAGTGTAAGCAGGAAGGTATTTGCTGGAAGAGAATTCCAGTCAAAGGGATCAGAAAGTGCAAACGCCCTGAGGTGGGCCACACTGAGTATCTTAGAAGTACAGCAAGGACGTCTCTGTCTGGAGTGGAGAGGGAGAAGGAAAGAGGTGATGAGATTAGGGAAGTAGTTAGGAACAAGGTGATGTAGGGCCTTGTAGGTCATGGTCAGGAATTGGGAGGGGACTGAGCAGAGGAGGAACAGTGTTCTGACTTGGGCTTCAAAAGGGCCACTGTGATCTAAAACTAATGATGTAATGTATGGTGATTAACATAACAATAAAAAATTTAAAAAAAAAAGGGCCACTGTGAAGGCTGTGTCAGAGCAGGGAAACCAGTGAGGAGGCCAGTACAAGAGAGTCCAGGTAAGAGACAGTGGAAGCTGAGAGTAGGGTTTTGGTAATTGGGGTCGTTAAAACTTGGTTGGATTCTGTGTTCTCTCACATAGTGTCTGGCTGGAATCCTAGCTCAAAGGAGACTCACAACTTTTTTTTTATGATTTTATTTATTTATTTGACAGAGAGAGCATAAGTAGGGGGAGCAGCAGAGGGAGGGAGAGAAGCAGGCTCTCTGCTGAGCCAGGAGCCTCATGCGGGACTCGATCCCTGGACCCTGGGATCATGACCCAAGCCAAAAGCAGATGCTTAACCAACTGAGCCACCCACACGTCCCCAATTCACAGCTTTTCAAGGGGTTAATTGAAGGAACCCTATGCTCTGTTGCACAAGTGTTTGTTCAAGTGCAGTAGGAACCCCTGTGGCTTATGTTAAAATGAAGATTTCTTGGCCCCAGACCTCCATGGGATCTCTGGCAAAGGAGGTCCAGGAATTGGAAATTTTAACAACTCCTCATGCAGATTCCTGTGCAGGATAAATTTTATACTATTGCCTGGTCCTTATAAAAGAGAGATAGTTGAACCCTTGCAAAGGCTTGTGTCTCAGACATTTCGAGCTCACACTTTAAATCCCTGCAGGCCAGAACTGAGAACATATTTTGAGTTTAATAATGAGAATTGTAAAAAAGCTCACTGTTTTTGCCTGAGCGCTCAATATGGAATGCCTCCAGCAAACTGTCGTATTTGAGCCTTATCAGGGGTTTCATGAAACTCTCTGTCATTTTTAGATTGATTTTCATATTACTGAACCTTCTGGGTAAACTCGATTTTTAGCCTTAGATTAGAGCTTATAAATACTAACAAGTGGACGTGGAATTTTCTTAGGCTGTGTCTCTGAGCCTAAAGTGTGAAGCTGTATGTTTAACGGATGACAAAGGAAATTTAGCACAGCTTTCTAAGGCTATTTTGCTTTCTTATATATTAATAAGCAAATATACTCTATTAACAAACTATTAGTATAATAAAATAAATTTCTTTGGCTTCCAAAACAGAAGATGATGTTTTGAGATGACTGAAGCTTGAGATAATAGCTAACAGTTTTTTTCTGTTTTTCTCTCCCTCTCCTACCTTTCTTTATTGTTTTATACTTGATTATTTGTATAGATGAGTGAATATTAAACTCTATATACTCTAAAATCTTTTGCTATTACATTCACTTGCACTGTAGTCGGGGGATGAACATCATTTGGTCTCCTGTGTTTTTTTCAGTGTCATACAGCACACGCATTATGCTTGTCCCTGAAACTACAGTGCTGAATGGCTTTATAGTAAAGCATGATAATACCATGCCATACTTCCTATAACCATTTCTTTACAGCTTGCTACTTGTATGTGAGTTTTTACAGTTTCATCCTATAAAATAATGAAGTATGACACTGCTTTAAACATCTTTGTACATATTACTTTCTTTCCTTTGGGTCTATTTTCTTAGGAAATGTTCCCAAATGTAAGATTACTGGACTAATATATAATAAGAGATTTAAAAAAAATGTAACTTATTGCCAGGTTGTTTCTCAGAAAACTTGAACTGATATTCTATGCCATGCCAAGAATAATACTTCCTTTTCATCACAGCAATATAAAATTTAAGTACTTTAATTTTTTTTTTTTTTTTTTTTTTGCTATTTTGGTAGATGGGACTTACCCTATTATTTAAATCTTTTCATCATCTTTCCTACAGTTAAAATAGGATACTTATAAAATTGGGACATGAATTTAGGGCAGAGTCAGAGTGACAGCTTTCTTACAAATGGCTCCCTGGCTCATCAGTGGTATTTTTCAGTTTTTTTGGCCTATTTTGCAAGACCTATCCTGACCTATCAAAAGTTCAGTTACTCTGCGAGGCTGTTGCCTTGTAGAGAAGTTCTGCTGCCGGGCAGAAGAGGGCACTCTTTGTTTGTACCAAGGAGGGACAAACCTGTCTGACCCATTTAGGGAGAGTGATCGCTGCCAGAGACAGCCTTTCACGCTGAGGTCCAGTGCCCACGGTGCTGGCGACCGCAGCTCACTCCATGCCTGACCAAGTCTATTAAGTATTCGATTTGCTATTATTCACTCAGTTCTACAGAGATCCAGCTGTCGAGATGGAGACCCCTGGGGTCATTCACGTTGCTCGACACCAAGGACTTGGCACCCGGGCAGGTGTCTGTCTCACAATGGAGTGCTTGTTTGCTCTGTGCGGTCGTCAGAACGTCTGCTGGTCCTAAACAGAAGAAAGTCTTGAAAGAATTCTGTGGGCCAAAACTTGAGTGGGCCGATAGATTATTCTGTTTGCATAGTTGTGTTTCCTTCACCCCAATTAGATCACTATAACTCTTTTTTAAATGACATTCTTGGGACTGGCATGGAGACTTTGTAAACTGTGATGGGCCTTTGCTGTGTTTTATCAAGTGTGAGCAGAGGGTTGGGATAAAGGAAGGGGCCAAGAATCTTCTTGACCCTATAGGAGGGGTGTGACGGGAAATGTTCTACCCAGTTGGGTGGGCCACGGAGAGCGTCTTACCAGAGATGCTTTGTAACTGATTCAGCCTCACTTCTGTTCTTGTCCTCCCCACCATCCACTCTAGATTCTAAAGTGTACATTAGATGATGTTACTCCCCTGCTGAAAGCTCTCCAGTAGACCCCCCCGCCATTCAGTTGGAATAAAATCCAAAGTCCCTACTTTTGCTCATTAGGCCCTTCTATACTCTGATTTCTGCCCCCGTGACCTTATCTCCTACTCACCTTCGTGGTCCTCTCTGTTCCACTCACACTGGCCTCATTCTGCCATTAAACACATCAAGCATCTACTTGAAGCCCTGGAGGGCTCTGAAAATGTGTTCTCGGCCTTGTGTGGCCTGATACAGTTAAGAGAGGCTTCACTGAGTGTGACTGGGGCCAGGAATTTGAAAGAACAATAAAAGGGCTAAGTGTTTATATGGTAGAGCTTGGAGAGCATGGTTCAGGGCATGTACCGACATTTTCTTGGACCAGATGTGGGCCAGAGGGGAGAGAATTCATCTTGAGACTCACGCAGGAGCAAAGAATCCTCAGATAAAAGAGGCTGGTGTGGACCGCAGGATGCAAAATAACTAGGGAAGGAGTTCAAAACCAGGAAAACTTCGGGGCGGAGGTATCCCAACATGGAAATCTCTGAGACTATAGAAGAACCTCATTTAGAAGAGAGACAGCTCAACATCTGCTGACCCAGTGGGGACTTCACCATCTGCCAGGCCCCCAAAGTCCAAAGAAACCTCCCAGCCAAATCAGAACCATTCTAGCTCCTCATCTCCCCCCACCTCTTCCGTCTCCCACCCCTGCCTCTGTGCAAGCAGAACAAAGTGTGGGAGCAGGTGGGCAGAGCGAGTAAGAACAGGGGACTGGACCCACCACCACTCCTCCTCTCCCAGCCATGTGAGCTGAAGGAGGGGAAGGATTAAATGCTAAGATAAATAGGGACGTTGAGATGCTTGATATCTATAAAAGATTGGATCTTCAAATTACTGAATTGAGATTGTTTTACACAGAAGTGAGCAAAAAGGCCCTATCATCTGAGAGCTGCCAGGAAGGCAGTGATTCACCCAAACCTTCATTCAGGAGTACAGAGTGCTCCCACTGCATAGTGGATAAAGCTGGGTTCTCAATATTGACTTCACATTAGCGTCACCAGGGAGCTCTCAAAAATCCCAAGGCCTATGCCATGACTTAGATGAAAAAAAACAAAAAATATTTGGGGTAAGGCCCAAGCATCAGAATCTTTAAAGCTCCCCATATGATTTCAATGAGTAACCAAACAGAGACAAAATAAAGTTGTATTTTCATCATAATTAAGAGACTGCTCAGGATCCCAGAAATACTTTTGTTTATGCGTTAATTCCAGGATCTTTATAATCCTTGAACTGCTTCAAGAGCTGATGTATAAATTACAGATTTAAAAGTAAATTTTAAACTTTAAAAAATATTGGTTGTGTGTTACCTAACTCTACAAAAGAGGCTTTAAAAAATATAGAGGGGTAATACACAAGAATCTAAACTGTGTCCTATATTGAGTTGTGAGAAGGCTACAACCCAAATTATTAAAGTTGAAAAATACATGAGGACTTTATAAATATGGTATAATGGGATGAATTCTTGGTTAACATTTTTGATAGGACATATACTCGAATTTACCAATATATATCCAGCTTGATTAAGATTTGAATGTCACGGGGCTTCAGGAATATTGCAGAAAGTTTTGGTTGGGTTTGATTGTCTTGCTTCAATACCAAGACGAAGAGCCTTGAAGAAAATTGCAACTTGGCAGAAAAGGCAAAAGCCTCACTTGTGATTCTTTTTTTTTTTTTCATACAAACCTTCTCCCTTGCGGTGTTTATTGATTCCCCAAAGCCAAGTGTTTGGACTGACTGCATCAGAGTCACTTTGGGAGTCTGTTAAAATTATTGATTCCCTGGCCTAACCTAGACCTCCAGAACCAACCTTTCTGTGGGTGAAGTGTGGGCAGCGATCTTTGAACAATGGCTCCTGGGTGGTTCTGATGCCCAGCCAAGTTTGGGCAGCACTGGCAAATGCCAAGTGATCATGAGACCTTTGGCTAAGTATAAAACCCACAGTGGGGAGAGATAAGTTCTCAATTAGGAAGCAAACTACTAGCTGTTAAAAAGAAGCGTGAGCGATTGTGTGCTGTGTTTTGCAGAGCTAACCACCTGCAGTGTCTTCTGAAAGATCCCTTCGAGAATAGTTTAAGTAATTTTAGGGGCTTTGGGAGAGTTTCCTGTATTTCAGTGGGTTGGAGTGGGAGTCACATGGAAAATGTCCACAGAAGCTGTCTTCATTGGGTTGCTTGCTAAAACGACTAGTTAGGGAAAGAGGAAGAGGAAGAGTCCCACTGTCTCATGTGGGCTTACTCAACTTATGGGGCATGAAATCGCTCATGTCTTTCATGAATCTTTAGCCATCTTTCAACCCCATGTAGCACAAGGAAAGAGGACTAGGCTTAGAGGCAGGCAGTTATGAAATAAAATCCTGGTGCTGCCACCCACGAGCTTTGTGAATTTAGCTAAGTTCCATAACCTCTCTGAGCATCAGTGAATTCATCAGCCAAGGTAGGGTTAACTCCTCCTTGGTGTTGTGAGTGAACGCATTTAAGAGTACATTCGTCCAGTACTGCGTACTTTCTATAAACGTACATCCCTGGCTCCTGGGATACAGCAGGTGCTCACTGAATAACAGCCAGAGAGACCGAGCCAGTATATTGCACAGGGTCTTAAATCTGTAAGAGATGCTAAAATATTTCTAGAAATGTTCTGAGTTAGAGAAAAATGGGATTACTGGAAGTCATCTCAAGGAGTATATTATGTGGCTGGAAGAAGTTCTTTCATGAGGGGTCTGGAATGGCAGTGGAGTGAAGGCGGTTTATGCTGATGGGGGAGACTATGCAACCTTCTGTGCCCAAGATAGCCTCAATGGCTACCTGTTGTAATAGCACCCCCTTTTACTCTCAGAGGTGTCCCAGGCTAGAAGCTAAGTGATACGACCATCCTATTCAAAGATCATGTTCCAGTAACATTCAGTGGTCACTGAACCACCTCTTGGGGCAGAGGGCTTACTGCAGAACTTTGGTGGTCCTGTGTGGAATGTGTAAGTCCGGGGCTGGAATCAAGCTGCTTGGATCCTCAAGGAGAGGCTGAGCATTGCCCCTGGCCCGTTTCTCCATGTAGCACTTGGTCCTTCTTCTAAAACATGTTAAACAAAAATAGTAGTCTTCAAAGAAGCACTGACAGACCATGGCTCAGGCTGGTCCAGATGGGGCTACATACACCTATTACCTCCATCATAAGGTGGGAGAATCATTTATCAGGAAGAGAAATGGACTAAGCACCAGGAAGTCTAGACTTTAGTCTTCATAACTATTTAAGCTATATCAGATTCATGTTTCTCAGTCACTTCTAGCTGTTGTCATTGTACATGTCTCTTATAGGCTCTTGCTACCTTCTGATTAGCCATATGCTGGAAATGAGATCATTCAATTTGGTAATTAAGTTTTTTAAAAAAGTACGTCCTAAGTGATGATCCAAGGGTCTCTCCTGTGAGTTGTAGTGAATGCATTCTGAGACATCTTTTAGCAGCTCTGAGGTTGCTCTACTCCTTCCTTCAAGAACTTCCCCAGTACTTGGGCTGCTAGGTAAGCGTGGCACTGGCTATATTGGTGAGGCATGGCTGTGGTTTAAAGCTGCTCTACGTTCTGGCAGAGAACCAAGACTACAGACGTGTGGCATCTCCTCTGTCTGTGCTCACTCCCTTGATAACCTCTTCTGGTCTCACGGATTCCATGTCCTCTCCATTTGGATGACTCCCAAATTTACAGCCTCAGGGTGGACTCTGGATCTGCATACACCAGATGCATATTGGACTTTTCCTTATCGGTGTCTAACAGGTATTTCAAAATATGTCCCAACTTAAACTCTTAATCTTCTCCAAATCTGTTTTTCCTTCAGTCTTCTCCCGCTCACTAGCTGGGAATTGCATTTTTCCCGTTGCACAGGCAAAAAAGTCTTAGAGTCATCTTTGCTGCCTTTCACTCATACTACATCCATTATGTCAGCAGACCTGTCCGTTTTACCTTCAAATATGTCCACAATTCAACTCCTTTGTGTTGTCTCCACTGCTGCTACTTTGGTCTAAGCCAGCCTCATGTCTTGTCTATCTAGATTATTTCAGGAGTCTCCCAATTGAGACTGGCTCCCATCCCCACCTTTTTTTCATTCTTGGTCCTATTATAGTCAGTTGCTGCCGGATTGATTGTGTTAAATATAACTCAGATCATTTTTCTTTCTTTCTTTCTTTCTTTCTTTCTTTCTTTCTTTCTTTCTTTCTTTCTTTCTTTCTTTTCTTTCTTTCTTTTTTTCTTCCTTCCTTCCTTCCTTCCTTTCTTCTTTCTTTCTTTCTTTCTTTCTTTCTTTCTTTCTTTCTTTCTTTCTTTCTTTCTTTCTTTCTTTCTTTCTCCTTCCTTCCTTCCTTCCTCCCTCCCTCCCTTTCTTTCTCTCTCTCTCTTTCTTTTCTTTTCTTTTGTCTGTCTGTCAAAATCCTCCAGTGATTTTTACAATTCACTCCGAGTAAAAGCCAGAGCCCTTACGAAGACCTAAGAGATGGTATACAATGCCTTCTCCAGCCCCCTCCACCACCCACCTCTGTAAGATCATCAAGCAAGAGACTATTCTTCTCTGGTTCTGCTCTGGCTGCATTGGCCTCCTTGGTGTTCATAGAACGTAAACACACACATCCACTAGCTGCCTCCCCCCAGGCAAGCTTCCTCCCTGGTCATTGCCCTTGACCTCTCCTCTATCTGGAATGCTTTTCTCTGAGATATCCACTTGGCTCATTCCCTTCAGTTCCTTTATGCCCTTTCAATGGTTCCTTCCCACTAAGGCGCTGACCTCACCTCCAGCTGTATCCCCTCCCTTCCCTCCTCTTTTCCCTTCCTTGCTTTATTGTGCCTCTCAGCACTGATCACCAGTTAACATACTTTATGTTTTACTTATTTTATCTTTTTTTTTTTTTAATTGCCTGTGTTCCTCAACTTGAATGTAAACTCCGAGCAAAGTGGTTTTTTTCTGCTTCTCAAATCTGTTTGGATAACTGCTAACAGTTATCCAATCTAGAAGAATATCTGACACATAGTCCTTCCTCCAGTGTATTTGCTGAAGAAATGAACCAAGGAAGAAATGAAATAATGAGTTCTGTTGATGTCAATTGAGATTTACTGAGCAAGTCCTCAACAAACTTTACCACCATTTTTTTTTCTACTTAGAGTTACATTAAAATAAAGGATCTTCAAGGATTCTCCTGCTGACTAGCCCAACCTTTCTTTTTGGGTAGGTTCAGAGCTCTTTCTAGTATCATTAATCTATGTGTTATGTTTGATATGAGAAGTGTCTGGGAGTAAATGGAGAGGGACACTTTTTTTTTTTTTGTAGAAACTCTGATCGGGTTCTCTAAGTAAGCAGAGACTGAGAGCCCTCTTGAAGCATTTTGGTGTTCCACTTGCCGTCTTTGTCATGAAAATGTGAGGTGGGTTGGTACTGTTGCCTTAGGCAAAAAGTGCACTACTCCCTTTCTGGTATTTCTTCGCAGCAAAAATCTGTCTTCCCTAGGTTTGCAGAACTCTGGAGGGAATGATGGATTAATTTGGATAAGGGGCCCAGGGGCTGTTTGAAAGGGAAGGGACTGAGCCTCTAACTTAGAGGTCAGCAAACATTTTTCTGAAAAAGCCAGAGAGTAAATATTTTAGACTTGCAGGCCATATGGTTTCCGTTACAATACCTCAAGAAGCAACTTGGCTATTGTAATGCCAACGCAGCCATAAACAATACTTAAGTGAATAAGCATGGCTGTATTTATAGACACTGAAATTTGAAATTCACATAATTTTCCCATGTCACTAAATAGTCATCTTCTTTTGATATATATTATTTAACCATTAAAAAAAATGTGAAAATCTGGCACCTGGGTAGCTCAGTTTGTTGATCGTCTGCCTTCAGCTCAGGTCATGGTCTCAGGGTCCTGGGATCAAGCCTCGTGTCAGGTTCCCTGCTCAGCGGGGAGTCTGCGTCTCCCTCTGCCCCTTCCCCCCACTCTCGTGATCTCAGTCTCTCTCACATGCTCTCTCTCTCTCAAATAAATAAAATCTTAAAAAAAAATAAAAATAAAAAATGTGAAAACCTTTTTTAGCTCATGAGTCATACTGAAGTAGATAGTGGGCCAGAATTGACCTACAGGACTGTAGTTTGTTGACATTTGCTCCTGAATTCTTGATTACCAAGATAGAGGACAGCCCAAGGGTTCCCTTGGTTGAGGGAGGGACTTGTTCCAGCACACAGGAAGCAGTGTTGTGCTTTGAAAAACACTGGCCAATGTTCATGTATGAGAGAGAACTGTAACTTTGGGGTCTACGTGTGGCGTAAGCTTATAGGCCATGCAGGGTCTTGGCGGCATTGGCAGGAAGGCCACCATAGATTACACTCTGGGTAAGGTAGGACTTGCTTGTGATCAGCAAGCATCGGTGAACTGACCATGCATCCCAGGGTCTCATACTCATTTGGCAGATGGACTAACCCCTTTTGAAAACAGTGAGCCTCCAGGATCTTTATATGATTTGTGATGGGGCTGGTGAGAATTCTCCAGAGGGAATTACTGGGCTTCCTGCCAATGTGATTATATAGGGTCAAGCCAACTCTATGGGTAACTCAAGCTGGTGGAAAGGGTCATACTTGTTATAGTTATTTCTCCTTAGTCCCCAGGGTCCCATAGCATGGCACCTCCTGAAAGCTTCATAAATACTTACTAAATTGAATTTTACGATTTCTGAGATTAAAATTCAATTTCTGAGATTAAAAAGAAAGGGACAAGTATGTATTGATCTACCATGTTCCAGCATGGTGTTATGGACCATCACATTTGTTACCTGGTTTCATCCTCCCCAGAAGGAAGAGATCTTTGTTTACAGGAGATAAGTAACCTGTCCGATGTCTTACAGCTAAAGGTTGGTGGTGCCCATTTCTGAACCCAGCCCTCTCCACCTCCTTATGCTTCCATTGCATGTCAGGAGATGAGTGTCACCCATTCTTTGTGTAACACAGGATGAAGAAAACTGCATCTGATGTATTGGCATAGATCTTTTTCAAGCCCCCTCACTGTCATGAAAACTCTAATCAAAATCCATCTCCCTGATACCTGGCTCTTTTTCTATTCATACTCATTAGTTCATAGGCTTTGATAAGATAATTTAAAATATAATGTATATTATTTTATGAGGATGAGTTCTGTCTTTCTAGCCAGTCTGAAATTTCTCCCAGAGCATCACAGATCTTAGGTTTGGGATACACTTGGAGGACCCCACCCCCAGTGTCCTTTAAACACGTTTCCTTTTCATTCAGACACTTGAAAGCATATAATGCTTTTCATCTCCCTTTTCATAAATGAATCACTCTCACTATCTTCAGCTGTTGCTCAAAGACCAGACTGCTCACCTGTGGGCCTCTTTAGGTTTCCTGTTCCTTTTTCCCCTTTCTTCCTTGTCCCATTTTACTACAGTGTCTTGACCAGGGGGAGGGGAGTACATAATATGGTGAAGTGGCCTTGCAATTACGGATGTGTGTGTTCCTCCTTTAGGAGCTTGAGAGAAGCCTGGTTCTACCCTTTCTCCTGGAGGATGGTGGCATAATGTGTCACATAGCCAGACAGCTTGCAGGCTGCTGACCTGAGTTGGTCCATGCTGGATACCGGAATCCTGTCTCCCACTAAGATAAAATATTCAGATAAGATCCACCAACACCAATATAGCAATACTAGAGGGATCTTTCATAATGGAATTTACAAGGATCACTAAAGATTTCATTGAGAACGTTAGAAATGCACTCTTTCAAGAGAACTATGAATATTTATGTGCAGTAATATATGACAAACTGCAAAGGAAACACAGAGGGTTAAGCGATCTCCTCTCATTCTTTGTCACTAAGAAACTGGTGCTCACACCTCCTTCAACAGTATGGCTAAGGGCCTACTTTCTAGCTGGTGTGAATCTTTGAGATGTCTCACACTGTTCTTGTGGCACATGATACGGTTTTACTTTAGGGACTTTCTAACTGAACATGGGAGTTGTAAGTTTCTGATTGTGCCCTTAATCCTTTCTCTTGCATCTGTGTTCACTTTCCGGGGATCTTTTGAACTCGAGTATCTTTTGATCTTTTGTGCTCTGAGGATGGGAGAGGTTTGGAAGTGCCTTTGGTAAGCCAGGAGTAGAAATGGAAAACAGAGCTCAAATTTGCGCAGCTTATGTGATGCTTCCTCGGAACTGCCGCTGTGGTTCCCCCGGCTGCAGTAGCTCAGGGCTCTGCTGCCCCACTTCCCCTTCCCATTTAGGGGTGAAGGTAGGGTGGGAGGTGGGGGTGAAGGTAGGGTGGGAGGTGGGGGTGATGGTAGTGCACAGAAAACACCGAGCGGAGAGCCTGAGTCTCGGCTAGAGCTCAGCAAGCGCTAGTTAACTTTACTCCCCACTGGGTCTTTCTCAGAACTCTGGGGGAGCACAAAGGGGGCCTCTGCATGTGTACACAGAAGGGGCGTTGACTCTGGCCTCGAGGGGGCCCTGCCACAAGCGCTGCCTACGGTTTGCAGGCTGCTGACCTCAAGCTGGGCCATGTTGGACACTTGAGCAATCAGAAACTTAAAACTCTCCAAGTTCAGTTATAGGCTCTGTAAAGGAGAATGCCTCACACATGTTCAGGTGGCCAGTCCTCCCCACCATCCGAAGGTCAGTTTAAGGAAACAGAGGGACAAAACTGGAATATATCTCAAGAAATCATAAGGTTTTAGTGAAAAACCAATTAGAGCAGACAGATGGCCGACGCACACTTCCAACTTTGTTTAGGATATTTATTTATTTATTTATTTATTTATTTATTTATTTATTTATTTATTTTTTAAAAGATTTTATTTATTTATCTGAGAGAGAGAATGGGAGACAGAGAGCATGAGAGGGGAAGGGTCAGAGGGAGAAGCAGACCCCCCGCTGAGCAGGGAGCCCGATGTGGGACTCGATCCCGGGACTCCAGAATCATGACCTGAGCCGAAGGCAGTTGCTTGACCAACTGAGCCACCCAGGCGCCCTGTTTAGGATATTTAGAGCAGTTATTCTTATATCATGTGAAGGCAATGCCTGACAGCAGGTGTTAGTCACCGTCATTTAGAGTGTGTCTAATAGAGCCTTAGGTATGGAAGCAGGATTACTGACATTTTATTTTGTCATTTTCCTATTAAGATGTCAATTACACTTTTTAACAGCATTTTTAATGATTTCAGGGGGCAATTTATCAGCTCTCATCTCTGAGCTCCTGACACACTCAGAATAGAACATTCTTTCCATTTCTTTAGAAACCAAGTGTTTCAAGGAAAGAATATCAGGTATGTAATTTTTTCAAATTATAATATTTATGGGTCTTGTTTGCTGTTTATTACAAGGAATAGAATTGAGGTTAAATCATCTAATTGCAAAGCAGGGCTCCAGGGATCTAGTCCCAGCTGTGCAGCTGAAATAGCAGCGAGAGCCAGATAAAGTCATTTTAGGTTTCTTGGAACATCATTTTCCCATCGGAAAAGAGAGTCCTTGGAAAAAAAACTTAAACAGAGAGGGGGAGGAGAGTACTCAGTGGAAGAACACATTAGAAGAACTTTGCTAAACTCTGACAGTATTACCAGTTAATTCTATGACCCTTTATTCTATTGAGTATCTCACTGAAGACCTGCCAAAAAAAGGTTTATATAAGAATAAAGAAACAAATTGGGGCACGTGGGTGGCTTAGTTAGTTAAGCGTCTGACTCTTGATTTCTGCTCAGGCCATGATCTCAGGGTTCTGGGATCGAGCCCTTCATCGGGCTCTGTGCTCAGCAGGGAGTCTGCTTCTCCCTCTCCCTTCCCCTGCTTGTGTGCGCTTGATCTCTCTCAAATAAATAAATAAATAAATAAATAAATAAATAAATAAAATATTAAAAAAAGAATAAAAACCAAATTGAATGAAGAGTAGGGAAGGGGAAGAAGAAAGCAGAAAAGCAGTTAGAAGAGTATTAAGGGAACTCCTTCCCCCCCCCCCCCACCGAATACAAACACTCAACAAATATAAAACAACTCAAGGGAGCAGGTGGATTGGACTCACTAAGAAAAAGAGAACAAAACCAAATAGGGTAAATTCAGGATCAAAAGCCCTAAGGATAAGTTCTTGGGGAAAAATTAATAAGTACGCACTTAAGATTTATGGGATTGGAAAGCTGATTGCAAAATGAGTTGGGATGAATCAAAAAATACTTCTGTGGTGCTTTATTTACCAGTGAAGGAGCTTTAGGAATAGAAATAGAAAGTGGTTTTGAGATAAATATCTGGAAAGAAATACAGGGCCCTTCTTGGCTTAGTTTTTGCTAACAACTCTAAGCAATTCATTTGGTACCTATGTGAGTAGCAATTACTGAGAAATTAAATTGTTGTTGGAAAAATATAATCCTAAATTAAGGAGTTATTGCAAATTTCTAAGTGAAACATTAGTGGAAAATAAAATAAGTAGCAACCTTTTTTTCTAATTATATACCTAAATGCAAAACCACGTATTTCTGATAAAATATTCGTGGTGTTTTTTTAATTTAATAAACACTTGTGAGCCTCTACTCAGAGTACTAATTTAAGTACCAAGAGCAGTACTCAAAAATATTTGCTGAAATAAAGCACTAAAAATTGCAGGAATATTTCCAGAAATATTCCCAATCTCCCATTATTCTGGCATATCACAGGTTATTCCTTTATAAGCCTAAGATAGCCTCAATGTATCTAATTTTACAATCAAAGTGATTTTTTTCTCCTTTACTATCACACAATCATGTCTCCAATGAAATATTTTGGTCTTTCTTTTCTTTAGACATCTCACTGAATAACACTTGAGCAATTTATTTTTGCATTTTTATATGGAAGAGATAACAGAATACAGAGTTAAAGACTGGGATGTGAAATTCATCTTTAGCAATTGTGACCTCATCATTATGGTCAGGCCATAACTATCGAATAATATTTGAGGACACTGAACAAATTAATAATCAGAGAACGTTAAAGTTGGAAGGAGCTATGGAACTTATTTATCTTCAATACTTAATTTTACAGACTCAGTTTCACTCAGTAAGAACTTTTGACTCTGAGTTAGCACTGGGTTGGCTGCTGGAAACCATGGAAATGGAAAAATGAAGGCTTGAAGAGGTCCTGTGACATATCCAAGGTCACAGGTTATGCTAGATATCTCCTCTTTGACCCACTGTCCACGTTCTCTGCTCTCTACTCCTGGGTGCTGACCTTGAGGGGCATTTTATCAGTAAGATTTCTAGTCTTCTGGCTTCTAGTTGAGAGTAGAACACCTATGGAGAACACTGCCCAAAGATCAGAGGATGAGGAGGAAAGGGAGATCAGGGTATTTATCCACCTGTTCCTTCCCTTGTGGTTGCTTGGAGCTGGCTGCCTGCTTGGAATGTCAGGGAGCCCTCTCCACAAGACTTGCCTGCTTCAGATTCTGATTACTGCTCCCTCCACATCTTCCTTAGGTTACAGATGGCTACAGGTGGTTATTAACCCCACGTTCTACATTTTCCCTCGTGGTTTCCTATATGCTGCCCGTATCTTCGTAAATAATTCTTTAATTAAATTTTCCTTAAATTACCCTATTTAACATGCCATCTGTTTTCTGTTGGGACCATGAGGGATATACAGCTTATAGAATGATTTTCAGTTTACTTGATTTGTATGTCCTCTGGGAGGTTTGTAAACCAGTTTTTACTTAAGGTTAACAAAACTCTGATTGTCGATAGAGCTTAACTATTTTTTTAAAATTTTATTTTATTATGTTAGTCACCATACATTACATCATTAAATTTTGATGTAGTGTTCCATGATTCATTGTTTGCGTATAACACCCAGTGCTCCATGCAGTACGTGCCCTCCTTAATACCCATCACCGGGCTAACCCATCCCCCCACCTCCCTCCCCTCTAGAACCCTCAGTTTGTTTCTCAGAGTCCATAGTCTCTCATGGTTCGTCTCCCCCTCCGATCTCCTCCCCCCCCGAGCTTAACTGTTTTTAAGCCATTGATGCAGGAGTCAAAGGAGGAACAACACAGCAGAGTCAATATGGTGGCAGTGGAATTTTACCTTCAATTTCCTCAAGTTGATACTTAAATAGCTGGTGGCTCAATCACATTCTTTGATTCTGAATTCTAGCAAGTGGATTTCCATTTGGTGAGAGATACCTGTTCTGTCCCTCTGCTCTAAACATATGGTAATAGGGTAAGTCATTGTGTTTTGACTGAATGGTTACCAAGTTTGATTGTCAAAGCAACACAATTGAGACTGTGTTGGCCTAGACCTGTGGAAGAGGGGGTGCCTTCAGAAGTCTCAGGAAAGCCTTGAATTTTGTCTTTCCTACTCTCAGCTCTCTAAGATTCTATTCAACTGCTGGCTTATGGTTAAAATCCTCCAATAGTAGAGCCCATTCTTGAGCTTAAGACTTTGATCCTTATTCAAATTGTACTCTCCTTGAGAGTTAAGAACACGTTAAACTCTTGGTGATTAAAAAGGATCTCAGGTAAAAGTGTTTTAGGTCTTTCTGAGAAATTTGGGAACAGAGAGAGATCTGAGAGGCTTGGATACTATAATTAGTGGGGAAAAAAAAGGAGACACTTAAGTGTGGGGAAAATATATATCATAAATTTGCCAGACTTAGAAATAAGATATGATTTAAGAGAAAGTTGAGAAAACTCTTTCTCAATCATAGAACTGGGTATAATGAATGCCAATTGGGAAAACAATGAAAAGCAATTTGAGTAAACTGCCTTGTTTATTGGTCCCCGCCTTTGGCATCATACGTGAATATATGTTACAGTTGTGTTGAATGGGATGCAGTAAATAATAGCAGTATTTATGGACTTACCATATGCTAGACAGTGTTCTAAGTATATTACATTTATTAACTCATTTGATGTGCCTAACAATTTCATGAGGAAGATGTATTATTGGTCTCTGTATTAGTTTCCTAGGGCTGTCATAACAAAGTACCACCAACTGGGTGGCTTAAACAAAAGGAATTTATTGTCTTAGTCTAATGGCTAGAAGCCCAAAATCCCGGTGTTAGCAGGGTTGGTTCCTTCTGAGGACCCTGCAGGAGAATCTGTTCTAGGCCTTTCTCTCCGTTCTGGTGGCCTTAGACATTCCTCACTTGTAGATGGTCTTCTCCCTATGTCGCACTGTCTTCCCTCTGTACGTATCTAACTGTGTCCAAATTTCCCATTTTTCTAAGGACACTGCTCATACTGGATGGATTAGAGCCTACTTCATCTGATCTTGATCATCTGCACAGATCCTATTTACAAATACAAATGTGTGTTGATAAATGTATATACCTGTGTCTTAGCTATGGGATTGAAGGTGTTTCACATTATTTTGCATCCTAACCGCTTTTTATTGGGCTTTGTCCCTAATTGGAGGTGGTTCCTTTGGCACCTGCCTTGGTGCATTCAATCCATAGCCTGATAAGGGCGTTTGAGGGATTATCGTGGCCAATATTTTTTTCACCATTGACATAAAAGCAGCAGGATTTTGAAAGCTAGAGAGGTGCGTAAAGCAAGATGGAGAAAGGGAGATCTGATAGCGGCAGCCTGTGTTTAGAGCAATATGGCAGCACCTGCTGTTTGCCCGCCCTCTGCCTGGCACCTTTCCCCTCTCTCAAGTCACGACCTGGTACAGAGGGAGAGACACGTGCCTCTGACCTTGTCATGCCCTTCCTGCCCTCTGAAGAAGGCTTGAAGCAGTCCTTTCTGGGTATGATGTCAGTGCTAGTGCTTGAGGTGGGGAGTGAATTTAGTGACTTCAACTCTCCTTGTCCTTCTCTGCATTCTTACAAGAATAATGGAATTCCAGAAAGCCATAGTGTAGAGAAACATCTGAGATCATGTAGAAATCCTCAGGAGAGACCATTGAACTAATTGTCCCTTAAGGTTGCTTCCAATTCTGTGATTCTAGAATTTATTTTTCAAATAAAGAAGTTGAGGCCCTGAGAAGCAAGTAATTCGAAAAATAATATATCAACAGTTAGTGCCAAGGCAGGACTGCATGACTGGTGAAGAAGACTTTGCACGCCCATCATCAAATCCATGAGCCTCCATGTCAGTCCTCAGTCAGAATTTGTATTCCTTCTGCCTTACTTTTAGACATTTGTTTCCTAGTCAGACTCTATGACCTTTCAAGCTCTTGTGAAAAGGCTCATTCACCAACTACGGTGAAATATGCCTGCGAAGAGGGTGGAGGTAAATGTGCCAACACACAGCACGCTGCTCCCCCTTCAATGGCATGACTTCTGGGATCCCAGTGAAGTAATGGCTCACAAGACTGCCGTCCCCCACACACCACCACCTGATGCCCCTCAAAATGCTAACGTGGGAAACAACTTTCCAGCTGATAACTTTGCTGTAACTATAAATTTGGGAACAAGAAGAGAAACAGTATTTATTTATTAAAATTTTTTTTTTTTTTGAGAAACAGTATTCGACTAAAAGTTCTGCTTTGTTTTGGATACTAAGCCAAGAACTGAGGTGTCTCAGCTTTTATACGTGCTCTGTCAGTCAGAGAGAGACCTGTGGAATTTGTAGTACTTTGTACCGTGGAGTAGATTGTACGGGTGAATTCCTCTCCACTTTTCTGTTCCCTCCTTCAGAACTCAGCTGGCTGCAGGAGGCTCTGGGATGATGCATGTCTACTCACACTATGCAGACAGTTTCCATGTCTGTCTTAGCTCCTCTCATCAGAATTTATATTTACCAAAAAAAGAGGCAGCGAGATTGCCAGTAGCCATTCCCTGAGGTCAAGGACCCCATTATGGCCCAGTTCTTTTTTTCCTTCCCACAGCACCTAACATAAAGCCCTGCACCCTCTTAGTCCCTCTGTGAGCACTACTGCCAACTGACTTACCTTTCGGGCCGGCCCCCACTGTAGCACAAGCTTGTCAGCAAGAGAAGTAGGAGCAATTCTCCTCTCAGCTGCCCTGCCAAGAGCTCAGGAGAATTTTGTCCGGGGGCTGCGACAGGAAGATCAAAGAAGAGACAGTACATTTAATCAGTTTCTGAGCTCTATCCTCTAAGTATGTGTGAGTATATAGTAACTAGTAATGATTTATCCTAACACATCTTCATCTGAATTCTAGAACATCTTCTAAGCAATACTCCATCAATCCTCCAAGCAGTTTTTAACACAGATGAGAAAATGAACATGTTTTCTATGACTCATAAACAGTATGGATGCTCTTAATAAACACAATTTTATAGAGATTGTGATGATGATTTCTCAGCCCTAGCTAAGTCAGAGAAATGAGTTCACTTTGGGGTGATCACTCGCTGAATGGAAAGTTGTGTGCAAATGCAAGAATGACAGTGGATCTGTCTGATACCTGGTGCCTCATAAACATTAATTATATGTTGAGTAATGTGTGACTCCATAGAAAATTCCTTCCTTATATTTAAAAAAAAGTCTTTCTTATTTTTTAAGGGACAGGAACACTACATATAACTGTAAAAATAAAATATACACAAGTATATACAGGAAAATGTGAAAGTCATTCTCATTATTTTGTTCTTTCAGACTCCCTGGTAGAAATAACCATTAACAACTTGTGTATCCTTGCAAACACTTTTTCCTATGTATGTACATATGTGTATTTATGAAATATAAAATATAAAAATCTATACATTATTTATGAAATATAAAGGTCTATATATCATTCTGTAACTCATTTTCATCACTGAGTAATGCATGCTGTGGTATTAAAAAATATAAATCTATAAAATCTATAAATCTAAGTTATGCTTTTTAATCGCCACATACCTTCTTTTCAGCCGAACAGATTTTTAATGCATCTCCTATTGATGATCATTTATGTTGTTTCTAAGTATTTTCATACTGCAGACAATGCTACAATAAATATTCTTGTGAACAGAAATGCTACAATAAACATTTCTGTGGCATTCTTTGCAATAAGAAAAGAATTGTTATAATTCTTTTTGGAGAAGGGAAGTGTGTTTTTAATGTAAATTCCTAAAGGAAGAATTGATTTCAAAGGGTAATTCCGTGTATGTTAGGGTAAGTCCTAAATGTTTAAGACCCTCATTATCATTCACAAGATGACATATTGGCTGAGTGGCTAGATTCAGTCATATGCCTGCAGTCAGCTGTGGGTTGCTAGGCAGTCCTGCTGATCTTGGTGGGACTCTCTCACATGTCTGGGGTTAGCTAGCTATTGTCTGCTCTGATAGCCTCAGCTTTGAAGCTTAGTCTGGGCATGTTCTCTTACAGTAAGACAGGTTAATGAGAGGGAGTGGAAATGATGTGGGAAACAAAGGCAGAAGAGAAATTATTAAATTTCCTTACTACCTACAGCCCACTGACAAGTCCTTGAAACAGGCAGAGGGACATTCCTCTAGGGACTCAACTGCCTCCATGTTGACACTTTGCCAAGGTCAAAAGGCAATCCTAGCCTGACACGCCTCCCTCCCCCCACCCCCCCAAGGTCCTGTAAGTCTACTTTAACGTATAAAAATTCCTTTGGAGGGCGCCTGGGTGGCTCAGTTGGTTAAGCGACTGCCTTCAGCTCAGGTCATGATCCCGGGGTCCTGGGATCGAGTCCCACATCGGGCTCCCGGCTCAGCGGGGAGCCTGCTTCTCCCTCTGACCCTCTCCTCTCTCATGCTGTTTCTCTCTCGCTCGCTCTCTAATAAATAAATAAAATCTTTAAAAAAAAAAATCCTTTGGAAACTTCCTTTATCTCTAACCCCCCCCAAAATACGTGTTGGCAATCATCCCCCAAGCATATGGCCCACCGATATACATCTGAAGGGTCTCATGACTAAGGTTTTATTAGACGGTAATAAATGACCTTTTCCCAACAATAGCTAGCCCCCTCAAGGTCCTGGAAACCCTGCTTCCAAAATTCCTTAGAGACTTACATTATCCCTAACCCCTTCCCAACTTGCAAGTCTATAATGGGCCACTCCTCATGACCCCATTGCAGCTCTTTCTGCCCACGGGTCCTGTCCCCGTGCTTTAAAAAATCACCTTTTTGCACCAAAGATGTCTCAAGAATTCTTTCTTGGCTATTGGCTTCGAACCCTAATAACGTCTTTCCTACATCAGGAACATGTAAGCATTTCTTCAAGTCTCTTGTGTCGAGCTTACTGTTATCCACGGGCCAAAGCAAGCTACATGGCTGAGAGTATGGGGTATGAGTGGGAGGGCATTGGCAAAGGTATGGAAAATTAAGATCATTTTTGCAATCAATTTCTATACATATTTAAAAAGTTTACAGATACTGCCAAATTGCCCTCCCACACAATTTGATTTGTTTTTACCACAACATATGGTGTATAAAAGAGGGTTTGGGCAACAGAATTCAGTCTCCCATGTGAAATATTAGAAACATAGCACAATTTTACTTTAATGACCTGTGTCCCTTCCTTCTGATTTCTGCTACAATGTTCTAGGACAACTAAGTATATTATAGTTCTTGCTTTTTTCTATTGTATAGTTTTCCTAAAGATTTATGATGTTTACATTATTTTTTATAACTAAGTTTTAACTTTAATTAAAGCAACTTTAATAGTTCTTTTTTTAGCCTTAGTCATAATTAATAAGGAATTAATATGTACTGTTAATCTTTTCATAAAGTAGCTCCTATATTCCAACGATTGTGTATTTTGCACTACCTCTTAGTTTAATGAAATTTTGTTATTAGGTAAGTTTGCAAAACATAGGCACAGGTGCTATATTTTCTGAGATCATTTACATCTAACTATCCTTCTCTGTTGCTTTTATATATGAATAAGGCGAGGCTAAACTATTGGGTCACATATTTCTCCTTATTTATCTACTATCTTCTGGAATTGAATGGTCCTATGGAGAGCTTCGAGATAGATTTTTTTCCCCTCTCATTCATTCATTTGACACTTATTTATTGAGCTTCTACCATTGGACAGGCACTACTCTAAGTATTGGTTGTATAGAAATAAACAACATACGTGCAAATATCTCTGCTCTCCCGGAGCTTAAATTCTAGTGGGAGGACATATACAATAAGCAGAATGAATAAATAACGAATGATCTATATTGTATAGATAAATAAATATAATTTAACAAGAAAAGGAGGGATATGGAGTGCCAGAGTGAGGGGTACCTTTAAATGGGGCAGTCAGGAAAAGAATCCATGAGAAGTTGACATTTGAAGGATATGAGTGAACAAGACTTACAGATATTTGCATCAGGAACATTCCAGGCAGGGAGAACAGCAAGTGCAAAGGCTCTGAGGTAACATGTCTGGCATATATGAGGAAGAGTATGGAGGCCTGTTTCACTGGAGCAAGCGAAATAAGGTGAAGAATAGAAGAGATGAGGTCAGGCTAACTGAGGTTAAGATTAGGTTGAGCCTTATAGATCATTTTAGAAATTTGGTTTATATCACAATGAGAGGTAAAAACACTGGATGGGTTTGAATAGAGAAGTGACAGGTCTGACTTAATGATTTAACCAAAATATTCTGGCTGCTTGTAAGTGACTTTAAATTTGTTGTTGTTTGTCTTCTCCTCATGGATACTCAGAGAAAACTTAAATTTTTTTTATCCTTTTTATCCTATAAAATCTTTCTCAGCATATGCATATTAGTTGTGGTGGTTTTATGTTATTATTTTCTGTAACATACTACATCCTTTTGACTCATAAATTTGGCTCTTTCTTCATTTGGGGAAAATTTTCTTCTGTAACATCTTTTAATGTCTTTTTAATTTCATGTACTATTTCATATTTCAGGGGCACCCTTTATCAGTTTGTTGAAATGCTGGTGTTTGCCCTCCTGCTATCATTTTTGTTTTAAATACTTCCCTATCTTTGCTTCCTCTGTATTTGGTCTATAATCTTCTCAAAACTATCCCCCACATATTTTTTATTATTTTTCTCTCATTTTCCTTCCTACCTGCTTCATATTTATTTATTGTTTCCTAGCTGTTTGTGGTCTTCAACTTTTTTCATTGCCTTTTCCTTTAAAATTTTTTATTGTGTTATTTGTTTTTCCTCTGACATCTTACTTCATAGATAATTTTCTTTATTTTCTGTCATAATGCAAAGTCTAAACGTCTAATTTCTTGGAGTATGCTTATTCTAGAAAAATCTTTTAAACTTGTTCCATTTTTTAATTTTTTTCCTGCTCAAGTATTTTTGTGTTGTTGATGAGCCTTTTATATTTATGCTTTTCATTTTTGAAAGGGGATGGTGCTGTCTAGTCCTTTTCATTGCCCTAAATGGGTTGGGTGGTTCCTATTTTGCTCCCTTCTGTTTTCACCTGGGTCCTCTTTGCACCCTCATCTTATAATGTGAGCTTGAGGCAAGGTGTAATGTGTAATGATGCCTTCTGTTTCTGAGGGGATAGTTGCTAGAAAGAACACTTACACCTATAAGGGACCTCAATTTTATGTTTCTGTTTCTTTCTTCATGGTTATTATTATTATTATTATTTTTGAAAAGGGTATGCAGTATAAGACTGAATCTTTTTTTCACATGAGGTAGGACAGTTCTGTCGTTTTAAACACACACAACACTTAGGAGGCTTGTTTTACTTAGAGTGGAAAATTATGCCAGGAACAAAGTCAACAAAAAGAAACAAACCACAGGGACCCCTGTGGTGGCTCAGTCCGTTAAGCATCTGCCTTCAGCGCAGATCATGATCCCAGGGTCCTGGGATCCAGTCCCGCATCTGGCTTCTTGCTCAGCGGGAAGCCTGCTTCTCCCTCTCCCTGCTGCTCTGCTGCTTGTGCACTCTCTCTCTCTGTCTCTCTGACAAATAAATAAATAAAATCTAAAAAAAAAAATACAGTAAGAATACTTAAAAAAAAAAAGAAAAAAGAAACCACAAAAAGTAGCAGGAAAGAACCAATTAAGTGCAGCTCCAAGAATCCAGCTGTTCTTTGGGTCATGGTTACATGCAGCCCGATGTGGGCGTCTGTGAGTCCGCCCTGCATACTGAGCTGGAGGTGCACGACATGCATCAGGCGCCTGCTCTAACATGGAGCACCTGCAGATATCCTCAAGTAGCTCCATCTGAACTTTAACAGGACAAACAAAAGGAGATCATTCCATAGGCTGAAAACAAACAACAAAAACAAAACGACACTGTTTCTTTTCCCCCCAAACGAAATCAACATGAAAGGTCCTAGGAGATTCCAAAATTTCCAGAGTAGAAACGGAATGATCTGAAATGTCAAAGACCCCATTATTTTGTAAAGAAAGTATACCTCAAAATATTCCACTTCCCCACGAGAACAAGATACTGCCTTATCTACCAGTGCCAACGCCAAGGGCCTGGGGAGGGCAGCGGGGAGGGCTCCCGCCCTGTCCCTGCAGCTCTGCCTGCCCCAGGCACCGCCCTCACGAGGACCACGAGTCTCTGCTCTGGGTTACAGCTGAGCTCAGAATGGGGAGGCGCTTCTGGAACCAGGCTTTGTTGCAGGTGGTTTTGTTCAGGTGTGATTTCTTTCTTTGAGTTTGAAGGCCATCTGCATTTTTGTGTTTTCAGTGCTGAGGTGAAGTCCAACCGCAGGGCCCTCTACCCTCCGAGACAACATGCTTCCAGCATAGGTGAGAGACAGTGTCTCCTTTTGGCACCAGAGAGTAATATACAAGTAAGAAAAACTGTCCTGATAAACAGTTACAGAGGAGCTGGAGGCAAGGACAGTGATAAATAGGTTACACATTAGAAGCCCCGGGGGCAAAACATCCTGACTTTGCAGCTTCCAAGACCCTGGGGCTAACAGACCAAGAACCACTCGTGCAGAGCCTGCCTCCCCTCTTACCCCTCTGCTCTGGGGTAACCCCTAGACTCATTACAATGCATTTGCATTGCGGTTTTAGTCCCCCAAGGAGGTTCCCATAGAAACCTTGTAGGTTTCTCCCAACCTGTGGGAGGAGTTCCCCAAATGATTGGAAGCAGCCTCTATCAGAGACTACCCTGTCCATGATCCAAGACTCCCCCCCCCCCCATAAAAAGAAAGTACCCCTGTAGCCTCAGGGCGGTTGCAACCTCTGGGCCTGCCCACTCTTTCTTCTTGAGAGTGTACTGTCCTTAAGAAACTGCTTTGTGCTTGCTACCTTCCTTCTGGCTGTCTTTCTTTGAGCGTGGATCCCCATGTAAATCTTTTCGTGGGGAATCCAAGAACTGCAACCTCCATTCACACAGCGCAGGTTCTCCTGGTGGTAATAGTCCCAGTCGCTCGTTTGGGACGTCCTTCTCCCTGCTGGCCACCGGCTGTGGTCCACACTCAGGGCGAGGAAGATGCTCGTGCTGTCTTCCGTCTTGAACTGTCTCTGCTCTGACCGCTCTGACTGGTCGCCCTTCTCGTGCTCTGTGGGCAAAGAGGCCGACACCGACGCATGTGTTGCCAGCTTGCGCAGAGGACTCACGACTGCATTGTTCACCTGGTCGCGGCCGGCAGCCGGGATTGGCACCGTGTGAGTCCCGTTTTGTGTTAGGGTTTTTTTGAGCAACCGGTACCTGACCTGGAGGTACCTGTTATACTATGGTGACTGTCTGGACAAGGGGTGGTCTGTGACGTCTGAGTGGTCCGGCCAGCAGTGCCTAGTGTGGCACGGCTAATTGCAGGAATAGGCTCTACATTCACCTTTACTTCTTTGTGATCTCCATTCTCTTGCAGCTGTGCCTTAGGAGGGGCCAGCACGGCCCCCTGAGTGACCACTGCCTGGCCGGCGACAGTGTATGTGTTTGCTGGGGCCAGGGTGGCCCTGCTGGTGATAGACACCGCTGGGATCTGATGGATGACGTGCACTTCCTGCACAACAAGCTGCCGGGAGGCCGAGGTGGTCACGGGGCTGTGACTGTGTAGGTGACAGGCCTGATGGTTGGTGGCAGCTGCTGCTACATGGCAATTAAAACGGGCCAGCTAGACAGCCTGGTGTGCTCTGGGCAGATGGGGCTTCTTGGATGACAGCCAGTTTGGACTGTGAGGTGCCAGGCTCAGGCTCCGGGGGCGGGGGGGCGGTGAACCTTCTCTTAAGAGGCTCTTGGGGGTCTGGGGACCGCTGCAGTGAGCAGACAGCACTCCAGTGTGATTGAGAGAGGCTGGGGCCCTTCTAGATGAGAGAGGTCCCGGGGCGGGGGGGGGGGGGGGGGGGTTGAAACAAGGCCACGCCCCTAGGCCGTCTTTATCCTAGAAGCCTGCTCTATTAATTTGCTTTCGGAGGTAGGATCTATCCTCCGGAATAAGCCTTTGCCTGGTTCTTCCTGGGAACCTGGTATTTTGATGAAATAACGATTCGGAGAGATTGCAGCAAATTGAATTCTGCCAGTCCTTGTCCACAGTCCTGTAGTATGGATAATTTTTAGTGATGAATAAATTCTATTTAGGGTGAGTTGTTTATCAGGAACCATTGTAATTGCTTGTACGATCAACTGTGCAGAGGAATAAGGTGGCTTTGAATCCTCTTCTGGGCTGTCTCCACCAGAAGCTTCCTTTTCATTTTCTGGCTGCAAGTTGGCGGCCATTAAATTGAGGTCAGCTGGTATCACACAGCCCATTTTGTACCCCGAAGGGCCTGCTCCCCGGGGGCTGGATGAGCAGGCATTTGCAGCACTGACGCCTTGCGTGGGGGAGGGAAGGGGACTGATGAAGCAGGCCATGGTGTCTGGAATGTTGATGGTCAGGGGCAAGATGTGGGCAGGCATGGCTTCACCCCGGAGTCTCCTGCTACTCCCTCTTCTCGTTGGACAGGGCAGTGAACGTGATCTTGATGTTTGTCTGGGAACCTGAACGCGCATGCGCGGGAGCTGCAGCGGCAGGCGCTGACGCCTCCGGAACACGCTGAGCTCCAATGCGCCACTCTTGCTGAGGCAGCGCGGGAAGCGGCCTGGGGCGTGAGGCTGTCGTGGCGCAGCGAGATGAAGCTCGAGTGGCCCATGTTCACATCCACTGGGCCCTGCAACCAAGTGGCGCCCGGTGATCACCGAGTGCGTCTTCATCAGGTACTGGAACTCGTGGCCCTGGAGGCACGCCAGGTCCCAGTAGTGGGGCGGGACCCGCCAGGGGCCTGCGAGTGTCCCTGCAGCCTTCCATGGCGGCCATGGAGCTGAGGGACGCATGAGGATGCCTGGTGAGCAGCAAGTGAAGGCTTCTCCATAGTATTGATTCATTGACTGATTCATAGATTTATTTATTTATTTTAGAGAGAGAGAGAGCATAGAGGGAGGGGCAGTGGAAGAGGGAGAGAGAGTCTTAAGCCGACTCAGCGCTGAGTGTGGGGCCGGGTGGGGTTGAATCTCACCACCCTAAGATCAGGACCTGAGTGGAAACCAAGAGTCCGAGGCTTAACCAACTGCGCGACCCAGGCGCCCCTTTCCATAGTTATTATGAAGGACATATCTGGGGGGTATTCCTCTATGGTGAAGGGCGCTTTCAGTTTGAGAATGCTCCTCCACCTCAGGGGGAGTGTATATGTTGGATGAGTTTGGTGGTCCTCTGGCTTCCAGGAATCACTCTTTAATCCGAGGCAGTGAAGAGTGTTTAGAAGAACAGCCCATATTTCTGCCCCTATACTATTGAGTTGAGTTTGTTCTAAGTTAGGGGTATCAGTGAAGGTTCCATGAATTTCTTTTTTCCCCTCTGCTGTCCTTTTCCCCAGTTGTCAGGAGAAGTCATCACTGTGTTAGTTCTGGGAGCCCTAATTGTTCTGTTTCTGGAAGGAACTTTTAAAGGATTGTTTGAGTTAAGCTTCCTTTACTTGTTTCACAACTGATGATAGGTTCTTTCTTTATTCTTTTTCTTTTTGGAGGATAGTGTCATGTTATATGTTTTATGTCTCTCTGCCATCTTTCTCTGTAAGTTGCTTGCGTGTGTTTAATCTCCTTGAAAAGTTCTCATAAAACTTGCTTTTGTGGCTAGTTTAAAAACCCTCCACTATTGTAGTCTTCATGATGTCTGTCCTATTCATATGACACCTATCCTATGCCTCAGAGGAAGTGAAATTGTGTGTGGTCATGGTTAAGATCTTTGAGGGAATTCTCCAGGCAGCTTGTATCATTTCTTTTAAAAATGTATTTTCCTCTTTGACCCAGAATATACTGAAAAGTAATTTTATAGAAGATTCATTTCTGTCTTTCTGAATTTGTTCAATTTAAAGATGATTTTTTTCCCCTCTGATATAAAACAAGGAACCTGGCTGGGGGTGTCTAGCAAGTAGTGTCCTGAAGTATATGAATTTGTTTCCTGGGGCTGCTGGTAACAAATTGCCACAAACCAAGTAGCCTGAAACAACAGAAATTTATTCTCACAATTCTGGAGATTAGAAATCCAAAATTAAGGTGTCAGTAGGGCCATCCTCTCCCTGAAGAAACGAGGGAAGAATCTTCCCTCGACTCTTCCCAGCTTCAGGCAATCCTTGGCACTCCTTGGCTTGCAGCTGCTTCAATCAATCTTGTCATTACATGGTCTTCTTCCCTGTTTGTCTCTGTTTCTCTGTGTGTCCTCTCCTCTTTTAAGGGCCTGATTAGTCCACTGTAACCCATGATCTCCTTTTTACTGAACTAATTGCACCTGGAAAGATCCTATTTCCAAATAAGGTCACATTCTGAGGTTCTGGGTGGACATGAATTTTGGGGCTATACTATTCAGTCTACTAAGTAGGGGATGGGGCAGGTAGTGTGTAGAGACTGAACCCCTCCGGACTAAGAAGCACATAAGTGTTGGTATTTGAGTAGTATACCAGTGAAGGAAGATTAGAAATCATGGTTTGTCCTCTCTGTACACTCAACTACCCAGTGTGCCTTCAAAGCTTGGTTGGGGGTGTCTGCAGGTATGGAGTATAATTAGTGTCAGTGAGGGAAGGATCAAGAGGAGTGCTATAGGAGAAAAGATACTCGGTTTCACAATGAGCCCATTTGTTTCTTCAAGTATGAAAGTGGAAGCTTAGAGCCTGATCCAGAAGAGGATCTGCAAAGTGGGAGCTGCTCTGTAGCAAATATACAAGGAAACCGAAGTGGTTGGATATTGCTTTGCATAATGCCTTTCCAAGTACCTCGGGTTGAAGCAGCTTCTCTTTAACCGCAGCCTCAGGTCAAGAGCTGTATTTGTCTTTCCTCCAGCAGAGGAACCTTCGTCTTTAGCTCTTGCGTGGACCTGACTTGGGAGGAGGTGGGGTCATGAAGTAGGAGAGAACACAGTGGTGAGGACAGTGCAGACACCAGCACTTGACATTCTGTCTCCAGAAAAGTAAACATTCAT
Source organism: Halichoerus grypus (assembly GCF_964656455.1). Lineage (NCBI taxonomy): Eukaryota > Metazoa > Chordata > Mammalia > Carnivora > Phocidae > Halichoerus > Halichoerus grypus. Next base: position 120,731,675 of record NC_135714.1, read on the forward strand.
GATTTCTACCTTGGCCACTATCCTCTCACCCTGATCTCTAATCACCCATGCTAATGTCGAAAAGGACTTTGAATCCTCTGACTTTTGCTTGAGCTTAGAGTTCTTTTCAAAGCTCCAGAGCTGCTGAGAAAATTCTACCTAGTAGGGAAAAGGTATTTATTCCATTGTCTCATTTACATACATAGTTGATTAGACTTGAAAAGTAAAGAATAATGCTGGCTAGTTAAGAGTAAGATTTATTTATTTATTTATATTTATTTATTTATTTATTTATTTATTTATTTATTTATTTATTTCTTAGAGAGAGGAGGGGGAGAGAAAGAGAGAGAATCTTACACAGGCTCCACGCCCAGCATGGAGCCTGACACAGGGCTGGATCTCAAAATCCTGAGGTCATGACCTGAGCTTAAATCAGGAGTTGGACCCTTAATCAGCTGAGCCACCCAGGTGTTCCAAGAGTAAGAACTTTTTAGTCACTTGAAATTTAGAAGCTTCCTGATGAAGAAATAATTCAGGCATTAAAAACTACCTTGTCTATTTCAATTACATTTTATTATTTGCCTGAGACTTGACCGTAAAGACACAATAAATCTAAGAAAGAACAGAGTTATGCTCAGGCACCAAGTGGGTTATTTCAGTTACTCCAGGCAGAGAAATCTGTTTCTGAACTAAGTCTCAGCTGGTGGGACTCCTTCCTTGCTTGCACTTCATAAGTAGAAAAAAAGTGAAAGGCTAACCAAACATTCTCAGTTGCCAAGGAAACACAACGTTTTCTGCTGAATGGAAGAGAAACGTGAACTTTCCAGTCTTGTTGACTCACTGTAAGTCGATACCAATGATCCCAAGTAAATGGTTTGTCAAACAACGGAGTTGTGTTGTCCTTTGAACTTTATACATGGTAAAAATCCAATACTAACTGATTACTTGAGAGTGGGGTATTGTAATAATTAGGTGGTTTTACTCTCTATATGTCCTCCACTCCCCACTGCTTAAATGAACTTATACACGTACAGAACATGTATGGGTACAGAGTGAACTCAGACTAGTGCAGTTCAAAACCACACAGTTTGAGTCTTATATTTTAGGTTCTGAGCAGGTAATAGTTTAGAGGCATGCTTATAACTATGGCCCCCTATAGATGAGCCTCTCCTAATTGGCTTCACATGGTCTGCAAAGATAGCTCTGTTTGCCATTCTCATGTGATAAGAAGACATCCCTTGGCTGTGTGAACAGAAGTAAGAAAGAGTGCCTACTCATCCTCGAGGATCACATATTCTAAGTATCAGGAATAGAGCTTGGATTGAGCATGGGCATCATATAAAATCACAGTGTCTCTCACCTCTTCAGATACGGAGCAGTGTGAAGCCTCTGCTGAGGGAAAGATGATCACACCATGACTGCATTTTCATTAAGCTTTGATTTGACAACAGGTGATTAGGCAAGAGTTGTTAGAGGACATTACAAGTTTGTAAAACTTTGAGATTCTTCTTTAAATAATGAAAAAAAAAAGGCTTCAGGAAGTATTCGAAAAGCTTTCTTTAATGTCCATCTGGCCTCTGGTATAGTGCTGAGTACATGTTAGCATTCCATAAATAGTTATCCAATGATTGATTGGCTTTGCAACTATTACACTGTAGAATGTCATTAGGAATGCGTGGTTGTTGAGAAAGGAGATAAAGATTAACAGAAGAATGAAAATAATTCAAATAAAAATGAAGTCTGTGCTTTAGATGAATTAACATGGAAATTCTTGTACATGTCTTTAAAAAATATGGTGATATTTTCAAATGCTCAAGACTCCTAATTACCTTTATGGATATGAATGGTTAGAAAGCTTGTTATTACCCTCTTGATCATCAGCACTGATTTGATTGATTTCCCTGGATAGTCTCTTATTTTCCTTATTGATCTAAATAGCCCCTGGAAGCTGAGCTCACCAGACAGAGAAGAACCTTGATCTAGGGTCCCTTTCTTTATGGATCATTTGGTGTCTTTTGACTCTAAGGGTGTGGGAAGGAAGAAAGTAAGAACATGATAAAATTTTGGTCTTCTGTTTGTCCACATCTGCATCAGCTTCATCAAGAAGCCTCAAAGCTTCTTCATTACAGTGTTTTATTCCAACCCCCTTCACTGCTTTTCTAAAATTGTCAGTTTACTGAATGATCCTGTGACCATATCAATACTGCCTAGTTCTTATTGAATATTTCAAGTAAAGCTTTGGCCATCAATCTACAATGATATTAAATTGTAATTAAAGGCAAACCTAGGGTCTTCGGGTTTATAATGTTATTGTTGACAGGATTCTGAATATAAAAATTCAAAACAGATATGCCCCTGTTTATATGTGCTCATTTTGGAGAACATAAAGCCTCCATTTAGAAGTAGAAGTAGAAAGGAAAACCTTTATGCCACTGAGTTAACAGGAATAGGAAATTATTTGGATGTTTTGGGGACATGGAGCCAATTTTTAGCTGATGAAAATCATGATGTTTACATGCCAGGCCCCTCTGCCTGGAAATGGGAATGCCAGATTAGAGGAGTATGTGCTGTAAGAATGGAGGTGCTTGAAACACCGCAAACCTGAACAGTTATGAGAAGGTAGTAGCTCTAGGTATGGATCACCAGCCATTTGGTTCTCCACCCCCACTAATCCTGGGAGTTTCTGCAGGCCAGTATTTGCCAGATTTTCAGAAGAATATTCTGTATAACTGAAGAGCTTAGCACAGGTAGTAAGTACTACTTATTTACTATGTAATCATATATATATGCAGTTATATATGTGTATATATATAGAGAGAGAGAGAGAGAAGGGGGTCTTCTCATGGCATGAAAGAGTTGGTGCACTCATACAGGTGAGCGATTTTTTAAAGATTTATTTATTTGAGAGAGAGAGAGAGCATTCAAGCAGGGGGAGGGGTAGAGGGACAGGGAGAGGGAGAGAGAGAATCCCTAGCAGACTCCCTGCAGAGAATGGAGCCCGACACAGGGCCTGATACCACGACTCTGAGATCAGAACCTGAGCTGAAATCAAGAGTCGGATGCTTAACCAACTAAGCCACCCTGGCGCCCCAAGGAGAGCAATTTTCTGCTCAGTTAATGAGCTTCTACTCACTAAGAATATAACATAGTTTATTGCAATTTTAATAATGACAAATTTAATATAGAAGTGATTATTAACAAGTCCTGTATCTCTAATTAGAAGGATTTGGGTTATAACAAAGTCTGGGAATATAAGCCTGAGCATATTATCCAATATTTGACAGTTACCTAAGAACACATGAATCTGATGAGTTTGTGAAATGGACTGGAGGTTACATTATGTCATGCAGTTAGAACCAGAGCATCCATCAAGGCAGAGGCCAACTGGGATGTGATCCAGGATACTCCTGATAATGGCAGGCAGCAAGTCAACGCTGTCCATATGCTATCTGTGCACATGTTCTGTATGAATCCAAGTCCTGATTTGGCCACTTTTTAAAGATATCCATTGAGCAAGGCTTGGTGCAGTTCAGTATTCAAGTGACACCTGAAGATTTGGCTTCAGGGCTACAAAGATCAGTAACAGCAATTATATGTTTATGTGGGTGTGCACACATGTGCCTTCAGACAAAAACAGAATAACATCAAGTTGACTTGTTTAAATTTTCAAATACTATAACTATTAATGATTTATCTCAGATATGCTTTTATCAGGTTTCACTTCCCTCGAAATAGTATTCTTTTTTTTTTTTTTATTTTTTTTATTTTTTAAAGATTTTATTTATTTATTTGACAGAGAGAGACACAGCGAGAGAGGGAACACAAGCAGGGGGAGTGGGGGAGGGAGAAGCAGGCTTCCCGCCGAGCAGGGAGCCCGATGTGGGACTCGATCCCAGGATCCTGGGATCATGACCTGAGCCGAAGGCAGACGCTTAACGACTGAGCCACCCAGACGCCCCTCGAAATAGTATTCTTAAAAGATTTGTAATTATGGTTTATGAAGTGTAAGACTAGATTCACTTAGCCTTGTTTTGTTTTGTTTGCCTAGGCAGAGGTTGGTAGTAGACTGTTGCATAAAATAATACCTCGATGGAGGATATTCCACAGAGGGAGGATTTTAATGGGAACTTACTATGGGGAAGCCAAGGGTAGAAGTTAGGGTGGGAAAAGCATGAATTTTGGGGGTGCTGATGCACCCAGGCAGAACTGTCAAAGTGACATTCCCTTGCCCCCACACATGGTCCTCTTCATCTTCTTCATAACAGAAGTCTTCATACTGCCATCCAGAAGTCAGAGAACAGTTTTGCTATCTGAACTTGAGCTTGTTCAGATTCTGGTTCTGCTCCTCCTCTGGGATATGACTTGGACCAGTATGAAAGGGTGGGGTTGGGGAGTGTATGTGGTGGTAGAGATATCAGTTAGTTTATGATTGCCAGATTTAGCAAATGAAAATACAGAACATCTAGTTCAATTCGAATGTCAGAGAAAAACAAATACTTTGTTTAGTATGAGTGTGTCCCAAATACTGCACTAAAAAAATTTTATTATGTATCTGCATTTCAAGTCTAATTGAGCCCCCTGTATTTTTTTAATTAACATATAATATATTATTTGTTTCAGGGGTACAGGTCTGTGATTCATCAGTCTTACACAACACCCAGTGCTCACCACAACACATACCCTCCCCAATGTCCATCACCCAGCCACCCTATCCCCCCACCCCCTTCCCCTCCAGCAGCCCTCAGTTTGTTTCCCAAGATTAAGAGTCTCTTAATGGTTTGTCTCCCTCTCTGGTTTAATCTTATTTCATTTTTTCCTCTCTTCCCCTATGATCCTCTGCCTTGTTTCTTAAATTTTGCATATCAGTGAGATCATATAATTGTCTTTCTCTGACTGACTTATTTCACCTAGCATAATACCCTCTAGTTCCATCCACATTATTGCAAATGGCAAGATTTCATTTTTGATGGCTGCGTAATATTCCATTACACACACACACACACACACACACACACACACACACACATCTTCTTTATCCATTCATCTGTTGATGGACATCTTGGCTCTTTCCATAGTTTGGCTATTGTGGACGTTGCTGCTATAAACATTGGGGTGCAGGTGCCCCTTCTGATCACTACATCTGTATCTTTGGGTAGTACAATTGCTGGGTCGTAGGGTAGCTCTCTTTTCAACCTTTTGAGGAACCTCCGTACTGTATTTTATTTGGCAACCCTTATTTTTAGAGTTAGAACTTTAGTGGAGGAAGCTGCTACTTAAAGCCTTCTGGAGTTTTGCTATGGACATTTGTTGATGTTGGGTTTTTTGTTTTGTTTGTTTGTTTGTTTTTTTGCTCAGTGATGTTTGATTGGCCTTCCTTAGATAATCAGATGTAAAGAAAAGGAGAGTATGAACCAGCACTCTGGGCATAGAGTTTCACTGGAATTATTTTTTATGGCTTGTCAAAGGCCACTTCTCTCAAGACCCGTCGTAAGCAGAGAAGGTAGCAGAGTAGAAAGTGGGTATGTTTACACTGGCCTAGGCATCTCCCTCGAGGAAAAGAATTAAGATTCTTCAGTGTCTATTATCAGGCACTTCTATATAACTAAAGCCTGCCTGAATAATGGGTTAGATGGTCATGACTGGCACCTACTTGCAGACAGATGCCCAGTATCTCAAAAGGGAACTATCATCAAGGCAGGGGGGCTGAACTGATGGCCTGGGTCACCCGCAGAAATTTTGCCTAGTATGTGCCACAGGCTGAAACCCCGTCATCTAGTTTTCCTGGCAAAGGGTGTGCTGGGGCAATAACACTGAATATGTAAGGAGGAATCTTAAGAGGCCAAAGTGTTTGATTTTTTTGCGAATGCCGTGCCAGAGAAAGTAAAACCATTTTCCGTGCAAGTACTCCTGTAGCGAGGGCACGTATTGGGGTCAGCAGTTCTAACCTCACAAGAACAGACCCAAGGTGCAGGGTTAGCAAAACAGCTTGGTGAGCTCAGGTTTCTCATAGTACCTACCAGGCCGCATTTCACTCCTCCTTCTATAGTCACTTCCCTTGTTGAGTTCTACTCATTTGCCTGATTTCCTTTCCCCACAAGTGTGAATTCTTTTAGAAGCTCATCTCCTCTTGCAGTTAGACTCATTTGTTTCAGTAGAACAGAAAAACATGGCCAAATGCTCTACTAGTTCTTTGCCCTGGAGGATAATTGACCCTAGCATACAAATAAAGACTAGGGAGGGGAAGATGTGGGCCTGGGGAAGTGCGTGATGGTGGGGAGGTACCCTGAACTTAGCCTCAGGGCTCTGCATTTAAAGTGACCAGTGTCTGGCACGTGGACGCAATCAGTCAATATTAGTTTCCTTCCACCTGTCTGTTAGCAACTGTGCTGGAACCAGCTAGCTAGCTTTATACCCAGACAGAGAGGAGAGGTCAGGAAGAAGGAGGTAGTAGAGGAAATGTTCTTTTCTTGCTTCTGAGGGAATTATCAGTGTCATCTTGTGGGGGGAGGGGTAGAATCTGTCAGGCAAATGTGATATTAGAGTGTGAGGTGCTAACTGCCTGGTGACTTTAGTCAGATTTAAAAAATCCTGGGGAGGGGCGCCTGGGTGGCTCAGTTGTTAAGTGTCTGCCTTCGGCTCAGGTCATGATCCCAGGATCCTGGGATCGAGCCCCGCATCGGGCTCCCTGCTCAGCGGGAAGCCTGCTTCTCCCTCTCCCACTCCCCCTGCTTGTGTTCCCTCTCTCGCTGTCTCTCTGTCAAATAAATAAATAAAATCTCAAAAAAAAAAAAAAAAAAAATCCTGGGGACTGTTGCTTTTTTCTTCAACAAGATAAGAAATTTGGACATTATCAGTGGTTTGTAATCCTGGGTACACATGATGATCACCTGGCAAGTATCCAGAAAAATACAGAGCTCACACCAAGATGACCATATAATTTGTTACCCAAATTAGCAACCTTAAAGCCTAGAAGAAAGACCTGGAAATAATTAAAAGGCACCGATTGTTCCGTAAAAGGTGTCAAATGGGACTTTCCCCAGGGAATCTGGAACGTATTTTCTCCCTACACATTCCTAGAAATTCTGACTTCATAGGTTGGGGGCGGGGTGATTCCAGTGAGCAACTTGTGAATCACTGCAATCTTATTGAAGACTTTTGCACTGTGTCTAATAGAGCCTCAGGTCTTCTAAATCCTGGAGCCAGTAGTTGACTGTGGGTGGGTTTCTAAATTCTGGATGTTTTCTCCTTAGTAGGCATTATCCACTGCCTTTTCTGAGCTTTCTTGCCACCCTCTCTCTTTACTTCCCGTGACTCTACAGACCAGAAGGGGGCAGGATAAGAGGAAAATTCCTGAGGCCTTTTTACTTATTGTTTCCTTATGAGAAACTTAATTCTAAAGCAGTCTCTCCAGAACCTACCCCAGAGAAAGTAGATTAAAAAATTATTGTGCTGTCTGGGAAGAATGTGTTTACTCATTCCTGAATTCAGGTCTTATTAGTGAGCAAAGATTAATGGTACATCCAATTAAGAGGAGCACTAGGAATCACACCCAACACTGCTCTGACAGTCACTGGCCACAGCAGCTCAGCATCCCCAGCTTGCCCGGGGAAGGCACTGACAGTCAGCTCTTTCAAAGAGAGAAAAGTTACATTTATTACTTAACTAGGACTCAGTCTGGTCATGCAGGTATTTTATATTCTTCTTTAATGTTCCCTTATAAGAAACTGCACCAATTTAAAAAACTCTAAAAATGATGTGCCAATTGCTTTTTGGTCATCTATGTGTCATACCATGCGATGCCATTTATCCACTCTGAAGTTATTGGATAAGGGTAGGCTAGTGAACCTGGAGCAGCCATCGGCACAACAGAAAAGATGACATGAGCCAATATAATTTCCTTTCTTTAGAATGTCACCTAAGAGAGGGAGGGCAGTTAACAGATGGAGGAGGGGCAGAGTTTAAGAGTTGGAAAGTAAGAAAGGGTGGGTAGACAATGATGGCCACTTGGAACCCAATAGTATGAGAGATCAGAAACTAAGAGAAAGCAGATGGGTGCAGTGCTGCTGAAAGTGTGATATGAGCATCAGTACTGGTCTGTGTGCTGTTATTTACCACTCTTTGATAAGCAAAAGGAAAAAGAAGCAGCTAAGCTTTTATACTATAAAGCAATTATTTGCTTATTTATTTATTTATTTGACAGAGACACAGCGAGAGAGGGAACACAATCAGGGAGAGTGGGAGAGGGAAAAGCAGGCTTCCCGCCAAGCAGGGAGCCCGATGCGGGGCTCAGTCCCAGGACCCCGGGACCATGACCTGAGCTGAAGGCAGACGCTTAACGACTGAGCCACCCAGGTGCCCCACTATAAAGCAATGTAACAGTATAGCAGCATCCAAACTATGCTTTTGTGTTTTATAAAAGTATTGGTCTATGATGGATTGGGGAGTGGTGGGAGAAAGCATTCCCAGACTACAGATAGTTTGAGAAGCACTGGATTGGAAGTAGTGGGTGGGTCATGATACAGGAAGAAGGAACCATCTGGAGAAGTGTAGAGTCATACCAATGGCTGAGTTTTATGAAGATTCATGAGTAGCTTTTGCTGAAGCCTTTGGAGCCATCTTGAGTACCAAACCATCCCGTCATCCTATCCTATCTTTTCTTGGGTCTGGTTTATGGGCTTTCTGATATTTGAGTGGTTTTCTGTTCCTTGCAATCACAAAACCAAAGAACATAAATGAAAACAAAGGGCAATATTAAGGACACATCTACAGAATTGGGTGGCTAACTTACTATGTAGTAGGATTGAAGAATGTCTTTACATTTTTTTCTTTCTGCAGATCGAGTTGTCATACCATTTTAAATTAGAGATGCAGGATTTAATTTATTGATTTAATCACAGAAGTGTTACGTGTATGGATTGGTGGGTTCAAGAGGAAGCAGGGAGGAGCTATATATGGCCCATAAGAGATACAGTTTCATCATAAGAAAGGAGGCTGGCATAGTCATTCAGAGCATAACATGAGTTTGTACTTGATCCTACCCTGACACTGACCTGTTTCCTGAATAGTATTGTGAAACTGAACAAAATATATCCTCCAGTGATTCTGCTGAGAATCTTTTTGTTTGCCAATGAAAGAATGGGGTGCATAGAAAGCTAGGAATTTTTCTCTGGATCAGGGACACAAATACAGGGGACGTTGAGGAGCTCCAGGGAGTTGTGGTGGAAAGGTCTGATGCTACAGTGTTATTGGTGATTAAGAGTGGGTCAGTCCAAAAAAAAAAAAAAAAAAAAAGAGTGGGTCAGTCCAAGTGTGGGAAGCCTGCACAGAAAGTGGGCTGTGGGTCTGACCAGCAATCTGGTGGGGTGGTTTGGAAAGGTTCACAATAGTGGAGGTGAGTGTTCGTGGAGTACAGTTTAGAAAGATAACAAATGCAACATCTGATGGTGGGAGATGCCAGAGATACAAGTAGCAGCACAAATTACAGGTGAAGCAATTCTACACTCCTCCCCACCCTTTTCGACCAAAAAACCAGGGACATTCATAAAGACCTGAGTAGGAAGAAAGGCTGAAATCCTGTTGTGTCACAGGCAGTGCTCCTGGCTGTTAGATCCGCAAGGTGCTGTAACCCAGAAACCAGCTGAGTCACATCTGTGACTTGTTTAGGGGATAGTGGAGTATATAGACTCACACAGAAAGAAAGGAGTTGGGGAAATCTTAGCAGTGAGATAAAGTTAGGAACATAAATTGGGGCATCAATAATTGAGGACCAGAGATGCTAGACTCAGGAGCCTGAATGTATCCTGTAGGCCATGAAGAGCCACTGAAGATGACTACAAAGGGAATAATATAATGGAAAGACAATTACACAATATAGATTTATTTTGATCCTAGAGGGGGTTGCACAGGAGGGTTTATGCAAGGGGATGTAGCTTGAAGTCTTGCAGAACAAATGGGAGCCTTGACCGGGAGTGCCGCAGAGGGAATACTAAGGCATGATGTGAGAGATGTTAAAAAAACAAATATTAGTAAGATTGGGGATTGATTACCTATTTAGTTGGGTAACTTAGTCACTTTAATCTCTTGTATTCACTTTAATTGTTATCCACAACATATATTAAGCTACAATCCAATTAGTCAATATAGTGAGTTAAATATACCTCAACACATCCTTCAAGAGTTCCTCATGCAAATAGGCAATCACATAAAAATATGCACTGAATCAATGCTGTAAAATTTCACTGATTTAAAAAAAATAACGACTGAGAAAAGTCAGATTCTGAAACAAAACGTTTTCAAAGAAATGCAGTTTTATTACTCTCAGGTTTATATGGAAGTAGGTGCTTTAGGTTAACATTATGTAGAAGAGGTTTTGTTTTAATAGCTAAAATTTTTATCATTAATATTCTTCATATATAGTATTCTAAATAATTTTAATCATAGTTTGGTAAACACTAAATTTGTTCAATCCATTAAGGACAGTTTTAGATAAATTTGGTCTGAACTAAAGAGGGTCCTTAAAATACATAATTATATTTTATGCAAGTATAAAATAACTTAGGAGTACAGAGAATAATATAGAATTGTGCGAATAGGATGTAAACATTCTAATAGTCTGCCAAACAATCTGGGCAGTGATTCTCGAGGAGGAAGAATTAAAGGAGTTATTTTTGTAACAGGAGAAGCAAAATACTTAGAGGCTTGAGTCCTTGGCTCCTACAGTCTTGTAAATGTCTTTCTGGAGGCTATGATAAGACAGGACATTGAATCTGAAAGTTGAATCAAGTATTTGAGGTCCCTCTTAGAGAAGAGCAGATATGGCCATCTCCTGTAAAGTACAATTTTAAGAATGATGGGAGGGCTGCTTTCTAAAACTTTTTCCCTACTCAAAGGTGTTGCTCTCTGCAATTCCAAAATGAGAGACAACTTTAAATTTCATATTTTCCAAGCCTAATAGTTATAGGATGGTGACAGTCAACTCTGAACAAGTTGCTTGTGAATTATTAGGAGCTTTGTTCCTTTGTAGAAAGGTGAATGGGGGTGAGTACCTTGAGAGAGGAAAAGACACCTAAAATAAGGAAAAATGTCCTGCATGGAGAGAAGAGGCTAACTAACAATGTAGCCAACTTTAGAGTTTCAACCTTTGGTGGCAATTATTTTACCTATCAGAGTTTCAACCCTTCCTGATTTTCATGTCCAACTGTGTCTCAGTTACGTGATTTACACTGAAGATGGTAAGGTGAAGCTTGGATGTTGGGGATTTCCAACATCTCTATGTAATCTTCATACTGTATGTAATCACACCAGTTCTCTTAAAATTATAACCTGAACAGGAGAAAACTTGAAAAAGTAAATTGGTCTTGAACTGGCCCTGAATATGTTCATATAAAACAATTATAACCTACTGCCTTTTAGATCCAAAAACTTTGGGTTTAATCTTCCATGTGGGGTAATTACTTAAAGGATTCATTCTTGTCATAAAATGGCATTTTTCTGGATATAATAGTAATACAGATTTATTTTGGAAAATTTCAAAAATACAGGACAATAAAAGAAATAAAGATGAATTACATCATCCAGAGGTAACAACTGTTAACATTTCATGATACTGTGTGTGTGTGTGTGTGTGTTGTGTGTGTATTCAAAGAATACCCTATCTTTGGATGTGAGTTAAATTGGCAAGAGAATTAGTGGAAACTTGAATTAGTCTCTCCTTGTCCCCTGAATTTTCCAAGATTACAAATAAATAAGCCAACTATTTTGGTTCCAAAGAATCAGCAACCTGGACTAAAAAATAGACAAACAATTCCTAACTGGTCAAGATGTAAAATGATGGTTGGATCCCTGGTCTTCTACAAGATGGAAGCATGTGAGGAAATCTGCTCATACCCTAATGAAAGTATTTCCCAATGATCTCCTCCAATGTGATCAGGGGAGATAATGGAAGAGAACGGACATCCCGGAGTGGAGTCAAGAGCCATAGAAAACAGTGGACAATGGAGAATTCACAATATATGCCCAGAAAGATGTTAGAGTTGCTATGGACCAGTGTTTGCTTCCTTCTTTCCACTATTGTTTTCAAATGGGAACATTAAAGGCATTATTCTGGCTGAATTCTACCCATTGTATATTGACTCTGTCTGGCTTAGGTAACTTATAATTTAGTTCCTAAATTTCCAGTTCAAGAGGAGCCACATCTGCACACATGTGGACATGTTCATGAGGTTCTAGACTTTGACCATGTTGTTTCTCATGGGAGAGAAGATGAATGCATTTTGCATATGGAAAGGGGAATATACATTTGTGACCAAAAGGGAAAACCGAGGTACATTGTATTGTTGTCCTCAAATATTCATTGCTTCCCTGTGGGAGAATTTTGTCTCCCCATTCCATTTATATCAGGCTTGGCCACATCACTTACTTTGGACAAGAAAATGTGAGTTGAAATGAGAAGCCATTCATGATTCAGTCTCTCCCCTCATCATCTTAGTATCAGCTGATGTCCCAGGACAAAAAAGACCTATAATGGATTAGATCACGAGCTGTGAAGGATGGGTAACATGATCAAGAAATAAACTTTTCTTGTTGTACGGTCCTAAGACTATAGGCTCATTTGTTATTACTGTATAATTTAGCTAAACTGATTTCTTCTTTCTCTCTATATTTTGATTTTCAAAAGCAAAATTTTGATCATATTGCATATAGTTTTCTATCCTGTATTTTTCCTCTTAACTTTTTTTGAAACACTTAAAAACATCTAGCAGTAGTCTTCAAAACAGACAGTTTTCCTATTCTTAAAATCAACTGAAAAGTTAGGTGCATGGGAACATATAGACAAGATATAAGTCCTTTAAACAAGATATTGACAGTCATTTGGGGGGCTTTCTCCTTACTTTTGCCAGGTAATATCTTAGATGGTTGAATTTATATTATAGCTTCATGAATTAATTGAACTGAGTCTAATTTAAAAGAATAGTAAAGTTCTGGCTGTTTTTCAAAGAACCTCTGACCTCTGGTATGTTCTTTTATCCCTTGTCTTCTAATAAGACTTTACAGCCCAGAATAGGAGCCAACAGAGATAGCTTGAACATTTTTTCTTCCATTTCTTGTTATTTCCGTGTTTTTTGTTTTTTCAAAATAGAATGTACTATTGACTCAGAATAAGGAAAAAATATATTCACAGAAATAGATGAAGCACATATGTCTTAGAAGAAAATTTATCGTATGGTTTGCAATTGTTTCTTATATTTATTTTTTAACTTCACATTAAGAAAGCTGACTTTCCCATGGCCTTGGGACTAGGCGTTGGCTTTCCAGGAAAAGTAATTCAAATAGAGCTATTTTATGGCAATTAGATGGCTTAGAGAAAAGCTTTTAACAACTCAGAGCTTGTCAAACAAGAAGACATTATCTGAATGTCTTTGAAAAGAAGATTTAAATTTCGTTATTACTTCTTATCCATTTGGGAAAATAAAGCTCATGGGAGAAATGCCATTATTGTGTGTATTAACATTTTAAATTTGCACAAACAGTTCTGTCATACCTTCTCTAAGCCCCATCAAGTCAAAGGTTGAAAACTGGGAATTATTACTGAAAGAAGAATCAATCCGAAAAATACCTGAATGATACTTCTCCAGAATATAATTCAATCAATTAATTGTTCATTCATTAAATTACCTATTTACTTTGATTTTTAAGCACCTATATCGCACATAGCACTATGGACAAATACAATAAAACCCAAAATATCATACGAATAAAAATAGCTTAGTGAAAGTCAGTTTCCTTCCAATAATTTTAGGGCAAATAAGTGACTTTTGATATTTTTCTTCCAGTAACTCTGAATTCCAAACTGTTGGTGATTCTAGTCTTCTCTTGACTTGCTTCCAAAAGGCTTATTATTTTGGCTATGGATGTAATTTTACAAAGTGACATTTCCTAGCTTCATAATAAACTAAACACTGTATTTCCGAGGGAATTAATCAAACCTAAGGATAGTGGATGTTAATGTTTCAGTTCCTAAAAATTCCTTTAGATGTCTCTGTTTCGCATCTCATCAGAATCTGTACAGCAGGCCACTGGGAAAGACAGTGCCTGAAGCTAGTTTCCTAGCAAGTAGAATCTGTCCTTTAAGGACAAACAGGGCTCTTTGAAAACAGAATTTAACAAAGTTAGTGAAAGAAAAATATGATGACACGCAGACATCATTACTACTTCATAATACTTATAAGCTGAGAAAAAAAACAAAAAAACAAAAAACCACTACCAAAACAACCCTATATTGTGGGAGATGTCCTTTTCTACTTAGCTTGCAGGCAATTCTGTTGCATCATACAATTTTAATACTGTTTGGTTTTGTAGTACAATCTGTATTTTCATTCAAGGATATCCATTCAAGCTGAAATGACAAAAGTTAGATCACCAGATTTCTTTATTCTATGACTAGTCTTTTAAAGGATATAAAATATTGCAACGACTCTGCTTTATTATATATGTGTACACCTATCTCTTAGAAATTTAAACATGCTAGGATACAGTAATGTGTTTTGGAAGGAAAAAAGACATCTGAAAATGTTACTAGACTGTAGTTAAGTGTGGTGGATTAAATGTACACACTTTTACCTTTCCTCTGTACCAGATCCCATCTGAAACATATTAAAAGTATAAAAAAATGCATGATGCAGAGGATAAGGAACAACATAAGAATATTTTTTGAAGTCAACAAAGTTTTGGCATATGAAAGAGCAGAGTAGAAAAAGCTAAAGGGTAACTGCTTGCAGATGGAGGACCACAAGAAGCAGGTTACAAAACTCCAGAAGGCACCAAATACCTCTGAAGGAAAAAGGTAGGAGTGGAGATAAAATTAAATGGAAGGTTTGTATAAGGAGCATTTCATTCCTTGCAGTATTGCCCACGATGCTGGTGAAGCTATCAACCATTCCCAACTCTCGTAGAAGACAGGAGGTTTGCTTCCTAGAACAATCAAACCTAAGAAAGTTTGGATTTGGGGACATCAGAAATAGTAGAATGAAAGATGAAATGATAAATTGATAAAAGAGGACCTAAGTGATATCAATAAACCCCTTAGTCGTCGTTCTCTCTCCAGATGCAAAATGTGGGCAGCAGTGGCTTGGATCCAACAGGCAGTATGTTTGCAGATTCCTTTCTGGAGTACTTGACTGGCTCCAGAGAAAAGAAATCTGCATTTTCTGACATTCCTGGGTCCTGACTGCTCTGCAGTGAGACCCACCAATTGGGTTGTTCTGCCACCAGAGTTATCAGTGTGAATGGTTATCCAAGGACCACTAGATACATGAAGAAAGCATCTCATGTACAAGTCATAGATGGGGACAAAATGAAAGAAACTCAGAAGAAAAAAAAGCAAAGTTGAAGCAGAAGAAAAAATTATAAAATAAATAATCATTAATATTCTTAACTGGGAATATATTTTATTCTTGAAGAAATAACAGGAAGGTATAAAAATTTAGAGAATAACAAAGTTATAAGAAGTAAAAATACTTTTAGCAGAAGTAAAAAATTTAATACAAGTATGAAAGGTAAAATGAGGACTCTTCCAAAAAATTTAGAACAAAAAGAGAAAAAGAAAGCAGATAAGAAAATATATTTTAAAACTAGTGGAGGGGGAGACGAACCATGAGAGACTATGGACTCTGAGAA
Source organism: Halichoerus grypus (assembly GCF_964656455.1). NCBI lineage: Eukaryota > Metazoa > Chordata > Mammalia > Carnivora > Phocidae > Halichoerus > Halichoerus grypus. The sequence continues at coordinate 120,747,329 of NC_135714.1, forward strand.
ACAAACTGAGGGTTCTAGAGGGGAGGGGGGTGGGGGAATGGGTTAGCCCGGTAATGGGTATTAAAGAGGGCACGTAGTGCATGGAGCACTGGGTGTTATACGCAAACAATGGATCATGGAACACTACATCAAAAACTAATGATGTATGGTGATTAACATAACATAATAAAAAAGAAAAAACTAGTGGACCAGTCAAAGGCAAAACATTCAACTATTAGGTCTTTGAGAAAGAGAACAAAAAGCAAAGAAAGGGAGGAAAAAATATTAAGAAAATAATATGAGAAGACTTCCAAATATTGAAAGCCATGAATTTCTGGATCAAAAGAGTCCTCTGAGTGCTCAGAAATGAATGATTAAAAAAAAAATCAACATCAACTCATAATATCATGACATTGCAGAATCCTAAGGATACAAAGAAGATTCTAAAACCAGCTGGACAGAAATAGCAGGTCACATTCAAAGGATGGTAATTAGACAATGAAGTAGTCTCCAAAATTCCGAGGAAAAATGAATTGGAGCCTAGAATTCCTAGTTGGCCAAGTTTTCCATCAACTGTGAATGCAGAGTAGTATTTTCAGATATGTGAGATCTCTAAAAATGGATCTTCTGTGCACTCTTTCTCAGGACACTACTAGAGGATATGCTCCCCCAAGAAAGAGGGATCAAACAGTAAGGGAGAAAGCACACGGATCTCAGTAGAACAGGCTGGAAAACAGGAACAAGATAAAGGACCTGTCTCGATGATGGTGAAGGGAAGTCTCAGGATCAGAGTTGTGTAACAGATCTGAGACAATCAGTCCAGATTAGAAACATCAGCCCAGAGGCCGTTCAGAAGTATGTTTTCAAAAGTAAAAACAGAACTGATATATTGCCTGGTGTTACACATTTGACAGCTGAAAATTATGCTTCAAACAAGCACAAATTAGAGATATAATCAAAACACTATTTTTGTCTTCCATTGTTCTTTTACAGTTTTTCAGTAATTGATTCCCCTCACCCATCCTTTCTTCTGGATACATTCTTCAGAAGTTCACATAGCTAATTGGCTCGCTCTCAGAAAATGGAACACTCTGGTGGCAGAAACAGTGTAGTTGTTCACCAAGCCTCTTTATTCTCCTTTTGCACAAAGATAGGTTGCATTTCCCAGCCTCTCTTACATTAGATGTGGCCATGGGACTGGGTTCTGGCCAGTGGAACATAAGGGAAAGTGATTGATGACATTTTGGAGCCTGGTTCATAAAAAATTCTGATAGAAGATGCTTCATGTTCTTTCCCCTTCTATCAGGCTCATGCAGAAATGAACTTGGTGGCCTATGAAGGTACAGGTTGATGATGGTGAAGGCATAAAATGGAAAGAGACTGGATTTCTGAAGTACTGCTTGGTGCTTGGAGCATAGCCACCTGCCAGTCAGAAAGAGACATTTCATGGGGCCATTGTCGTGCCATAGGAAAACAGTTAGCAAAACTGTCCTCTGGAGACTTGGAGAGCAGACCATGTTTCTACTCGGCTTACAGCTTTGGGGGAAAGGTTTGGAAAAGGTCAGAGTGATAGGCCTTTACCATGTGCTTGCAGCACTTTTACTAGAAAGATGAACTCAGGAAAGAATCGGCGATTTGAAAACAGAAATGAAGTCTGTAGAGAAAGGCCAGAAATTTGATCCCTTGAATTCGAAACTTTCCATCTCAAATATGCTCTCAATATGTAAATTAGAATATCGTGTCCCAGAATAGAACTAAAACCATGCATTTGGGTTAACATCCAGTCTCCATCCCCAACTGAGGCAGACCAGCTGCTTTTAGTGGGAAAAGGGCAGCTTTTTTTTGTTTGTTTTTGTTTTTGTTTTTGTTTTTTGTCTATCCTTCCTGACCACTTGTCTGCCACTTGCAAGCTGTTATTACTGATCCTGTGGGTTTTGGGGAGTGCAGCTGAGTGGGAGAAAGGGAAAAGTGGGGAGAACAGTTCATATTCGTCCTGATTCTGCTGTAAGATGTTTGGAGCTGATTTTCCTCTTTGGGCTACTCTGGTGCACTCTGCTGTGCTCACCCGGTTGCAACACCTGCCCCACGACCATGTTTCTCTACCTGTCCGTGCGACCATCATTTCCTATTGTCCCTTACTTTAGAAGCTCAGTACCCCTTCCAGAGAGTCCTTTTGGGCAGGGCAAAAAATGTCCCAGGCTAATTCTCTCCATGAGATCCTCATCTCCTCTCTTTACTCCATTGCCCAAACTGGTTATCACCTGTCCCTCTTGCCTTCCATTAAACCTGTCAGATCTCAGTCGTCCTATCTCTCACACTCCAGGGAAGACATTTCAAGCTCTTTTTTGAAGCCCCTTTTTGCAAAGGGTGGCACTCCACCCTTTCCCTGCAGAGAAGGTGAAGCTTACAGCCTAGCAGTATGCATGGGTGTATGCGCACCCTCGTATACACTCACACTCCTCTTCACAAATCATATCTTCATTTCCAATCTCTTGACCCTATTATATCCTCCTGTGGTTTTGGAACTGCCTAACTGGTCCTCTGGTATCTCTTTTTAAAATCTGCTTTTGGTTTTGACTTTTTTGGGTAGATTTCATCTTTAATATATTGCATTGACTTAGCTGGAATTTCCAGTTTAACAACCTGTTACACTGTATCAGAAGGAGTTTTATATTTCTGTTGGAAGATTGGGGGAGAGAATTAGCTATAAGCACAGAGAAATCAATTACATAATAGGAGTATTGAAAATTAAGCAGTTTCAGGGGGAACCTGGATGGCTCAGTCGGTTAAGCATCTTGCCTTTGCCTCCAGTGATGATCCCAGGGCCCTGGGATTGAGTCCCGCATCGGGCTCCTTCCTCAGCAGGGAGCCTGCTTCTCTCTCTCCCTGCCACTCCCCCTGCTTGTCCTCTCTCTCTCTCTGACAAATAAATACATAAAATCTTTAAAAAAGAAAAGAAAATTAAGCAGTTTTTAATTCCACATAAAACAAAAAGTTGTGTAAGAAAGGAAACTGCCTTCTTTCCACCCATCTCCCACCTACAGTATGACTCTTCCTCACCATTTAGGGAATACAATAATGGGGATGGGTCATCTTAGTCCTAAATATTTCCTGCAAACCAATTTCCTCTACTATAAAGAAGCATAAAAATGATGGATTTAAAAGCTGGCCTTTTCCACATTAGATTGCCCATTCCAAAATATTAAAAATCAGCTAAACAGAATGCATTCCATTGTGTAATTTGATATCCTTCTTTTTTTTTAAAGAAAAGTTTAGGTATGGTTAATGGGCTCTTTGTCCATCCCATTTCTTTTATTTATTCTTTATTAAGTCTTTTGTTTAACTCCAGTATAGTTAACATACAGAGTTATATTAGTTTCAAGTGAACAATATAGTGATTTCAACAATTCTGTACATTACTCAGTGCTCATCATGGTAAGTGTACTCTTTAATCGCTATTACCTATTTCACAAATCTCTCTCCCCACCTCCCCCCTGGTAGCCATCAGTTTGTTCTCTATAGTTATGAATCTGTTTCTTGGTTTGTCTCTCTCTCTCTTTCCCTTTGCTTGTTTTGTTTCTTAAATTCCACATACGAGTGAAATCATATGGTATTTGTCTTTTTCTGACTGACGTATTTCACTTAGCATTATACTCTTTAGCTTCATACATGTTGTTGGAAATGAAAATATTTCATTCCTTTTTATGGCTGAGTAATATTCCATTATATATATATACACACACCACTTCTTTATCCATTCATCTATCAATGGGCATTTCCATAATTGGATTCCATGATTTGGCTATTGTAAATAATGCTGCAGTAAACATACGGTGCATGTATCCCTTTGAGTTAGTGTTTTTGTATTTTTTTGGGAAATACCCAGTAGTGCAGTTACTGAATCCTAGGGTAGTTCTTTTTTTAACTTTTTAAGGAAGCTCCATACTGTTTTCCACAGTGGCCGCACCAGTTTGCATTCCCACCAGTGGTGCACGAGGGTACCTTTTCTTCCACATCCTTGCCAACACTTGTTTCTTATGTTTTTGATTTTAGCCCGTTTGATTTTGGCCTATTTTGCTCTAAACCACGTGTTGTTCGCCCTTCTTGTCTTCTTCGATGGCCATTCTAGAGAGTTTGTTCTAACAGTCTTTGGGTCATTTTCTGTTTTTTTTTTGTGCTGATGTGAGTGTGATCTAGTTGTATCCATGGGACAGGCCAGCTTCGGGTCCTCCTACTTAAACATCTTCCCCGCCTCCCATGTCCATACCATTTCTAATATTAGAAACATCCACTTCAGTTCTTCTCGTGGCTCATTGTTCCTGGCATCTAATCATTTCCCAAGCATAGTCAATCCTATGCTGCTTCTGCGGCTGACACCATAGAAGGTTGAAATTAGGAGTGGTGTGGCCATATTGTTACTTTAATCCTGGCATACATTATAAACCAAATGTGGGAAGAAAATGAGCACATTCACAAATAAGAAAGGCTATATCTATAAAGGTTCCCTACCTTTCTCATCTGCAGAAAATACTTATTTTGCAGGTTAGGGTTTTCTATCAGTCAGAGTAAAGGATCACTGTTACTGCTTTTCTCAGCTCACATAGGTGGAGTCATTTGCTCCATTTCCTGTGACTGTGCTACTATTCGTAGCATATCCCATGCTGTATTGTAATTTGTGTGTTAAATGGCATCTTTCTAACTGTAAGAGAACTCCTGTTAAGGATCCTATTCATTTTTGTGTCTCCCTGTCTAAGAACAATGCCTGGAACAAAGGGGTCAATAAATGTTGAATGAATGAATAAGTGATTGAATGAATAATGAAAGGAAACTAGATGAATTCAAATATAATTTACTTTTGTCAACATTTTGAATCTTATCATAATTGTTTATGTGTATCTGTTTCTTCCTTTCTACCATGAGTCCTAGGGATTATAAATCCTGTTTTACTTATTCCAGTAGCTTTAGCATTTAGCACTGTGCCTAGTGCCTAAAATGTAGCAGTTGCTCAGTTAATGTTTGTCAAATGAAGAAATGAATTCATTAATTTATGAGACGTGCAAGAATAAGCACCTTGTGTAGTCTGTATCTCATTCTTTCATTATATAAACTCTCGTCCTTTTTAGGGACTCAAAACTGTAGTTGAAATCCAAAAAAAAATTAGCTTTGGGAGCACTTCTGCTACCTTCATCACCTTCTGAAATACTAATTTTGTTTTTTTAATGTTTTCCTTTTCTTTTCTCCTGTTTTTAGGTAATCCAGATCTTGAATGAAGACCATGTTTATAAGAGTAGTTAGAATAAGCCTTTTATAGAACTGAAACTTTGGCTTATAAGCCCCCAGCTTCTTTGTCCAGCCAATGCTGTTGGTATTGGATGACTTAATGAAAATGCCTGAGGCTTACACATAAAAGAGCTAGGTTATTACATGGGCTTCCTTCCTGAATAATACTTACTGTAGAATGTCCCTAGCACTAAGTAAAAATAGATAAAATACTAGCATTTTCAAAGCCCTAATCTTATATCCACACAAGTGCCCTGCTCTTGTTTTAACCCTGGCTTAGCACTGCTCAATATCAGAAGTACACCGCATCTTCCTTTTTGGGCAAAAGGAACAGACTGCTTTTCCTTGTTCACAAGACAGATGGGAGTATCCAAAGATCAGCTCTATATTGCAAGCTCTGAAACCACTCTCAGGCCTATGGTCTGTTTTTCTGTACAAAAGACAAAAACCACTGGAAGGATATGTTTTAAAAATCACATTGTTACAGGTAGTTGAAAATTCAGTTAGCCCCCAGCTTAAAAAAAAAAAAAAAAAGACACATGAAAACCAAAAACACTTTAGCCTACAAAACAGGAGTAAAAGAAAAATTTTAACATATCAGAACTGACTAAATCTGTCATGCTCAATTGTGCAACAGAGCAAAATGAGATGAGCATATTAGTGGCAGTTGAGAAAAATAGCATTTCAAATTCAGATTTTTTATGAGAGTAATTTAGGAAGTGTAGTATGAGAGTCATTAAGTACAAAATACCATAAATGTCAATGTGAGTTGTATTCTGCTTTTGTTTGGCTCACTGAGTGACATAGCATACCTTAAATCTGATGAAGAAGCTCTTTCGAAGGCTATAAAGGGAGAGGCATTAAAGCAAACTCTTCAAGCAGCACTGGATTCTTGGGGTTAGGGATCCCTAAAACAACATTAGTTCCTCTCATTGAGGAGACAGGAGAGATACGAGGAAGTCTTTGCTTCCAGCCCATGAAGGGAGCAATATTAAGAAGAACCTTCTTATGAACCAGCTACCAACCTCCCATTGGGAAAACAAGAGGGCAGGGGCACAGGTGCCTGGCTGGCTCAGTCCATAGAGCATGAGACTGTTGACCTGAGGGTCATATGTTCAAGCTTCATGCTGGGCATAGAGCTTACTTAAAAAAAAACAAGTAGGGACGTGGGCAGGAGCAGTGGTGGGAGGTAGTGGGGCAATGAAACGTGAATCATCAGGCTGTGACAGAAGGAAATGTGAGTCCAAACACAGCTGTTGGCTCAAAGACTCCTGCAGGATTATATCAGTTATTGTGTCGGGATGGGACAAAAAGAGAATGTTCCCTTCTCCCTCACCTCTGCCAGCCCTAAAAGTTATGGAGTGTGAAGTGTGAGATCCCTTGTAAATACTGCTTTGAAAGTCTCACCAACTCTAGAAAATTTAAAAAACAGGGACATGCACTATAAATCTAAGATCTCGAGGGGAAAGTGTATTTTTATGAGTCCATGTTTATTGAATACTTGCTGAGTACAGTGTAGTATGCCCATTTTAACCTCTGTCCAAATGCTTCCTGTTTTTGACTTGCTTAATAACTTCATTTTAATTTCATCACATGCCTTGCCCTTAGAATGAAACCTTAACATTTCATACTTGTTGTACATCAGTACCCTCCTCTTTCTTTACCAATACTTCTCCAAAAAAATATGACTGCACCGTGCAATCTAATTGTAACTCTTACATAAGTTTTCTTTTGTAGCCACTTACTTCCTCTGAAAAATTTGCCATGGTTGTCTTACCTTCAAGCCTTTGCTTTGTAAGGTGTCTTCATCTGGACTTCCAATTGTACCTCAAGATCTAGCCACACTGAGCCAGGCCTTTAAAGTTGGGGTCAAGTCACCCTTCTCTAGCTTTCCTTAGGTCTCCAGCTCACACAGATGGCCCCTTTCTCTAAATCTGGAGCCTCCACGCTGCCCTTGAGACAGCTGTATGTGTTTTCCCCAGTTACTGGAGGTTTTCTCAAGTATTTTCTGGTCCCCTTGGCTGTGGATTCCATTGTATTCATCACAGAGTTTTGTTTGTTTTTATGGAATTCTTACGTGTTGTGTGGCAACATCTGTGCTGACTGTGTGTGTGTGCACATGCATGCACTGGGAGAGGGAAGAGAAGTTTCTTTTTTCTTTTTTCTTGTTCCAAAGCACACTTGTTTATTCATTCTTTGCTCCTCTTTTGGCAGAAACATGCCACTACCAACCCCCTTGCCACGTCTGGGACTAGAATGGGCAGACACCCTACAGTCTTGTACCATCTCTCTGTGCTACTTGTCTGCTTGCATAACTTTGGCTCAGAAACAGGGTCAGCATAGCTGGCTCAGTGGTTGCCTGAGGTCAGTAGAATGATCTACATGGTCAGCGTCAGGCATTCTAAGATGGGCTGGGACAGGAAGAATTTCTAGTTAGGGAAACATAAGATGGTAATTCAAAATTCTTCTGTATTTAATGAGGCAGAATCCCTTTAAACACCATGTCATCTGGTTTATGGTATCAATTTCGTGTATTCACTCATTATTTATTTATTAATTCACCTGTCATATATTTAGATCTGTTCTGTGGGAATAAATTTAGTAGGGAGGTATAGCAGTTATCTATTGCCCTAATAATGCTGCATAGCAAATAACCAGACTTCAGTAGCATACAACAACACATTTATTTAATTCATGAGTCTGAATCAAATGGGTAGTTTTTCTTGTCTAAGGCAGGCTTGACTGATGTTAGCTGAGCTTACTCATTTTATCTGTTACCAGCTGGCAATTCAACAGAGGACTGGCAAGTCTGGGAGGGCTTTGGCTAGGACAAATGAGACAACTTGGATTTCATGTGGTCTCTCATCTTTTAGCAGCTCACCCTAGCCTTGATCACGTGATGGTGGGGATGCCAGACATCAAGGGGATTGAATAAGACCTCTTGAAACATAGCCTCAGAACTGGCACAAAACCGTTTCCATTATGTTCTGTTGGCCAAAACTAAGTCTAAAATACACCACAGAATCGAGGTAGGGGTGGAGCAGATGGGGAATGAACTCCATCTCTTTTTTTAAAGATTTTATTTATTTATTTATTTGACAGAGAGAAACACAGTGAGAGAGGGAATGCAAGCAGGGGGAGTGGGAGAGGCTTCCCGTGGAGCAGGAAGGCCAATGCGGGGCTCGATCCCAGGACCCTGGGATCATGACCTGAGCCGAAGGCAGACGCTTAACGACTGAGCCACCCAGGCGCCCCGAATTCCATCTCTTTAAGGGAAGAGCTGCAGAGTCATATTGCAAAGGACGTGGGTTCAGACAGGTCATTTGGGCCACCCATGTAACTAGTCTACTGCCAGGAGACAGGCAAACTCCACGTTAGAATATAATGTGATAAGGACTACAAAAGGTGCATGTGTACAGTGGAAAAAATATTTTTTTACAATGTTCTTCTACCTTCATTAGATTGTTTTTAAAAGAACAAGAGGAAGAAGGGTGTAGGAAAGAGGCCCATAAACAATTTCAGCTCTTCTTTTCCTCCTCTTTTCCACGATACGTAACAAAGACACTTACTGTGGGAGATCTCAGTGGTGTTCAAGACTTGCCTGGGGCAGCCACTCCAAAGATGTGCTACTGAGCAGTTTGGAAGTCACATCCTGCCTGCAGAGGTAGTGTGAATCCCTGTATTGTTTCTCCAGCAAAGAAGATGCAGTTTGGAAACTCAGCTCTTACTGAAAACCTCAGGTACTTTCCTGGGTCTTCAGGGAAGGCTTTTCTGGGTTACTTTTTGTTTTTGGAGTCACTATTAGATGCTGAGCTTCATTTCATTTTCCATTCTGCATTTGTCACTTGGTCTCATTAGATTTCCCGGTCTCACTTGTCTGATTTAGACTCCTGTCAACTCCCAAGGCAGAGATGGCTGCCTGCTATATTTTACAGAACTTAGGAAATGCTAGCTATCTATTTAAATCAATGAATCTTATACTTCCTTACCCTGCAACCCGAACCTTCTGCATCATACCAATAACCTCTCAAAAAGTCAATTGCTGTTTACCTTTGGGTGTTGTTACAGGAAAAGAGCCAATTAGTACTTCTCTGCTGCAGTCCCTGTGGACATCACTGTAGCCCTCAGCACTGGAAAATGAAGAAGTGAGGGGAGCAATTGCATGGTTGAGGGAACTAGCTAACCTCAAAGAGGTGTTCGAAACTCTTGAGTTACAATCTGCTTGTCCCTTTTTGAACTTCCAACACTATCCTATTTTCAGAAGAAATAAATTGAAGAGGATTAGAACTTTCTGGCTCTCAGGGTATCATGTCCTGGAATGGTGCTGCAGCACCATTTTCTCTAGAAATATTTAAAAATAAGGTAGATGAGGGGCGCCGGGGTGGTTAAGCATCTGCCTTTGGCTCACATCATGATCCCAGGGGCCCCAAGTCAGACTCCCTGCTCAGCGGGGAGCCTGCTTCTCCCTCTTCCTCTGCCTGCCGCTTCCCCCTGCTTGTGTGTGCGTGCTCTCTCTCTCTGTCAAATAAATAATTAAAATCTTTAAAAAAAAGATTAAAATTTAAAAAATAAATAAAAAAACAAGGTAGATGAACTCATGTCTGCAAGACTAGATGAGTTCTGTGATACCATGTATCAGAAAACATTTTTTGAGATGATCAATTTTCCTTTCTTCTTTGCTCTTGACACACCCATCTTGATTTAAGTCCACTTAACAAAGGGTGTGCATGAATGTGTGTACATACATACACATGACTCTCAGAGTAAGAAACAAAGCTAAAATATGTTCTGAAAATGTCTGGTTGAAACCATTTATTTTACAGGCAAGTAAACAGAATCAGATAGTAGAAAAAACATTTTGCACAATATCTAGCCAGTTTGCCAGCTGTGAGAGGTGGCCTCTCAGTGCATTCAGATTGAGTTTATAGAAACTTGCTTTTAGACTCTGGACTCCGGGAGCCAAACGGAGGGCTACAGAAGGGAGGGGGGTGGGGGGATGGGGTAACCGGGTGATGGGTATTAAGGAGGGCACGTGTGATGATGAGCACTGGGTATAATAAGCAACTAATGAATCGTTGAACACTACATCAAAAGCTAATGGTGTACTATATGTTGGCTAATTGAACGTAATAAACAAAAATAGAAACTTGCTTTTATACATGGGATGGCTTAGAAGTGGTGGAGTCATCATCCAGAAACTGGTACTGTAGTGTTCTATTGTTGTTAAAGAAAGATGGCACTTTACTTTGAGAAAGACCTACACTCTGCTCGTGGAAGCAGGCATTGGAAGGGGTGCACCTTGTGAGTTACTCTGAGGCGGTTATCTGAGGTGGAAGGAGGGTTATCTCTTGTACTGTAGTTCGTTGGAAGCAATGCTATGGCCCAGCCAAGTGCACAGAGGCACATGACAGTGAAGCAGAGCCAACTGAAGGAGGGGGTACAGCATGTGTTATCTATGTGTATCTGTAACTTAGCCCGTAAGTAGCTCTGCCCAGTCCGAAAACATTTCCACCTTTACAAGAGTGGCCATGCTTCCCAGTTTGCCTGGGATAATTCTGCTTAATCTCTGTTGTCCTGGCATGATTAACTTTCAATTTAAAAAAAAGTGTCCCTGGTTAGACAATACATTATTCAGCCACCCTTGCTATCAATATAGTAGGAATGACACTATATCTTTATGTCACCTAGGGTTTTCCTTCTCCAAAGTTCCTTTCACTTACTTAATAGAAGTATGATTTAGAGATCCAAAACCTCAAAAAAACTTATCGTCCGTTGGAAACAGGAAGTGAGGCAGGATTTGATGGGTGTGATGGAAATAATGAAGCAGAGAGTCTTGAAAGGGAGATCATGAAGTCCCCAAAGGCAAACTCCTTCCACCTTCCACTGGTGCCAGAGCCAATGTTCAGTGTGAGACTAGTCACCTTGCAGGTGGTGCGAGGCCAATGGAAGGTTTATTGCTCAACTGCTTCAATGAAGAGACAAATTCTTCCTCATTCTCTATGCTGAAAGAGCCAATACAAATTTCAAAGTACTACCAGGGCCTCAGGAACTTTTTCTTTTCTTTTAGAAAAAAAAATCAGTCAGTGTTTTGATTGCTTAGAGTCTTATCCTTTTAAAATAATTTAATATATATTCAAAATTCCCATCTCCAGCCTTATCTTCTCTTTATATTTATGTTGAAGAACTTGTGTAGGGTGACCTGTAGAATTTCTTACATTTACCCTGGTTAACATGTATTTCTTTCCTGTGTATCTCTTGTAATTTGGCAGTTGGGTCCCCAAACCTGATCAGACTATCGGTGGTGTTGCTATCTTTCATCAAGGCAAATACTGTCTAGACGGTCATTTTGTGATGTTAGCAGTCATTCATGTTCATTGCCTAATTCAGAGGTCAGCAAACCTCTGTGAGCCGAATTGGGTCCAACTGCTGCTTCTGTAAGTAGTTTTATCAGAATGTAGCCATACATTGTCCATAGCTGCTTTTTCTCTAATAGCAGAATTGAGTAGTTGTGATTTGGCCATGGGCTGTGCAAAGCCTATGGTATTTATTATCAGCCTCTACAGAACAGCTTGCTGATCCCTGAACTAATTCATTCATTAGTGGTTTCAAAGTGGCGATAATGCTATTCTGTGTGTGTGTGTGTGTGTGTGTATGTGTGTGTGATATCTCTTACAAAATACCCCCAGAATTCATACTGATACTTCCAGTTCTAATATAGGATTACAGGAGTTTTACTTAAACTCTTATATTTTTATATCTTTTTTTTTTTTTTTTTAAAGATTTTATTTATTTATTTGACAGAGAGAGACACAGTGAGAGAGGGAACGCAAGCGGAGGGAAGTGGGAGAGGGAGAAGCAGGCTTCCCGCGGAGCAGGGAGCCCGATGCGGGGCTCGATCCCAGGGCCCTGGGATCATGACCTGAGCTGAAGGCAGACACTTAACGACTGAGCCACCCAGGCGCCCCTTTATATCTTTTTTTAAACATCAAGAACCCTGGTTCTCAGAAACACAGGGATGATTGGATTTTTTTCACTTGTGAATGTATCTTTATTTTTTTTTAATTGACATGCGTTATATTAATTTCAGTTGTACAATGTAATGATTTAATACTTGTATATAGTACTACAAAATGATTACCATAATAAGCCTAGTTAACATCTATCACCACACAGAGAATTTTTTTTATGTTGAGAACTTTTGAGACTGACTCCCTTAGCAACTTTCAGATTTGCAATACAGTATTATTAACTCTAGTTGCCGCACTGTACGTTACATCTCCATGACTTATTTATTTTATAATTGAAAGTTTGTACCTTTTGATTCCCTTTACCCATTTTGCCCATCCCCCATTCAGCCCCCTCTGGCAGTCACCGATCTGTTCTCTGTAACTATCAGCTTCTTTTTTGAAGATATTTTTTGAGGAATGATTAAATTTTAATATTTCATAATTACTCATCTGCTTAAACTCATATTACAGTTTAGTGATAATTTTTTAGTAATAATTTATTAGTAAATTAATGTACTAGATATATAATATATATTATATATAATATATAATAGAAAATATCAATGATAAATAGTTGATTAATAATAAATCTATCACCAACAAATATGATTACAAAAAACAAAATTACAACATTTTTTTATATGGTATCTGCATTCTTGTAACATACTTTATTCTCTACCTTTTGAGTTCAACTATGCCTTTACTGGTTTTCTGCCTGCTGGATCTGTCCATTTCTGATGGAGGCTTTCGAGTTCTCCAGCTATAATAGTGGATTCATCTACTTCTACTTCTCCTTGCAGTTTCATATATTTTGACATTCTCTTGTATGATGTATACACATTGAGGGTTGTTATGACTTTTTGGAGAATTGATGCCTTTATCATTATGTCATGCCCCTTTTCATCCCTGAAGCTTTGCTTTCTTTGAGGTCTGCATTATCTGAAATTAATAGAGCTACTTTGCCTTTTTTAAAAATTAGTTTTAGCATGGTTAATTTTTCTCCATCCATTCACTTTAATCTATGAGTCTTTAAAGTGGGACGTTATGGGCAACATACAATTGGGTCTTGTATTTTGGTCTACTCTTACTCTGACAGTCTCTATTGATTGAAAAATTGGTGTATTTAGACCACTGACATTTAAAGTGACTATGTCATTGGATTAATATCTACCATATTTGTTACTGTTCTCTTAGTTGCTCTTGTTCTTTGTTCCTGTTTTTGTCTTCCTCTCCTTTTCTGACTTCTGTGGTTTCAATTGAGCATATTACATGATTCCATTTTTTCCTCATTGCTTAGCTTATCAACTCTACTTTTTTTGAGAGGCTTTTTAGTGGTTGCCCTAGCATTTACAGTATACATTTACAACTAATCCAAGTCCATTTTCAGAGAAGGAATAAGTCAAGGTAGAATAAAAACTTTTATTTTGCTTGTTCTCCGTTGATCTAATGGATAAGTCGGTTAAGCATCCGACTCCTGGTTTCGGCTCAGGTCATGATCTCAGGGTCCTGAAATCGAGCTCCATTTCAGGCTCCGCACTCAGCTGGTGTCCGCTTGAGGATTTTCTCTCTCTCCCCCTCTGCCCTAACACCCCTTTTTAAATAAATAAATAAATCTTTAAAAAATAATAATAGCAAAAATGTATTTGATTATGTATGTATATGTATACAAACTTATGTATAAGTGAAATGGATAATGGCAATGATAAAAGAGATGGAAGGAATTAGGATTATTTTGTAATTAGAAAGTAGTTGCAGTACCCATGAAGCAGTTCTAATCCTCCTTCTTTGATGCTTTTTCTTTCTTTATGTAGACTCAAGTTTCTTTTTTTTTTTTTTTAAGGATTTTATTTATTTATTTGACAGAGAGGGACACAGTGAGAGCGGGAACACAAGCAGGGGGGAGTGGGAGAGGGAGAAGCAGGCTTCCCGCCGAGCAGGGAGCCCGATGCGGGGCTCGACCCCAGGACCCTGGGATCATGACCTGAGCTGAAGGCAGTCGCTTAACCAGCTGAGCCACCCAGGCGCCCCTAGACTCAAGTTTCTGACCTATGTCATTTTCCTTCTCTCTGAAGAACTTTTTTTTAACATTTACTGCAAGGCAGGTCTCTTGGCCACAGGTTCCCTCAATTTTTGTTCATCTGAGAAAGTCTCTATTTTTCCTTCTTTTGAAAGGTAATGTCACAGGGTACAGAATTCTAGGTTTGTATTTTTGTTTCTCTCGACACTTTAAATATTTCACTCCACTTTCTTCTTGCTTGCCTGGTTTCTGAAGAGAAGTTAATGTAATTCATATCTTTGCTCCTCTACAAATAAGGTATTTTTTTCCTTCTGGCTTCTATCAGCATTATTTCTTTCTCCTTCTCTTCCACCTCCCCTCCTCTTCTGTCTCCCCCTTCCTCTTCCACTGAAGCATTATTGACATAAAGTGTTCTATTAGTTTCAGGTGTACGACACAATGATTCAACAACTCTATACTTGGTGCTCACCGCGATGAGTGTAGTCACCATCTGAGGATTATTTCTTTATCTTTGTTTTTTACTATTTGAATATAACATGCCTAGGTGTAGTTCTTTGGGGGGCATTTATTCTCCTTTGAGTTCTCAGAGCTTTCTGGACCTGTGGTTTGGTGTCTGACGTTAATTTGGGGAAATTCTCAGTTACTGTTCTTTCTTGCTCTCTCTTTCCTCCTTCTCGTATTCCCATTATGTGTGTGTTACACCTTCTGTAGTTCTCCCACATCTCTTGGCTGTTCTGTTCCATTTTTTTCAGCCTTTTTTCTCCTTGCTTTTCCATTTTGGAAAGTTCTATTGAGATACCCTCAAGCTCAGAAATCTTTCCTCAGCCACGTCCAGTCTGTTAATGGGCTTATCGAAGACACTCTTCATTTCTGTTACAGTATTTTTGATCTCTAGAATTTCTTCCTGATTCTTTCTTAGAACTTCATCCTCTGCTTAATTGTCCGTATACTTTATTCATTAGAGCCCTGAACATATTAATTATAGTGGTTTTAAATTCTTGATCTGATAATTCCAACATGCCTGCCAGGTGAGTCTGGTTATGATGCTTGTTCTGTCTCTTTAAACTATTTATTTGCCTTTTAATATACCTTGTAATTCTTTCTTGATAGCCATACATGATACACTGGGTAAAGGGAACTGCCATAAATAGGCCTTTACTAATGTGGTGGTTATATGTGGGGGAAGGGGAAGTGCTCTATAGTCCTATGATTAGGTCTCAGTCTTTTTTGAGCCTGTGCCTCTGAAATGTGAACTTCTCCTGTGCTTCTTAGTTTTTTTCTCCCTTTTAGGTGGGACAGGATGGCTAGAGTGAGCTGGCATGGGTAGTTTCCTTTTGTCAGTTAGGTTAGGCTTTGATAAAGCCCCGATAGTTTAGGCTCTGGTAAAATAGCTTCTCCTGAGGACAGACCGTTTTAGGAACAGAATGCTCTGGAGTATTTCAGAATGGTTCCTTTTACCTTCCTCTTGCTAGAAGCACAAGGGGATTTTTCTCTGATATTCATGGTAAGAACCTGGTTGAGCTCCTAGAGGTAAAACTTAGGTATGGTGGTCTCTCTGACTGGAAACCCCTAGTTTTTTTTTTTTTTTTAAGATTTTATTTATTTGTCAGAGAGCACAAGCAGGGGGAGTGGCACAACATGCAGAGAGAGAAGCAGGCTCTTTGCTGAGCGGGGAGCCCAATGTAGGACTTGATCCCAGGACCCTGGGATCATAACCTGAGCCGAAGGCAGACACTTAACCTACTGAGCCACCCAGGCATCCCACCCCTAAAGTTTTTAACTTTCAGATTCATCCACTCTGAGCCCCCAGCAATTCATCAATTGCAGTTGAGGTTTCCTACCCTGGTACTGGTTCCCACAGAGGCTCCTGCTTGAAGCTTTCTGCTCTGGTAAGTGTGACTCTCTGTAGCTCCTGTTTTGTACTTCAGTTTTGGGGATAGCAGTTTTCTTTACATCACTTCTTTGATGGATATAAGAAAAGTTGTTTACTTTTCACTTTGTTCAGTATTTCACTTGTTGCTAGTACAGAGTGATGACTTTCAAGCTCCTTACATGCTGGACTGGGAACCAGAAGTCTATTCCTTACATTTTAACCCTCACTTAGTTGTAATCTGTAAGTAATCTGTAAGTAGTAATCATCACAATTATACTCTACTAGTTTTGGTTGTCTAAATATTTTTCTCTTGAGATTTCTCAGAATGAGCACATGAGGTCAATATCCTCTTAGTTCTTACATATTGATAGTGGTTTGTATCTTTTATTTTGAAAATTAAATTTTGCTAGTTAAAAATTCTTGGATTACGTCTTCTTTAGTATCTTAAATATGTTTTGTCATTTTATTCAGGAATATCACATTCCTGACAAAAAGTTTAATAGTAACTCTGGCTGGCAGACCTTAGGTGATCTCCAATACCAATGCTTTTTTCTCCTGTTATCCATGTCTTTATTTAATCCCCTTCTCTTGAGTGTGGATAGACCCTATGACCTGCTTCTAACCAATGGAATATGGCAAAAGTGATAAGATGAGGTTGCATTAAATAAGATGCATGTTTGGCAGATTGAGGGAAGAGTCTTTTTTTTGGTAAAGATTTTATTTATTTATTTGAGAGAGAGCAAGAGCAAGAACAAGTGGTAAGGGGAGGGGCAGAGGGAGAGGGAGAAGCAGACTTCCCACAGAGCAGGGATCCCTGCCATGCAGGCCTTGGTCCCAGGATCTGGAGATCATGACCCGAGCTGAAGGCAGATGCCCAGCCGACTGAACTACCCATGCGCCCCGAGTCTTCTTTTGATTTTGTTTTTGGCTTTGAAGAAGTAAGTTTTCATGTCGTGAGAGGGTCTACGGAGTGGGCCACCTGGCAAGAAACTGTAGGCATTCTCTACGAGCTGAGAGAGACCCTTGCCCAATAGCCAGAAAGAAGGCAAGGATTTCAGTTGTACAACCTCCAGGAACTAAATTCTGCTAACAACCTGAGTGAATTTGAGAGCATTTTTTTCTGCCAGTCAAGCCTCCATTTTAGTGCACAGACTGATCTACCTTGATTGCAACCTTGTGACACCCTGTGTAGAGGACTGAGGTCTTTAGAGGAACCCACTATAGCCTTGATCAAAAGCTTCTGAAGCAGGTGTGGTCCGATCTGGCAGGCAGTTTACTTCTTTTGTTTGGTTGATATGACAGCTTTCAACTTGTTAAGGACTGGACTTGATTTGGCCTATCTGCTGCCTGCTTCAAAGATAATCAGTGTTGCTCTGCCTTCTCTTAGTGAAGATTGGCCCAATTAGAGGCAGGCCAATTATTCACTTGATTTGCTAGTGAAAGTCACTGATAACTTAGTGGAAAGTTAGGCTTTGGGAAATTAAGCTCTGTCATGTGCACAAACTTCATGATTACCATATAAACAAGAAAAGAATCCAGCTAGGTTGGATCTAGTCAAGATGTTTAGTGGACTTAATAGGTAACAAATTATCTGGAAAATTCTGTCTACATTTCATTATGTGCATGTTCACCACACTGCTTATGACACTAACTCATAATTAAATCTTAAAGTTTAGAGTGTGTAGTAGAGCCACAATTCAACAATGAGGCATTGGTGTTGTACAGGCTGCCTTTTGTTCAGTTCTGAGATTCTATATGATCTTAGTAGTGCAAGGGTCCTCTGAGTTTGAGACCTCATTCAGTTAAATTCATTTATTCACTTGTTCATTCAATATATATTTATTGAGTGTACATTAGACAATGAGTGAGCTGTTTAGAGATGAAGTGGAGATTTGGGGGATATTACTGATGATGGACTCTGAAGACGAGGGTTTCTGAGTTGGGGAGGGGTAGGAGATAGGATTTTATTCAGCAAAATACAGAATTGTGTGGAGATGAGGCTAGGTGATAAGGAATGACCTAGAAATCTTGAGTGACTTGTGGAAACTGCCATAAACTTGGAAAAGGTACATGATGGGATTAGTCCTGATTGTTCCTTAGGCATATTATAGGGGTCGGGGGATGTTGTGAAGGATAGGAGGGCTTCACCAAGAGGCCCCTTTTCACTCCTTCAGATCTCTCAAGTTAAAGCTCTCGAAGAACCGTCTTTGGACTAACACAAATGTATCTTTTTTTAAAGATTGAAGAAAGTTTTAGATTTTAAGAGATCTTGTTTAACCCTTCTTTACTATTCAAGTTAGGAAACTGAGATGTCATTATTTTCTCAATTTCACTGGAAAAGTTAGGGTAAGAACCAAGTACAGTAATCTGGGGCCCAGTCCTCTTTCCACTATATGAAATAGATAAATAGATGAAATAGAGAGTCATCCATGTAGAAGGGATAAAGGGTGTTTATTGCCTCAGGGGCAGTAAACGTTCTCTAATGAGATGATAGAAATAAAAACTCCTTTCCTCAGGCCTACGAAAGTCCTGACGCCAGCATTCATAGGGAGAGAAGAGGTGAGGAAGCTTGACATACCCAATTAGGCAAAGAAGATCGAAGGATGCAGGCTCAGTAAAAACCTAAGCAGAGAGGCAGAGAGAGGAAGGAAGAAGATGCCTGCTTGCCCCATCCATCCCCAAGGCCATTTTCCTCTCAGGCTCTTCTATAATCAGGTCTCTGTCCCAACATCCACTGGCTAAAAAGCATTGCAATTTGCATTGCAGGGAGGAGTTAACGTCAAGTACTTACTTACTCTTCTAAGGCAGTGAGAACAGTACTTGCAGGGAGAAGTTAACGTCAAGTACTTACTTACTCCTAATAAGGCAGTGAGAACAGTAGAACCCTAAAACTTTAGCCTTGGAGAATTCTGATTTAGTGGCTTGGGGAAGGTAAACGAGAGAGAAATGTCTGCCTAAGTATATTTTTACTCCTATAGTCATTATTTTGTGTAGAATCCTTTAAGAAAATTGCCTGCCTCCTCCATGCCCAATTTCCAGAAGTTTGACAGAGATGAATTGAATATTACTTGAAATGATTTTTTAAAAACAAAATGAAATCTGGTCAACTGAAACTGAACTAAAGGAAAAAATGCTCAAGGAAAATTGTCCCTCTTCAATAAACATCTAATGACACATCTCCAGTCTCATTAATCACCACAAAAAAATCAATATTTCATTTTATTTTTTAAGTTTGCATCCATTTCAAAATCCCAACAGTGTCGTGATCATTTAAAATAATTTCATTTAATTGGGGGTAATTTTTAATAAGCCTCTCAAGTGTTCCTGACAGGTTCCTGAATCAATAACTTTATAAATTTTTATTGTTAAATTTGATAAAGATAATTTTTCTGTGCCTCTGATGATAATACATTAGCAATAAAAAAGTCACATAAAGCTAAATAACAATAACAATTGGTTTGATTTACTTTTGATATTTGTGTGCAACTGTAACAGACTCTGTCCATGCCCAGCACATCCTATGGTACAGCTATTTCAGTGTGCTCAGCTCACTTCCATCTGCCAGTCTCAGCTTTCATGTGCCTGAGGGTTTTCTCCAACACCACAGAAGCCAACTCTACCATGTGCATGACAGACCAGAGTTACCATTGCTGGAGAATGAATACCTCCAACTCCAGGAGTAAACCGCAAGCAGTGACTCGGCAGTTTCAGTATAAACATCCCAGTTCCCATCTCTCAGGGTGGGATAATTTTGAGGCCGGTGTTTTTAATCATTTCCCAGGGTTAAACTCTAGTCACAGTGGAAAGTCATCCGTTATCTCATCCCCCCGAGAAGAAGTTTTGTGTATGTCAGTGATACTTTTTTCCTGCAGAAATACTTTAAAAGGATCCTATGGTATATTCTCTTTACCAGCTTGAATTGTCCATCATTGTTCCATAGAATATGTACAAAGTTACAAAATTTGTTACTCCCTGAGAGTGTGTGGGTTAGTTCAGTTATTATTATTATTTTTTTAAGATTTATTTATTTATTTTAAGCTAGCGTGCATGCTTGAGTGCGCATGTGTAAGCGCGCTCGAGAGTGGGGAGGGGCCGAAGGAGAGGGAGATCGAGAATCCTCAGCCTCCACACTGAATGCAGAACCAGAGGTAGGCACCATCCCAGAACCCTGAGATGATGACTCGAGCCAAACTCAGGAGTCAGCTGCTAAACCAACTGAGCCACCCAGGTCACCCTAGTTCATTGTTGAGTTCACATGTTAATCTTCATACCTAACTCAATGTTAAGTTCTAACTCCCAGTACCTCAGAATGTGAACTTATTTGGAAATAGTATTATTGCAGATTAGTTAAGATGAGGTCATTAGGGTGGGTCCTACTCCAGTACAACTGGAGTCCTTATAAAAAGGGGAATTTTGGATACAGACAACACATACACAGGAAATACACCATGTGAAAATGAAGGCAGAGATTGGGGTGATGTTTCTAGAAGTCAGAGAATGACAGAGATTTCAAGTAAACCACCAGAAGCTGTGGTACTTTGTTATGACAGCCCCAGCAAACCCTGTTTCCTGCTAAGTTAGGTTTCATCTAAAAAGGGCTACTTAAAATACATGTTAAAGATGGAAATGTAGAGAAATGAAGACAGAATTTTAATTCATTATTTTTCTTATAAAGCCCCTTCCTCCCTGTCTCTTCTAAGTTACTGCTGTAGGAGTTGTTTTCTCTCAATACAGTCTTCATCTTTCTCATCTTCTATTTTTTTTTTTAATTAAGATTTTTTATTTATTTATTTGAGAGAGAGAGAATGAGAGAGAGCAAGCACATGAGAGGGGGGAGGGTCAGAGGGAGAAGCAGACTCCCTGCCGAGCAGGGAGCCCGATGCGGGACTCGATCCAGGGACTCCAGGATCATGACCTGAGCCGAAGGCAGTCACTTAACCAACTGAGCCACCCAGGCGCCCACTCATCTTCTATTTTTACCACTCAGTCTCTGCTTCCAAGGATGTCACTTCAGCCTCTACTACTCAGACCCAGCATGTCACTTCCCTCCTTTCCAGCCTGTATCCTTTTTCCCCCCTAAGGAACCTCACTGTTTTCAGCATGCCACCTTTTTTCCTTGCATATTCTTTGATAAGTTTTTTGAACTTACTACATGGCAAGCTTGGGATTGCTTTTCATTTTCAGTCGTCATCCTACCCACTTGCTTTCATTTATAATTTATTTCAAATCTTGTCCTTTTTTATCAATGTTTGCAGACTTGGTTTTCCCAAAAGCCCAATTTAAAACATGCTATCCAGTCTTCCACTTACAACATTTCATGTAAATATTATTATTCTGAAATTTCTTTTCCTCCTGGACATAATTCCAAACTGTTACTCTTTTATTTTTTTAAAAATATTTAATTTATTTATTTGTTTTAGAGAGAAGGGGGTGGGGAGAGGCGGGGGGGGAGGGAGAGGCAGAGAATCTCAAGCAGACTCTGCGCTGAGCGCAGAGCTTGCCAAACTGTTACTCTTGAAGCTACTTTAATTCTTTCCTTTTTTATTATATGAAAACACAAAAAAGAATGGACATGAAATATTAGATGATTTTTTTTTTTACCTCACGGAAAAACTCTCTCCGGGAATTTAATGATTTGGTCTGTTTGTTGAATTATACTATCTGTGTCTTAAGCCAGTTTTAATATCAGCTCTGTTAATTGTATAACTTTTACAAGTTTTCAGATTAGTGATAATTTTAAATACTGGGACAACCAGATTAATACATGGATACTGACTGTCATGCAAAGTATAAAATGTAATTGAGATTTTGGCAAGAGGAGAAAATACCAAATGTTTTCACTTCTGTTTAATAGCTCTGGTCAACAAACCATACATCTTTGAGTTATAGACACTGTGTAGTATAACCAACACCAAACAATAATTCAGTGTATTGAGTGCAATCGGACCCTGAACAACCTGGGGTTAGGGGCATGGACCCTTTGCATAGTCTAAAATCCACATATAACTTTTGCCTCCCCAAAAACTTAACTATTAATAGCCTACTGTTGACCAGAAGCCTTACTGATAACAAGAACAGCCTATTAACACATATTTTGTATGGTATATGTATTATATGCTGTATTATTATAGTAAAGCAAGCTAGAAGAAAATGTGATTAAGATGGTCATAAGGAAGAGAAAACACATTTATGTTGTACTGTATTTATCAAAAAAAATTCTGTGTATTAGTGGATCTGCACAGTTCAAACCTGTGTTGCTCAGGGGTCAACTGTAAAGTGTAACCTAGATGCCTCTGATTTCCAGTGGAAGTGTCTGTTATAGTATGATCAGGACCCAGTTATCCTTTCCTAATTCATGGGCATATTTAGCTGGTACACTTGGTAAACATGGACTTGAACTAAAAGGTATGGCAGTTGGATACTCAATCAGAATGAGGATATTAAAATTCAGTGACAAAATATCCTATGTCCATGCATGAACATGCATATATTAAGTGGTTTCTGTGTTTCCTAGGCATGATGGGCTGAAAAATAATAAGGTGTTAGATCTTACCTCAAGGAAGTTACAATTCACTTGGAAACTCATGACATACACAACATGTGCAACAATTATTGAGGAAGCAGAGGGTACATGACATTTTTTTTTTGAGATGGTTCAGAGACATCATTTGATCGAATGATGACACAAATTTATACATACAAAATTCCTGTCTCAAATCACCTATTTAACTGGCATAAGAAATGCATATGCCAGTGATAGGTTAATCTTTTCTCCCCCCAACTTTATTGAAGAATAATTGACAAATATAATTGTAAAAATTTAAAGTATACAATGTGATGATTTGATATACATATCATATTGTGGAATGATTGCCAAGATCAAAATAATAAACACATCTATTTAAGATTTTATTTATTTTTTTGAGAGAGAGACAGATAGTGACAGAGATAGCGAGAGAGAACACAAGCCGGAGGAGAGGGAGAAGCAGGCTCCCACTGAGCAGGGAGCCCAACGTGGGGCTTGATCCCAGGATCCTGGGATCATGACCTGCGCCGAAGGCAGACGCTCAACCGACTGAGCCACCAGGTGCCCCAATAAACACATCTATTACCTCACATAGTTAACTCTTTGTGCGTATGCTTATGTGGTGGGAATTCTTAAGGATCTACTTTCGGCAATTCTCAAGTATACGCTACTGTATTTTTAACTGTAGTCATCATGCTATACATTAGATCCTCAGAACTTAATCTTCTTTTAACTGAAAGTTTGTACCTTTTGACATACATCTCCCCATTTCCAGGGGTTTAATCTTTATTATGTCTTTATTGGGATATCAGTGAATACTACCCCACAGATCTTTGACAAACAACATCAGATTACAAGATAAACCTGAATATGATCTATATAATATCTATAATATGTATCTATAAAATATTTATATTATGTAATGTATATATTATAACATAATATACATATAAAATGTAATATATGTTAAAATTTGGATAAACAGACTATTTCAACATTAAGAGAGATTAAGATATTCTCCATTCCTTTCTTCTGCCATTTTACAGATAGGGAAACTGCACCAGAGAGAGCATAGCATTTGTGAGATACTTTTGTGTATATGTGGGTGGGGTACAGGAAGAGGAGAAAAAGGGGGAATAGTCTAAATCCATATTCTCATTGTTAGAAAAGATGGGGTTTAAGATAAGTGATGAGGCAGGGAGAGCAGGAAGTCAAGTTGATGACTGAGAAGAGGTCCCATGGGAGGAAGTGAAAGCATCAGAGTCTGAACTCCCACCTCCTGTCTTCAAGTTCTGCGTTTTTTCCCCACTACATCACAGTTCTGGAAATTCCTATCTACAATTAAAGTAAGGGAATTTAGGGAAGACTTGAATTTTTCCCAGCTGTGAGAAGAGCTAACTGTTCATAGAAAACCCAGAATGCCATTCTTTTTTGTGGTTTGATGTGATTGTGTGTGGCCAGTACATGGCTCAGAGGCAGATATGTCTAAATTTGTTTCTGATGCTTCACGTACTCTGTTTTAGTAACGAAAGAGGGTTTCTTTGCTTTTGCTCAAAGGATGAATGCGGCCATCATGGCTTATAGGATTTTGCAGAGGTTTGTGAAATCTGTTGGAATAGACTTTATTCATAACAACACCAACTGTGAAATAAGCATTGCACTATTTTGTTTGGAAAATTAGAATTTTGTCTGTAAAATAGATATGAATCAAGCACAAGAGCTAAAAGATTGAATAGAAATGATGAAAATATTTCAGACTCAGATGTTTTGGAAGATTTTAAAAAGATTTTTGTTTTGTAGAAATCCAATTTTGCCACATTACTGAAAATCAAGAGTATAATTAAGCCAATTAACATTTAAAATCTGATTGGAAGTTTTAACTCTGTTAAGAGAGATAGAGATACAGATATTCCAATTATGTGCTAATAATTAAACATTATCAACTATTGATAAAAACACTTTGTTGAAGGAACTCTACTTGACCATACTTTTTTCACTACATCTGAATTATTTTCTATACAAGAAAGTAGTAAAATTATACATCTTAAAAGTACTTCATGTCAAACTGTCCTTCCCTAATTGGTAGATGTCAGAAAGTTTTACATTAGTGATTAAAATATAATATGTGCATATTCTTAGACATGCATGGATGCACTCAACATTTTTGCATATTTTTTCTGGACACTGAGTGAGATGTTATAAACTGGAAAAGAGAAGATTGAGGCAAATTAATGAGCTTATACGACTTGTTGAAGTTTCATGTCAAGACAGTTTGTTGACCCCCTGAACATTTCGGTAGTGGAGCAGCCCTCAGCATCTCCTCTGCAAAGGGGCTCCGTGGCCTAGCATCCGTCCGTGCCACCCGCAAATGCGCAGTGAGGCCCAAGAGGGGTTGCCACTGAAGTTTCCAGCATCCCACAAGCGACAGCAAGGCAGCCATCCCCTCCAGCGGCTTGCTCGCAGCCACCCATGACTATTACCGGTGTCGCCTGGGTTCCACTGCTAGGAACAGCCCCTGCGGAACTGCGGAGTATCCTAGGGAAGCCATCCCTCACCACCCGGGTCTCCGCAAAGCCAACCTAGGTCCTTCCTGGGCAAGCTTCTTTTCCGGGAAGTCCACTCTTCTGTTCATGGCTACAGTGTTGGAGTCTCCAGACTGCTCGGAAACTTCCTGGGCCTCCAGGGCACGATCACCTGTGACTTGGCTCTGGAAGCCACCAGGAAGCAGCCTGGTGGCTAGCCTGGCAAAGCCGACACCAGGCCCCAGTCCTGAGAGGCCACCACCAGGCTTCAGGAGGCACTAGGCTCATCAGAGCCCCACCTCTTCTCCTCCTAGGCTCGGCAGGCTGAAGCAAGCAGAAGCAGTTGGGTTTTTTAATATCAAAATAGCAAAAACACCAAAAAGGAAGTTGAGAGAACCCTGCTCTGTACTATCTAAGCCATACACAAGCCTTCCTGACACCCTGTAACCGTGTGCCTTGCAGCAAGTGCAAAATAAACTCCAAGCAGCCAGTAAAAAAAAGAAAAAAAAAAGTCTGTTAAAGACTCCTATAACTTTTTTCTTTAGTCTAGGAAAATGCAGAATATTTGCCACTTTTTTTTTCTGAGAAATGAGTGCAACTTGTAAGTGTGACACAAACACTAGATTTATATATGTCTTTGTACAGTGGTGCAGGACCATAAAAATTATGATTGTGCAAGTTGACTTGTGCAAAGTAATCTTAATAATCAGGGGGAAAAATTGTGATTGTTCCCTATGGGATCTTTAACCATTTTTGTCAAAACATTAAGAACTCTCTTACTGTTGCTTTATGATCATAGAAGGAAATGGGAAAAATAGTAATTCTAATATTTATTTAGTACACTGTAATTTAAAACATTGCATACATTACACAGAATCTCAGTTCAGGCATTTCAAATAAACACAGTTTGAATTTTAATAAAACATTTTTTAATCCCCTCTGTCTACCCCCCTTGCCCATTATTGTTTACTAGCGTTGTCATTTAGAGTCTCTTTATTTTTCTATCTACTCTCTTAAGAATTCATTAGTAGTCATTACCACTTCCTCATAGTACCAAGATGACAGATTCTATTCATGCCTGACTTTTGCATTACATCTTTTAGAAAGGATAGTAGTGATAGGTCTCCGGTTTGGCACTGGTTCTTTCCCATATATTTAGAAAAATATTCTGTTAGTTTGTCTTTGGTGGTTAAAATTCTTCATAAACATTTTTTAATCTTTCCATCTCATGAAAGATCTAGACCAGATCAATCATGAGCCAATGCTAATAATGTTTAGGCTGACATTTATAATATGTTTTACAGAACAAATATTAACTCCTTTCACTTGAGAACTATTGGGTTCTGTGTGTTTATAACTAGTAAAATAAACAATTTGCTATATATTTTGTTCTCTTTTCTATCCTGAAACTTTCTTATGAGAGTGTGGATTTAATGACAGAGTAAATATCTCAGGAGATGATTATCTATGCATCTTTCACTACACTGTGTGTTCCTTTTAGGGCATGGGCTACTCTTATTCATTTTTATTACTAACAACATGCCTGAAATAAATTTGGTCCTCCTTAAATACTCAAATAATTGAAGACATCAATGAAAAATGTTTTAAATTTCAAATTTGGAATTAAGGTACTATTCCTGTTAAACATTCTTGTCTTTTTCAATTCTGGTAAAATTATTTAAAGTTATATATCATATCTTCCTTAGGAAACCAGGTTAGTAGAAGGAACCATGGGCTTGGATTCAGAAGATATGAAATCAAAGCTTAGCCTTGTTATTTTCTTAAACTTTCTGAAACAATTTTCTTAAATATTAAGTAGTGGTATCATACATCTGACCAGGTTATTGGGAAAAATAAATGAGGTAACAAGAAAGGCTTTTGCACTGTGTTGGTAGGCATGTAATAAATACTTTTAAATAATACTAGAAACTTCTTTCTTTAATGTCCATTATCCATTTTTTAAGATGTAACAATGAAGATTTATAGGTATTTAATTCTTCTCAGGAAAAATGATTTCTTTCTGACATTAAAAAGAAATCTATCTTTTGACTTTTGAAGATCAGTGCAGTGGTACGAATTTTTTTTTCCTTAGCATCAAATGATCTGGGAAGCTTTTGCTTCTTATGATGATGTACCAAGATGCTAGTGGGTGACTCCATTGCAGAAGACAACTACAAAACTTGGATATAATACAAAGCAATTACTTGGAGACTGAACAGAAGTATTCTTGTATACATGCTTAGAGTAGGGAACTATGGGGTTTCTAGTAAGTTCCTTATTTTTTCATTTTTTTGGCATAAGACTAAGTTCAGTCCGTACAGCTCCTACAGTGGAAGTAAGAGCCACAGTGGGAAAACACCGGTTTTCTGGCCAAGGGAACCAGAAAACTGAAGCCAGGAAAATATGGCTGCTGGAGGGAGTAGGGGAATCCCAGAAAGGGAAGAGCCAGAGAAGGGATCCAAAAATTCTATCTACTCACTTATCTGACTTATTTCTGGTCCATGCATATATGTTCAACTGACTCAGAGCAACCCAGCTATAGAGGACAAGTCTGAAGAGACACTGGAGCTGCTGCCCCAAAATTAGAATCTCAATGTAAACCCAGCCCAAGTAATTGCCCGCTATAACGACACTTGATTTTAGCTGAAAGGCCGAGAAGCTATTCGCCCGCTAAAACGAAAGAAGCAACATGGGTTGGGAAAAAGAAACAAACAAAAAACAACCAAAAAACCCAAAGTTCAGAATCTCCACAGTGTAACACTGAAAATATTCAGCATAAAGTCCAAAATTATCTATGAAAAACCAAAAAAATCGGACACATTTGCAAGAGTAAAAGAAAATCAAATGTATCCAATTCTGAGGTGAATCAGATTTTAGAACTAGTAGACAAAGATTTTTAAGGAGCTATTAAAACTCTCCTTAATAAGGAAAGCTAAGATATGCTCACAGTGAATTCTCAGCGTAGAAATAGAAATGTAAAAAGAAAATTGCATAGGTACAATAAATCTCATTTTTCATGAAGACTAAATGCGCATTTGCACCTAGCACAGTGCCTGGTGTAGATTTCCTCTACTTCCCCCTTTTTTTCAGACATGCAGTCATGATGATAATATGACAGTCATTATTTTGGGTCCAACTTAGGCTTCAAGGTCAATTCTTTAATTGGTGCACAAGCTCCTGGCCAGACCAGATACTATTGTTGTTGTTGTTGTTATTTTGTGGCTTAAACAGTGGCTACATTATCTTACAGTTCTGTAGCTCAGAAATCTGACACCGAGACTCAATCAGGGTGTTGGCAGGGCTGCATTCCTTTCTGGAAGTTCTAGGGGCGAATTCATTTTCCTTGCCTTTTCCAGCTTTGGCGGCCACCCGCATTTTTGGCTTATGGCCCCCTTCCTCCATCTGTAAAGCCAGCAATGACTGATTGAATCCTTTTCACACTGCCAACTCTTCTAATATGTGTAGCTTGGGAAGGTTCTATGCTTTTAAAAATTCTGTGATGTGATTCGTCCTACCTGGATGATCAGGATATCTCCTTACTTCAAAGTTATTGACCTTAATCACCTCCACAAAATCCTTTTTGTCATGTACAGTAATATATTCACAGATTCTGGGAATTAGAATGGGGACATTTTTAGGGAGCAGGGATGGTATTTTCTCCTCCATTTCCTCTTCTTGAGATCTTAATGGGAGGATACTAGTCTTCTACATCCCTTGATTGTTCTGTCATGTTTTCATTGTCTTTGATATTTTGATTGTTTTGTGCCTTGTCCATTTTTTAAATTAAATTTTTATTTTAGAAAAATCTTAGATTTACACCAGAATTGTGAAGATAGTATAGCAGTTCCTTATGCCCTGCGCCTTATTATTTTATTATGTTAGTCACCATACAGTACATCATTAGTTTTTGATGTAGTGTTCCATGATTCATTGTTTGTGTATAACACCCAGTGCTTCATGCAATATGTGCCCTCCTTAATACCCATCATGGGGCTAACTCATCCCCTTCCCCCCTCCCCTCTAAAATCCTCAGTTTGTTTCTCGGAGTCCATAATCTCTCATGGTTCGTCTACCCCTCCGATTTCCCCCCTTCATTTTTCCCTTCCTTCTCCTAATGTCCTCCATGCTATTCCTTATGTTCCACAAATAAGTGAAACCATATGATAATTGACTTTCTCTGCTTGACTTATTTCACTTAACGTAATCTCCTCTAGTCCCATCCATGTTGATGGGACTGATGGCTGGGTAATATTCCACTGTATATATGGACCACATCTTCTTTATCCATTCATCTGTTGAAGGGCATCTCGGCTCTTTCCACAGTTTGGCTATTGTGGACATTGCTGCTATGAACATTGGGGTGCATATGGCTCTTCTTTTCACTACATCTGTAGTGCAATTGCTGGGTCATAGGGTAGCTCTATTTTTAATTTTTTGAGGAACCTCCACACTGTTTTCCAAAGTGGCTGTACCAAATTGCATTCCCACAAACAGTGTAAGAGGGTTCCCCTTTCTCCACAACCTCTCCAATATTTGTTGTTTCTTGCCTTGTCAATTTTTGCCATTCTAACTGGTGTAAGGTGGTATCTCAGTGTGGTTTTGATTTGAATTTCCGTGATGGCTAATGATGATGAACATTTTTTTCAGGTGTCTGTTAGCCATTTGTATGTCTTCTTCAGAGAAGTGTCTGTTCATCTCTTCTGCCCACTTTTTGACTTGATTATTTGTTTTTTGGGTGTTGAATTTGAGAAGTTCTTTATAGATCTTGGATATCAGCCCTTTGTCTGTAGTGTCATTTGCAAATATCTTCTCCCATTCCGTGGGTTGCTTCTTTTTTTTTTTGTTGACTGTTCCCTTTGCTGTGCAAAAGCTTTTTATGTTGATGAAGTCCCCAAAGTTCATTTTTGCTTTTGTTTCCCTTGCCTTTGGAGACGTGTCTTGAAAGAAATTGCTGTGGCCGATGTCAAAGAGGTTACTGCTTATGTTCTCCTTTAGGATGTTGGTGGATTCCTGTCTCACATTGAAGTCTTTCATCCATTTCAGGTTTATCTTTGTATGTGGTGTAAGAGAATGGTTGAGTTCATTATTAATATTTTAAACAAATATGGTATACTTGTTAACATTAATGAGCCAATATTGATATATTATCATTAATTAAAGTCCATACTTTATTTGGATTTCCATGATTTTTCTGATTTTTCCCTAATGCCCTTTTTGTTGTTGTTGTTGTTCCTGGATCCTGTCCAGAATAACCAAATTACATTTGGTCATCATGCCTTCTTAAGCTTTTCTTGGCTATGACAGTTTTTCATACTTTCCTTGTTTTGGATGACCTTGAAAGTTTTGAGGAGTAATAGATATTTTGTAGAATGCACCTCAGTTGGGATGGGATTTACCAGATGTTTTCCTCATGATTAGACTGGAGTTAAAGAATTTTGGGAAGAAGGCTCGTCACATATCAAGAATATATACTATCAACATGACTTAACATTGTTGATGTTAACTTTGCTCACCTGGATGAGGTGTTTTTTGACAGGTTTTTCCACTTTAAGATTCCTCTTTTCCCCTCCTTCCATACTGTCCTCTTAATATGCAGTCCCTACTTAAAGAGTGAGGAGTTCTGCTTCACCTTCTTGAGGGTAAAGTATCTGCCTAAGTTATCTGGAATTTTTCTGCAAGGGAGTTTCTTTTCCCCTGTTGATGTATTTACTCAATCATTTATTTCTATCTGTATGGACTCATGGATATATATTTTATACTCTGTTATAATACAATATTACTTTATTTGATTATGCAACATTTTTCACCTTTGGCCATTTGGAGCCCTTTCGGTCAGCTCCTGTGTCCCTATAACAACTCCCATCATTGTAGGGTTTTATTTGTTTGTTTGTTTTTTTGAATGGTTCCTTCCTTTCTTGCACCAAATGATGCTACAAGCTTATCTTGTGTACATCTTGCCCCAGTCCTAGAATCAGCCACTTATCTAAAAAGCCTTGGTTCCTTTTATTGGAGAATGGTATGAGAAACCAAGATCTTTGTGCTAAGTGTGCTCATTACTACTGGTGTGTTGTTGCTTCTTGGCCCTTTCAACTGACAGAACAGGGGAATATGCGGTACATACTGATGACTGTATATACACATATCTATACATATTTTTATAGGTAATCATCTGTATTTATATTAACTAAAGATGCGTTTATACTGATTTCCCCAATTCTGTTCCATCACCATCTGGATCATTCTAGCCTACTCCCCTTTCCTATTTGTAACCTCCTACTCCAACAGGGAGAAACCTGACTCCCACCAATACCATTTTTTTGAACTACTCAACATCTATACTTCCTGTGATTAGCAGTTGTACCAGTATTTTCCTCTGGGGCACCTGGGTGGCTCAGTCATTAAGCGTCTGCCTTTGGCTCGGGTCGTGATCCCAGGGTCCTGGGATCGAGCCCTGCATTGGGCTCCCTGCTCAGGGGGAAGCCTGCTTCTCCCTCTCCTGCTCCCCCTGCTTGTGTTCCTGCTCTCTCTGTCAAATAAATAAATAAAATCTTAAAAAAAAAATACTCTACTGAATATTAGAAATCTACTAAGAGAGTACATTTCAGGGGACCTCATCACACACACACACACACATAAACACACAAAATTGTTAAAAAAAAGAAAAAGTATTTTCCTCTGTAAATCACCCTTCTGTACTCCCAGTCCATGTAGTTTAGTGGAGTTGATCCTGCTCATTGGAGGAAAGATTGCATTCATTTACCTGGCATTCTCCTTGGCTATGGGTGCTGGGGCTGTGAGAGACATGTGGCCCAGATCAGTCCAAGATTCAGGACTTCTGCTGGAGTAGGTGGAAAGGAGAAATTTTCTTTCTGCTGACCTTACAGCTGTGATGATGTAAATCTAATTGCAGGGAAAGTCTGCATGAGAAAGATGTAACATAAGGAAAGGTTGGGCAAAAGAGGCGTAGAGATACATTTCTGATATTATCTGAGCACCTGGCTCTGCTCAAATCTCCCCATGAACATTTCCATTGTGAGCCAGTGACTTTCCTACTTTGCTTAAGCCTGTTTCATTCCATGTCCTTTATCCACCTACGTTTAACAGATTTTATTAAATTTATGATCCCGAGGCACTGGAATGCCACATACCCATTAAGATAATATCCTTTAATTCCACAGATCTCAGTAGACCTAGGGTTAACCTTTAATCTATTGAGAAATATATCCTAATACTAGCATTTCCTTTGTGTTAAAACTAAGTAGAAATTTTATGTTGACAGGATAATTTTTAATTCACACCACTAGAAAACAAAATACTGTATTTGTCTTTAATAATACATTGGAGCAGACTGAAAATCATTGAACTTTTGCTTCACCCCACTCCCTTAATGCATATTTTCTTTCCTTTAATTTTTTTTTTAATTACCATTTGTCTTGAGAACATGTAAGCTCTAAAATGAATCATTTCCTTCTCATTACATTCTTTTTCAAACCGATGCCATTATTAAATTTCACAATTATAAAGAAAAAGTGGTGGTTAGCCTGAGTTCCTGGTATTGTTTAGATTTCTGTTTAGCTGCATATTAAAATTAAAACATTCGCTCTTAGATTATTTAAACAATATATTTAGGACAGTTACAGTTTTCATTGTTCTGTTAACCTCTATACATGACATTTTGCCATCATTAAAAATTTTTGTTTGTTTACTTTTTTGAATGTTGAAGCTAATTCTCAACTAGAGGCAATATTTGAAGTAATTCTGAAACCTCAGGACGCTAGTAACAGCAGGTGAGAGAATTTTTTAGTCATTTGGTTCTTTTGACTGAACAGTTTGGAAACTTCAGTGTTGGGAAGATACATTTATTCACATCCCTGATGTTCCCTTCTGGGTGGAGAGAATCCATTGGTGTAACGGCTCTGGCCTCTCCTCACACCCTCACTGCCTTGGGCTCCGAGGATTCACCCGACGACGTGTGGGAATTGGGAGTGCACGTGCATTGCTCTCCCTTTTCCTCTGTTCTTCCTCCTGACTGTAGCCCTCCAGGAAGCATGTGCCCTTTGCTGTCTCGGCCATCCAGTATGCTAGTGGTGAAGTCCCTGCTCCCCAGTGAGCACTGTCTTGCCTTAACTGTGCCTGTCGTTGAGAGCCCTCTTTATAAGCTCTGGATGGCTATTTTATCCCTCAAACTATTTAAAACTGTTTCTGATCTAAGAGTGTACTTGTAAACTGTCAAATCTTATAAAGAAAATAGGTATCTTTTTCTGACACTTCATCTGTGACTCTAGGTAATACCTAAAACAGTAACAGCAAAACTCTGTGGCCCAATCAATGGCAGTAAAGTTTAGTGAGACTTCATTTTCTAACTTCTTTCCTCCCCATTTACCCCCGTTTCAAAGATGTACCTGGAAATATAGGGTGGAAGTGGTTGCTTTAGACCGGGTGAGTTGTCTCCTGGGTGTGATAACATCCCATAGCTCCGTCCTTTATCTCAAGGGAAAAGAGCTGGCGATGCTGACTGTACGTGAGTCAAGATACGAAAGGAAAGTAGAAGGAAGCCCTTTTATGAGGAGAGTCGTTTTGGATTCTGTAGAGCAGGTGGTAAGGGAGTTAGCATTGATGAAAGAGCAGAAAGACTGGGAACTGATGGACTAACTCAAGGGGTCCTGAGTAAATGAGGTTAATTGTTTCAAGATGATAGAAGAAGAGATGTTGTAACACACATTAGACTTTAAAATATTCTTTGGAGTGAAGGAGCTCACTCTCACATTGTGCTTGTCACTCTGTAATATCAATTAGAATGAAGGCATACAGTTGACACTGAGTTTTTTGTTCTATTTTTATTCTTTGTCTTTGCAATGTCATTATGTAAGGTGCTTTGGGCCAAAAACAGAATTGTATGTATAAAGAGCCGAATGAGTCAAGTGAAGATCACGACATTTTTCAACCTTAGCAGTCAGTCTTAGAAAGAATAATTATGCATTGCTTTAATAATCCCCCCCTTTAAAAATGGTGATAGAACATAGAAAATGTGGAAACACTTGAGAAACAAGTCCAGACATTCTGTAGAATATGAAAAAAAGCGTGTTTACGATCCATGCTCCATGCTGCTGAGGCTTTCCAGTTAGCATCATCTAGAGATTCTTGGCAAAGACAAAATAGTTGGATCTCTGGGCAGTGCTTACTCTCAGGTATAATGAACGTGCCCAGCCTCAAAATACCTGGTAAACCTACTGTCCATTTTTGAGCAAGACTCGCTTGCCTTTGACCCTGATGGAATAACAGCTGTGTACCTCTAATGATTCTTACCCTCATTCTAATGGGACAGAGTTGGTTAGATTTAGGGAGAGTAACTGAGCCAAGGGCAGTCTGTCTAAGACTAGCCAGAGTGCTGTCATATGTGTGGTCTACTTTAAGGGGAGGGGAGCCAATCTAATCCTCTATTTCAGGAATTTGATCTAAGTTTTGATTGGCAGTGCTGCTTGAGGTTGAAAGTTGGGACATGTGGCCGTAATGGATAGCATCTGTGAATACTCAGAAGAAGCCTGTTTAGAGATGGAACGGATTCACAAAGAGAAGCAGAGAAAGGCACTCACTTTGGGCATGTTGAGAAAGGCACTCACTTTGGACATGTTGAGAAAGACACCACTAGAGGTAGAGGACACCGCAAGAGTGTCCAGGCACCAGAGTCCCAGCAGTTGTTGATGGCCTGCTAGTAATGTGCCCATCCCTGTCCCTGGGTCTCCTTTCAAGAAGTCTTATTTTCCTTGGCGTTAGTTGAGTGAGTATCTGTTCCTTAAATCCAGACTGTCAAATGATACTTTCAACACAGAATGAAATAACACATGTTCACTGTCAAATGTTCCCTCAGCCTTCCCCAGCTTACCATTAGTGGCAAAATATGTGCTTCCTTTTTATGCATAAATGAGCAAGGCCACAAAAATTATATTCTTATTGAGAAACATTTTTTTCAGTATTTTAAAATGGAAACATCTCAGCTACTTCAGATGTTAGGGAAGTTTCTGTTGGAATGTTCTGTTAGGAAATGTTACAGCAAAGCAGGTGCCATATTTTCTTTTGCCACAAAACTTAGTGTGATGAGTGTGTTATTTTTCAAAATTTTCTATAATTGAATTTGATCTGAGCTCTTACTATTCCTAGCATCAGAAAAACTGAATCTGGTCAACTCTGTAAACCCACTCACATCAGTGTTTTCTTAGTCATTTCAGGCTCCCCATGTTAGGTGGTGTTTGTGGCTTTGGGCTGTTGCTGCAGCTGTATGGATTCCCTGCTGTGTAATGTGTCCTATATGGACTTTTGCTATTGATTGTCATTCTTATACCCACTGAGATGTCCCTGGACCTGTTTTGGTCTCCTTATAGATAGCATATGCCAGTGCTTCTCAAACTGTTTGTAGTGAAGGATGACTCCCCTCTCCCCCCAATTGTTGTTATTGTTGTTAACCATTCTTAGAATGCAGTTCATATGACATACAACTGAGTACCCAAATTAGACCCTACAGATTGGTGTATACCTTCTTCAAAAGGGGAGTCTACTGATCATACATTTGGATGTTGTGATAATGTCAAATTGCCATAAAAGTTTCTAAGTGCTTACTCTTAATTTCTGTATTTAACTTCACATGGACTCTTAATGACCAGTCTGTGGACCACCATCCATCCATGGACAACACTTGGAGGAGCACTGGACAAGGTCATTCTTTTCTGTGGAAAAGAAGCTTGAGACATCATTTAAGTCATTTAAGTCTAGGGATGAGCCTGAAATATTGTTTCCTTCTTATGTGGGCAAGGGGAAGAATTTATGTGCCATCTAATCCATATCACTGGTGTAGTCAGTTAGTTTCCTTTTGAGCTTCCTGGGTTTGTTGCAAATAAATTACAGAATAATTGGGATATCTAGTAATCTCTGTAGTGTAAGGCATGTTATATTGTGGGTCACACCACCCTATTCTCGAGGTAATAGAGGGTCATTCCTACGAGAAAGAAGTTACTAACTTAATTTGATTTGATTTATGTTTCATAACTGATAGAAGGTCTTTTTCTCCATGTGGAGGTCTAACCTCTCTCCCCCTTTTCTTTTGGAATGCCCAGAGCTTGTTAGCCAGGTAGGGTGATTAAAGGAACAAAACCAATTATTTTGGCAGCTTGGGGCTGAGGGCAGGGACTTTACTGCCAAGATGATCACTGGCTGGATCAGGCTCCCAAATTGTTCTGTTATGCCAAACAAAACAAAACTAAAACTAAAAAAACCTCAACAACAGCAAAAAACCCCAAGCATTTAGAGAGATATGTCCATTAAAAGACAGTTTAGAAATAAGGAAAGAAGGTCTGTCTCAAGCCCTGATTAAGAATGGTAGGATTATAGACCCAGGCTCCAAGTGAAGGGTTTATTCCAGCAGAAGGCATAGATAGTAACGTCTCAACTTGAAAGTATGTAGTGGCACCTGTGAGAACTGTACGGGCTCAACAGAAACCCTGTCTCCTTCATGCTATCCCTCCCCCCTGCTCCTCTTTCCTTTCTTCTTTTCCTTCTTCTCCTTTTCTTCTTGGAAGCTAATCAGACAGACCAGGGTTGGAGCATTGTCTCTGCTATTTGTGATTGGTGTGGCCTTGAACAAATGATATAATCTATATGCCTTAGCACCTTCTCCTGAGTACAGATAATAAAACATGTTTGCAAAGGTCAGTGTAGGAATACCTGAGAAAAGATATCTCTAGTGGGATACTATGAACTTGGTCTACTGTAATATATGTTTATATAGTACTATATGGTCCTTTATGGGGGCTGTGGTTAGTGTGCTTTAGGCAGAGGGCTGATGTAAGTCTAACAGAAAACTCCAGGAAAGTGATCCTTCACAGAACCGAGCCAATGGAAGTTGGCTTCATACCATGAGGGTCTCTAATCATTTCATTGCTTTTTTAGGATATTGCTAAAGTCTTAAAGGGTCCATAGCTTTGTAAAAGTCTAGGATCGTAGAATGAAGAGTTTCAAATTACTTAAAGCTTTCCCTTCCAGAGTCCTTTTTGAGACTTACCTCTTACCACCCGGGAACTCTTACCTTTATTGTTTTGTGCCAGTGTTCTCAATTTCTTCCTCAAAGATTTCCTGCCGGCAAGTCTTTGTAAACTATGTGAGTATTGGCCTCTACATTACGGGAACCATGTAAAATGAATGGGTCTGTGGACAAAGCTAGTTACCTTGATTCTGATCTCCCACTTGTTTTATCCTGTGACACTGATTCCTTTAGAATGCTGGCGAGGAAACTGAAGCCTAGCCAGGGTCTGATAGCTTCTAAATAGAGGTGCCCATTTGAATCCAGGTCTGTTGACTTTAACTTGGGTGATCTCCCCAAAATGTCATGGCTGGGTTGTTACTTTGCCTTCTGATACTTGGTCTTCCAGGCTCTTTTCTCGTATACTATGATTGCTTACCACATTTTGTTCTCTAATACCTGCTGGCCCTTAAGATTGCCTCTAGCTTTCCTGTGAAAGTCCATCACACTGTTACCAAAATCTGCCCTCTACCATCCAGCTGCCCATGTTCAAAGGCATACTAGATTTGCAACTTGTGCAACATTTGGAAGTCTTTTCTCTCAGATACAACACTGAATTTCTTTTGGCAACACCTTTCTGTATAATTTTGACTAATAGGAACTTTTAAAAGTTACTCCAAACTATCATTTGCCACAAATTCAAAATTAGAAATAATGTCAAGTTTAAATAAAAGCAAGAAAGTCTAAAACTCTTTAAGGAATTTGGATCTAACTTTCTAATAGAATATGAATCAGTTCCCAAACACATTTTGTTATAGGGAGAATTTCCTGTGTATTTGACCATATAAATTGATACTTTATATTTTAGTCTTATAAAATGGTCAGCAGCAGGAACATGGAGAGTTGGGAGAGTTAAGCGGCATTAGAAAACGTGGGCTTATTCGTGCCAATATTGAAGCTATGATTGAACACTCAGATCACTTTGTAAAAATTCTGTTCCTTTTTTAAAGTCCACTGCTAACAAAATGAAACACAGAAAGCTGAATGTCCGATTACACTTTACATTGAAGAGGAATAGAACAAAACATTTTCCCAGATGCTTAAAAATAATTCAAAGTAAGATATTGAACAGAATTTTAACAAAAGAATACAATTTAAAAAAATATGGTTTGAACATTAAAGGGAGAAAGAAATCAGTTTAGAAGATAAAGCCAACTGTTGATTTAAAATAATTAAAACTAAGTATTTGTTACTTTACAGATTGTAACTAAAGATTACATGGTGTTTTACTTTTTTTTTAAAGATTTATTTTTTTGGGGCGCCTGGGTGGCTCAGTCGTTAAGCGTCTGCCTTCAGCTCAGGTCATGATCCCAGGGTCCTGGGATCGAGCCCCGCATTGGGCTCCCTGCTCAGCGGGGAGCCTGCTTCTCCCTCTCTCACTCCCCCTGCTTGTGTTCCCTGAGCAGGGAGCCCGATGCTGAAGGCAGACGCTTAACGACTGAGCCACCCAGGTGTCCTGGTGTTTTACTTTTTAAATGGAATTATTTTTCTACTACCAATTGCTTTATGGCTATGGACTGCCAAATAGAGCCTGTTACTAGAATCCAGTTAGTTCAAAGAAAGTTCAAGGGAATCTCTAAAAAGTACACAGAAAAATGCTGATTTGGATTTGTCCTTTTATGCAATTGGGAGAAAGCAAAAAGGATGATACTTAAGTTTTAGTGTTTTGACATGCATCCAGCTTTTGTTTAGGTTTATTGCACTTTTCCAACATTGGTAAACTTCCAGGGTCATAACCTCCAGCAAAGAGTGTCAGTCACCTCTTACTGAAAACTTTTTCAGCATTGAATGATCTGACTTATTGGTCTGTAATGCAGGAGTTGCAGGAAGATACTGACTCTCTGCCCTCCGCTCAGGTGACCATTTGAGGAGGCAGAGGAGGGAACTGCATCACTGGCTTGCTTGTTTTAGCACTTCTGAGGCAAGTTTTCCAGAACCCTTTGTTCCATCAGTGATGTTTATATTCTGCTGCAATCTCTAGATGTTGTAGTCAAGAAATTCAGAATGCATAAATAGTGAAAACTGATTAATGATTTGTTTGCTTAAACATCTCATCCAGACATGTAAAATGTTTATTTTGACCACAAATTCTCTGAGAAGGTTGGCTCATAAAAATGATTCAAGTTTGTGAAGAGTGGACATGAACACCTAAATTGCTTGAAACAACTGAAGAGAAAACCCAAATAAATTAATGAAGATTTTCTCCTTATGTGAGTAAGTTTTTTCAGCCCATGTTGATAGAATATTTTACTTCAGTCATTAAGAAGTAGAAATGGTTGACCAAACTCTTCTCAATAACTTAACATAATAAAAAAAGTGAAAAAAAAATAAAAGTGCTATTAAGCCAAAAAAAAAAAAAAAAGGAAACACTGCATGCCCACTGGAAGGTTTTAACATTTGGAATGAAGCTCAAGAGTATCAGAAATTTATAAAACATTGCATAGGCCAAAAGAGGGTGAACAATGGTTAAGTTAGAGCCTTTCCTAGATATTATGGATCTTCTTCCTAAAAGGATACTCACGTTCCTAGTAGCTAAATCGCCAATTGTAATTGTCATCACAAAGATCTCAGCTGACTTAAACTAGGTATCACTGGTAACATCTTTACCAGGCTTTCTGGGCAAGGTATTAGTGCCTGGGTTTGTCTAGTGAGCCTAGACTGTGACTCTCAACTGGAAAGATTTTGCCTCTCAGGACTTTTGGTGAAGATGTCTGGAGCCATTTTTGGATGTCAGAACTTCTGGGTGGGGGTGCTGGTGGTGTGTAGTGGGCAGAAGAAGGGATGCTGCTGAACACCCTGCAGTGCACAGGACAGCCCCTCAGAATGAAGAATTATCCAGTCCAAAAAACGAATAAGGCTGAGATTGAGAAACCCTGGCCCAGACTGAAGCTTAATACTGAAACTAATGAGAAGTAGGTATCAAATAGAGAAAAATAAAGGATAATTTTTCCCAGAATGGGATAAAACTACCACTATAGATAAAAATGTAGAGTCTACAGAGCAGTTACTATTGATATTGCGTAAGTGCACATGTTTAACTCCATAGCTTAATTCATAGCATTCTAGCACATATTGGTGCCACTAGAAAAACTTTAGTAGTAGCATATACCTCTGATTCTCAGGCAAAAGGTGAGCTTTTTGCTAAAACAAACAAAGACATTTATTCTATGTGAGTGTCATATTGTTCTTATGAAGCATCAGACTGTGACTAAAATGGACATTCTAATCTCTGCATCTGGCAGTTGAATTTAGTTTGGCCAATAGCAGAATTTTTACATTCTTGGTATGTTTGAGAGTGAAAAATTATGTAAACATGTTTAGAGAATCATTTAAATCAAGGACTATTGTCATCACTCTGAAAATGTTCAGAAGAAAAATTATTTAGATCTTTACAAAAAGGATGTGAGAGGATAAATTTCTAGCTAATATTGACAGAACTTTATAGCAAAGATGAGAGTCATTGCTGGTTTTCAGGTAGTGGAGAAAGCATGTAGTCTCAGTTTTCCTTGCGTTCCTAAAACAGGAATGACTTTGAACTGAAGGTCTGGTGGCAGCAGGGTTGGTCTTCTTTGGCCTTGTGTAGTGCCATTAGTCTATTTCTCTTGTATTGGAAATTTGTTAAGGCCTCTATCAACATTCCAAGAATTATCGCATTTTTGTAGAAACTTTCAAGAATTGTATATTATGGGGGCGCCTGGGTGGCTCAGTAGGTTAAGCATCGGACTCTTGATTTCGGCTCAGGTCATGATCTCAGGGTCATGAGATCAAGCCCCGCATTGGGCTCCCTGCTCAGCAGGGAGTCTGCTTGAGATTCTCTCTCCCTCTGCCCCTCCCCCCCAAATAAATAAATAAATCTTTTTATTTTTTATTTATTTGAGAGAGAGAGAGGGAGAGAACAGAGGCAGAGTAAGAGGGAGAAGCAGGCTCCCCACTGAGCAGAGAGCCCGATGTGGGGCTCGATCCCAGGACCCTGGGATCATGACCTGAGTCGAAGGCAGATGCTCAACTGACTGAGCCACACAGGCGTTCCAGTAAATTAAAAAAAAAAAAGTCAGTACTCTGAAGCCCAAACCTAAACTCAAGTTATAAATCATTTTTTAAAAATTAATTAAAATAAAATAAAATAAAAATTTCACTCCCTCTGTTGTACTGGCCAGTTACAGGGGCTTAATAGCTGCCACATGTGACTAGTGGCTATTCTTTTGGACTAGGCAATTTTAGAACATTTTTCTGATTTTAGATGTTGATGATCTGGAACAAGCTATTCAAATGTAGATATTCAGAAAATGTCTCCTTTCATTATTTGTATGAGTTTCTAAAGATGTTTAGTGTAAGTCTATCAAAATGATGTTGCTATGTATTTTTGTGAGAAAGAAGCCAAATGTGAAGGTTAATGTTATGTCTCAATCCAACTGGGCCACGGGGTACCTAGACACTTGGCCAAACATTATTCTGTATGTGTCTGTGAGGGTGTTTCTGGATGAGATTAACATTTGAATTGATAGACTGAGTAAAGAAGATTTCCCTCCCTAATGTGAGTGGATATTAACCTTTTATCGGATATATGATTTGCAAATATTTTCTTCAATTTCATAGGTTGCGCTTTCATTTTGTCAGTGGTTTCTTTTGGTGTATAGAAGCTTTTTTCTTTGATGTGGTCTCACTTGTTATTTTTGGTTTTGTTGCCACCCAATCAATTAAAGGTCTGAATAGAATTGAGTAGAGCTGAATAAGAGGGAACTCCTCCTTCGTGACCACTTGAACTGGAACACTGATCTTTTCCAGCCTTAAAATTTCAAATCTTGTTGGGTCTCAAAGCTGCTGGATTTTAGATTAGAACTTATGCCATCAACTCTTTGGCCTCTCAGGCCTTCGAACTTGAACTAGAATTACACATTGCTTCTCTTGGGTCTCCAGCTATCTTGGGACCTTTCAGCCTCCATAATCATGTGAGCCATTTTTTTAATAATAAATCTCTTGGCAGCACCTAGCACAATGTTGGGCAAATAGGTGTATTTCTGTGTAATAATACATATATATCATAAAATATGCATGCTATTTTATATGTCATATTTTATGTCATATGTGACATATTTTTTTTCTGGAGAACCCTGACTAATATACCATGAAAGAAAGGGAAGGAAGGAGGGTAAATAATTGAAAGTGAAGTTCATTCCTTGGATTTTCTTTCTTTTATAGCTTATCAAGATCCAGCAGGGAAGTAATCCAGTAAGGGAGGCAAGTGTTTATTTGCGAAGCAGGGAAAAGTGAAAGGGGCAGAAATACCAGAAGCAATAAGATAGAGTAAATATTTAGGGATGGGGAGATATGAGAACCATATAATAAAATTATAATTTTGATAAAAACTGGATTTCCAAATGGCAAAATAAAATTAAGAAACAAGATCATAATTCAAGGTGAATCTTAGGCATTTAAAATATGATTAATTCTTCTTAAGATGCCCACCTAGTGGCTCAATGTTTTAAGAATCCCATTACATTGGTTAGAATGAAAATGGATGTACCTGGGTCTTTACAAGAAATGCTTTTTGTGCTCTTAGACCTGAGCAGTAGATCAATGATAGAAGATTTGAGGCTCCCATTTAGCTTGCACCTTATTTTATGCTGCAATTTAGCAGCATACAATAGACCATTGAATCATCAACATGTGCAAACAAATAAGCAAACCCTCCTTCTTTTTCATGATCGAAGAAATAAACAAGAGTGGTATTAATTATCTGGCTAAAATAAATTATAATGAATGCAAACTCATTACTGTTGAAATCAATGCATGCATAGCAGAAGGTACGTTTATTGAAGTCAACATACTTAATTACATTTGGAGTAATAAAGGGTGTAGGCATGAAGTCCAATGTCTCTTGAGCCTAAACATTAATTTTGATCTAATTTTCTTTTCCTTGATGTTGAGAAAATGAAAAGGCAAATAAAATTAAGAGACCAGCCTTAACTTCATTAGCTTTGTTAATGGGGGGTTATAAGCTGTTTGTAGCCTGTGTATTACACATTGTGATTCAAGGAAAGGTCACTTGATTTTAAAGCTAGTAATGTTAATATAAGAATAAAGGTAGCCAGATGGCCTTTCTCATTCTACAAGAGTACAGAGGACATAT
The DNA here is from genome assembly GCF_964656455.1 of Halichoerus grypus. Classification (NCBI taxonomy): domain Eukaryota; kingdom Metazoa; phylum Chordata; class Mammalia; order Carnivora; family Phocidae; genus Halichoerus; species Halichoerus grypus. Next base: position 120,790,733 of record NC_135714.1, read on the forward strand.
ATAATGCTACAAGAATCACAGTGACAAGGACAGAAGATACATAGAATTTCTACTCTGTGGAGGGAAAGTGTCTTAGTGAGCTTGGCTGCTATAACAGAATATAGTGGACTGAGTGACTTAAACAGCAAACATTTATTTCTCACAGTTCTGGAGGCTGGACATCCAAGATCAAGGTACCAATACATTTGGTTCCTGGTGAAGACCCATTTCCTTGCTTGTAGACAGCTGCCCTTTTGCTGTATGCCCAAACAGCCTTTCCTTGGTCCCTGCCCATGGAGAGACAAAGAAAGAAAGATAGAGATAGGGATAAAGATAGAGATAGATGGATAGGTATTCTTTTTTTCTTATAAGGACACTAATCCCATCATGAGGATCCCCTCGTGATCTAATATAAATCTAATTATTTGCCAAAGGCTCCATCTCCAAATACCATCACATTGGAATTTAGGGCTTCAGTATATGAATTTTGGCGGAACACAAGCATTCAGCATATAACAAAGAACCTATTTTCAGGACACTTAAGCTTTTGTCCAAGTACACATTCCTCTTTCTTAATCTCTTTCTTTTATCCAAACTATGTCTAAACCTTTATTGCTGTTGTTGTTACTGCTTTATAGTCCTAGATGCTTGCCATCAGCACTGGTTTGGGGGGGATCTTGCTTAGCTTTTTAGGTTAAGCCAACTAAAATGTGAAAACTCCGCTCAGACTTCTTTGTAGCACCTAGCACAATGTTGGGCAAAGGGGTGTACTGTTGGGTAAGTAACTGTCAGATGGGTAAATGAAGAGTGAAATCCCTGGTATCCATTATGACAGATGACTCTGGCTGGAATGTTATTTTCCCATTTGAGAAGGAGAAAACAGCCTGATCAGATAAATGGCCTGATCAGATAAATCAGATAAATTGTTCCTGGCATACTGCTTGGCTGTTAGAGATTCAGGTTCTGATTCAGATGAGACTGTTGATTTAGAAGGACCCACCTAACCCTTAGAACATACAGGACTATAGTATTTCTTTTAATCACTGCATCTGATCAGCATTTCCCATACAGCTTCATCCTTGGGTACATATATGTTTAGCTTCAGAGAGAATATAATTTCTGTTGCTTTTTATCAGAAGAAATATTTGACCTTTTAAAATTGCGTTATCCGTTATGGCTCTCTCATGGGTAATCATAGAGCTAGGGAAGGAGAGGGACTGGTAAGCATTTCAGCATGCTATCCAATTTTTAACACTTCCAGTTGATGAAATACGAATGGATAGGTAAGCATGCAGAAAACATATAATCTCTAGTGGAACAACAGCAAAATGTTACACTGAAAGATATGAGAAAGCTAAAACTAATGTGTTCATCCTATGCAAATACTTCTGGAGGAGTATTTGAAAAAGTCTTAGTGGAAGTCTGACTGAGCCAGATGCTCTGTTGTGGGCACTTTTGGGCCTGATAGGTGCTGTCAAAAAGTAAGAAAAAAGACAGATCCTTCTTCATATGTAAACTGAAGAAGTTAGACTGGATACCACATCCCCAAGGTTTGCTATTATATGTATCAAGGAGAAGAAATTAACAGGTGGGTGATATTAGAGGATTTTCTGATGCATCTGTCTTTATATTGACTGTTATATGACTTCCTGCAAAGTTGGTATTTTGCTGGTAGTTTGACAGCAGAGGTTCAAGGACATTTAAGTGGAGCCCAGCTAATATCTGTTCCAGTTAGATTATTCCAACAGTTCTCAGCTGGAGATAATGTTGCCCCCTAAGCCTCAGCCCTCAGAGACATCTGATAAGCTGGAACCTTATGAGAGTAAGTTGTGAGGACTTTGGTAGTTATTTCCTAAAAGCAAGGACTTTCTCTTATGTAACCACACTACAATAATGAAGATCAGGAAATTTACAACAGTACACTATGACTCTAATTCACAGATCCCATTCAAATTTTGCCAGTTGACCAGTACTGTCCTTTGTAGCAAAAGGATCCAGGTGAGAATCCCTTGCACTGATTTGTCATGTCTCTCTAGTCTCCTTCAGTCTGGGACAGTTCCTCAGTCTTTCCTTGATTTTATACAGTGGCACTTTTGAAGATTATAGGCTGGTTTATTTTTTAGAATGTCTCTCAATCTGGGTTTGTTTGATGTTTCCTTATGATCAGATTAGAATTATGCCTCTTTTAGGGGCGCCTGAGTGTCTCAGTCGGTTAAGCCTCTGACTCTTGATTTTGGCTCAGGTCATGATCTCAGGGTCGTGAGATTGAGCCCCACGTTGGGCTCCCTGCTCAGCGCGGAGTCTGCTTGAGATTCTCTCTTCCTCTCCTTCTGCCCCTCCTGCTTGTGTTCTCTCTCACACATAAATAAATAGATCTTAAAAAAGAAAAAAGAAGAATTATGCCTCTTTTGGCAGGAATATCACAGCAGTGGTGCTGTATTCACTTTCCTGGCCTCCTTTCAGATAGTGCATGGTTTCCCTCTGTCCCATCACTGGTAAGGATTTGCTTTGATCACTTGATAGAGGTGATGCCTCCACAGTACAGTTACTCACTGTAAGGGTTCTGTGGGGAAGTACTTTGAAACTGTAAGTATCTCATCGCATAGTCAACTTTCAATTTATCTACTTCAGTATATGTGGACTATGATATCTTATTCAGTGGGTTATAATCCATTATGATCATTATTTACTTATATGCTCAATTTGTTCCCGATTGCCTGGTGGGCACCTAGTCAAATCGTCTTTTGTACTCTTTTGACATATCCCTGTCCTTCTTTGAGCAAGTCCTTGTTTTCTGGCACAAGATGTTCTAGGCTTCTGTGGACTGAATTGTGTACTCCCCAAATTCATCTGTTGAAGTTCTGTCCCCCACTGTGATGGTATTGGAATGGGGGCCTTTGGGTAGTATCCTCATGATGGGATTAGGGCTCTTATAAGAAGAGACCAGAGAGCTTGCTCACTCTTATTCTTTCTGTCCGTCCTGTGAGGACATAGCAGAAAGCGAGCTATCTATAGGCTGGGAAGAGGACTTTCACCAGAACCTGAGTTGGCCCGCACTTAGATCATGGGACTTCCCAGCCTCTAGAACTGTGAGAAATAAAATTCAGTTGTTTAAGCCACCCAGTCTATGATGTTTTGTTATAAGAGCCTGAATGGACTAAGACACAGGCCCATTATTGTATGTTCCCCTGTCTCAGCCCTGGAGCCCAAAGACTACCCCTTCAGCTATTTAGAACTCAGACAGCAATAGTGCTATTATTGCTTCCCTTGAATTCACTCCATGCTTTGAGTTTTTGGCCCAAATTAAAAAATCTGTTTCATTACCACAGGGTTCAAACATCTGTACTCTAAATTAGTATGAATAGGAATTCACATGAACCTAATTAATGCCTTGTAATGCTTTAACAATATGCTTGCTTTTCCATGGAAAGAAATTTTCATCCTCCAAATGTCTCTCCTGAGGCTTCATGTTGTAACTGTGAGTTCTGGCTCGAGTTCTAGGTAGTGCACTTGTGTGGCAGGCTGACAGGTACTGGAGCCTCGGGACGAACTGCTCTCCTGGGCTCGCACTGCACTGTGGAGCTGCACAGCCCGGCTGGGCGTGAGACTGGCTTTGGCTTTTGCCACTGAAGGAGAACAAAAGGGCAGGCTTGGGAACACAGGTACCATGCCAGCTGAATTAAAAAGCACCTGAGTCTAGTTTCTCCTTTGTTCATGCTGTTTCTAATTAGATATTTCATTTGGATTCCAATGTGAAATAACCTCGGGATGCTGGGGAAAGGTTGGTTATCTTTCTCCGCTTTGGTGATCTTCCATCCAGTCTGTCTCCTGCATTTCCTTATGATCAGCTTGTCACTTGCTTTAATGCAGGTCTATGTTAAATATAGTAGAAATGCTTTCAGACAAGATGGGGGATGTAAAAATCTGTGAGGAACTTTACCAGTTAAGGGGTTACTGCCATTCACAGTATATATGTATATTTTGTTTTTATTTCCATAAACATATATTTTTCAGTATGCTTTGAAAAATTAGGAACAACCACACAAAAGTTATTTTGGCCTTTGGTCTTTTAACAAAAACAATTACTAAAAGCAATCTCCCAATTCAGTAGAGAAGTCCTTTATAAAATGTATTTGTTATAGTTAAATGGAAATCACACAACTTTATCTGGCAGGATTTGTTACAGGTTGTTCTGCAGTGTAACTCTTCACATATATTTCCTTGCTGAATTGAATCTCAGGAGCAATGGCACAGTGACCCTAAAACAAAATATGGGATGTCCAAAGATGGAGTGCCCAAGGCCACCCTACACAAGCCTGCCTGAGGCCTTCAGCTTCCCAGCCTGAAGACATGGGCTCCTGAAAACACTTAAAAGGTACAAATATGTTCCCTGGGAGAGGGAACCCATGTTTTATTTCCAAGTATTATAATAGATCCGTTTTCTTAATTTCAGTGGTGGAACAAAGAGTTGGTAAGGGGGGTTGGTAATTGTGAATGGGCTACTGGAGGGGAGCAGAGCAGGAAACTTGTCCCACATGGTGGGGACCTACTTAGGTGGTGATAAGTTTGCCAGATGCCTGATTGGGGGACTTTGAATAGCAGGAAGTCACAGAACACCTGTGGAGGAAGCAGGGAAAGGGGGTGGATTGGGGTACAGAGCCAAGGATTTCTTTGAAATCCTTATGGAGGGAAGTTCACTTTAATGTGGCCGCCATTTTCTACAAGAGCCAAGTAGGTTAGCAGTTTCCAGGGAGCACAGCATAGACCTTGCAGTTGTATTGCCTACAAAGGGGCCTTATGGTGTATGTTATTTCTCCTCTTGGCTCCTCACTTTTGTTTTATTTGTGTGACAGTGTACCTATAATTTAATTCATTGTCATTTACCAGGCACCATACAAATAGGTGATAGGTAATATTTCATTTAATCCATTAAACATTCCTATGAGGTAAGAGTTATCACCTACACATCCCTATTTGATAGGTGAAGAGTCTGATCATAGAGAGTGAAATGAAATAATAGCTCGAATTAGCACAGCAGAGCCAGGATTTGATTCAGGTCTGTCTGATGTCAAAGGCTATACTTTATTTCATAGAGGTAGTATTCAACAGTGCCTCCAACCGTGGCCCACCTTTTTATTTAAGGTCATAAACGGTGTCTGTTCAAAAGTTTGGCTCATTAGAAATTCTGGACTCTGGCCCTAGCCTTATAAGCATTATATTCTAACTAACTGAGACAACCAGTGGTTTGCAGTGTCAGTTGACTTTTGCTATGTAGTGAACACCGTAACATAGTGGCTTAAAAAAGACCCATTTATTTTGTTTATGATTCTACATGTTGGCAATTTGCTTAGGCTTGCTGGGAAGTCCTTGTGATCCGGATCAGGCTCAACTCTCCTTGGCAAAATTCTCTCACATTTCTGGGACCTCAACTTCAACTATAGGGATGAACTCCTTCCATGCATCTATCATTCCTCAGTCAGCTAGCCTGAGCTTGTTCACATAGTGGCAGATGGGTTTTAAGAGCACCTTGGGAAGAGAAGCCAGAATGTGCAAGCCCTTTTTTATATCTCTATTTTTGTCATGTTCACTGGTGTCCTGTTAGTCAAAGCTAGTCACATGACCAACCTAGATGCAAAGAATGAAGAAATAGACTCTTCACTCTAGAAGAATCTGCAGCACCTTTTTGCAAGGGCATCACATTGCAAACGTGTTACATTAAAAAAGCTGTGAATCCAGGGAAGGGAAAAATTTGTAATCATTTAAAAAAAATCTTTCATACTTGACTAATTCTGTCCAGTTATTTTACAGATTTTTGGTACTTCTCATTGAGGGAAAACCAGAGAAAACTTGAGAGTTTATCATAGAAAACATTTATCATTACTGAATATGAACTTACAACTAGGAAGCCCTATGTCTAGTTGGTCAAGTAGTGAAAAATACTCATCAGCCTTACATAAATGAGAAGAGTTGGACTATCACAGTTATTACTCATGCTTCTTTCCAAATTTCCTTTTTTAACTGGAAGGGGAATTCTAGAAATTGTTTATAAGTCACATATGAATTTTCACAAATAACTGATAATAACAGCATCCAGAAAATGTAATACCCTTTGTTCTAACATGCTCTAAAACCCAAGGAAGCCTGCTTATTTGAGCTTTGGATTTTCCCCAAAAGATTCAAAAGCAGATGACTACTTAATTTAGAAAACTTGGAGAAGGCAAAGGCAATTTTTTAAAGAAAATAACAATGAAACGTCCCTTTGAAGAGAAGTTACCATTTAATGCCAGAAGTAAACAAATTACTATGACAAGAAAAGAGATATCTTCTACTACATACAAAAGGGACTTCTCTCAAGATTTTGTACCTCTGACATTTGTTTGATAGTTACATGACAGAAATATTGTCAGGGCAGTGCTCCTTTTCCTTCACAATACTCTTGATTGCACAATACTCTAATTCCCTCCTCCTGGAAGCACTAAACTATTTTATCTTGACTAGGGAACTGAGAACCCATACACATTATGGCCAGAAAAGATGGAGCAGAAGTTCTCTCATCTTGGTAGGCGGATGAGAGGCTTTGTTATTTTGGGTCAGAACTCATTCCCTTGAGAGTAATGAACTCCCTCACAATTAATCTTTATCAACAGGAGACATTTTAATATATGAAATAAAAATAAAATTCCCTACTGGATATATAGATAATTTGAGTTGTGAATGTTTTCCTGTGTAGGTCTATGGAAAACCAATAAAAGAGATTGTAGATAGTGAAACAGAACTTTTCTTGACCCCAAATCAGAATTTCACCCCCATAAAAATTTAAATACATATACTATCACAGTCTCAAACTTGGCTTTTCTAATTATTTTAACAACTGAATGTGTACATTTTCCCCCAATGGCAAAAGATAGACAAATAATTTTAGGTTAAGTTCTGGGAATTGTTATTTTGGCAAACCTTGACTTTGAGGTATAAAGCTCTTAAGTCAAATAAATTTAAAAGCTATGGCTTTCAGGTGATAAATAACACATTTTATATTCTCTGTGGCTTTTGTGAATCACATTTTATTGGCTATGGGTCCATTAGCTAAATACAAGTTTGCCAAAAGCAAGTTTCCAGAAGCTAATTTGCCAAATTTTACTCTGTAAACGGCAAATTGCAGTATGGCCAATTTCCAAGTTGATTAGAATCCAGGTTGCTGAGTCCATGCATAACCTCCATTTCTGCTGTCGTGGTTGTTTTGTTTATAAACCCACTAGACAATGATAAAGGGGCCTGGAGAAGGAAACCAACTGATAACCCACAGAGAGCAGTCATCCAATCCACCTGATTATTGAAATTCTCTTCTGTTGAGGTCATCCTTTGGTGAGCATCACAAAAGACACAAATATCTTCACGTTCATAGAGATCTAGCCACGTACCTCTTACCCAGAGCTTCTCGTCACCAATTTTCCAGTTGTTTCTTCCAAGTCCCTGACCTTTCTGCCAAACCATTAGTCACATAGCCTATGGTTTGCCTCCTCTAGGCAAAACGAATTAATGGGTTTACTGCTCAAAATTATGCCTACTGGAGGTGGTTTTCCCTTTACCACATTTCTGCAGAGCTATCCCAGAATGGGGCTGTAAGGTTACAGCTGTTCTCTTTCAGCTGATGCCTATGTATTGTGCAGGACAATCTATATATAAACCAAGCCTGGATTTTTTTCTTCTTCAGTCAGGTGATCATAACGAACTTCATGAGCCATAGGTGTGTGTTGAGAGAAACTAGCAAATAGTAGGCATAAGGCCTATCGGACTTACTTGTGGCTTCTGGGCCTGCTTTAGCCCAGTTTCATCTAGCTCCCTTGTTATGATGGAGTTCATGCTCAACTTTATCTGGTGGTTTAGCCAACACCCAGTTCATGATTAGCGGTTCAGATTACATGGTAACTTGGTGGCCCATGGTTAGTTTCTATTAAAACCCAGTCACAAGTCAAAGATCTATTTCTCAAAAGGAGAATAATTATATGCAAAGAATGGTGTGGTGTTGCTTTAATCAGTAAAGATCTGGGCTGTATTTACTTACGAGTCTGCCGAAGGCTCCATATAGCATCCTTATCCACTACTAACACTTCAAGCATCATCAAATCTGTTAAGCCCCATAACCCAAGTGGTGAAACAGCTTTTATAGCAGTTGTAGAGCCTTCTGTTATTCAGGGCCCCATTCAGAAGTGGGAGCTTTCAGGTCCCTCAGTAAATGGGTCGGAGTAGCTTTCCCAAATGAAATATATGTGGCCTCCAAAATCCAAAGGGGTCCACGAGATGTTGTGCCTTTTTTTCTTAGGAGTAGGAGGGACAGATGCAGCAACTTGTTCTTCATCCTGGAAGGAATTTCACTGATGTGGAAAACTCCTGAGATCTCTGGGGATTTATTTCCCACTCTCTGGCATGTAAGTGTCTTACTGATGTGTATAGAGTAGTCACTACCTCCTGCTAAGCAGGTCCAGTCAGCACAATTTCATCAATGTAATGGGCCAGCACGGTTCCACTGGAATGAAGGCAATCAAGTTCCCTGCGGACTAGATCATGGCATAGTGCTGAGAGTTGATATAGCTCTGAGATAGGACGGTGAAAATATATTGCTGGTCATGCCTGCTGAAAACAAACTATTTCTCATGGTCTTTACTGACAGCTATACAAAAAACAGCATTTGCCAGAGCGATAGCTGCATAGCAGGTACGAGGGAATGTGTTGATTTGATCCAGCAATGAAACTGCATTTGGAACAGCACTTGCAATTGCTCGATAACGTTTGTGATAATCCACTGTCACTGTCTAAGATCCGTCCATCGTCTGCACAGTCCAAGTAAGTAAATATGGAATCTTGGCCTAGTGAGACATTAATCAATTTAGCCTTATCCATCTTTATATTCCTCTCACCCTGATCCCACACTCTTAAGCTATATTACCATACATATTCCTCAGGCTTCTACCAGTATAAATTGGCAAAATCATGTAATTCTTTTGGTGTGTATCACATCTCTAAATGAGTCAACTTTGAATCTCATTCTCTGAGACCTTCTGAGACATGAGTCTAGTTATAGGTCGCAGAAGTGAAGAGAGATGGTGGGCGTCGGTTGTGAGGAAGATCAGTGGTCCTGTGCAAGACGACTACCTCAGGGGTGTCCTTTACAGTTTCTTCAGTCAAGGAGAGAAAAAGCATCTGAGACCAGGAATGAAAAGGCTGCTTCTGATAGCAAAGAAAGCTCAGCAAAATTTAGGCTTTTAAGGTTCAGGGTATGCAACTTCACTGCAATCTGCCTGTAAGTTTCCATCCCAATTTTCAGTGACTCATTTCTTCCCAAATAATGCTCTAACTTTAACAAGAGACCATATGACATCAGAAATCAGTTCGTGTTGTAAGTTAGCCAAGGACAGATTAGACTTTGAGTTTTGTTTTTTTGTGGCAGCAAATAATTGGCCATCTTACCTTCTATAAGCTCTTAACTACATGTAATTATAGTGATAATTTGAATAAATGTTTTGCTGTACATGCTATAGGCTACCAGTGTCATTTTCAATACTGGAAACAAGGTCATTAATGCTTCACACATAATCAGATTCCAGACCAATTCCAAAAAGCCCAGAAAAAAGGAACCAATTCATATATATATAAATACACACACACATTTTGTATATATATATAAAATCTATAATATAACCTATATATATATATATATATATATATATATATTTTAAAGATTTTATTTATTTATTTGACAGACACAGCAAGAGAGGGAACACAAGCAGGGGGAGTGGGAGAGGGAGAAGCAGGCTTCCCACTGAGCAGGGAGCCTGACGTGGGGCTCGATCCCAGGACCCTGGGATCATGACCTGAGCCGAAGGCAGACGCTTTAATGACTGAGCCACTCAGGCACCCCAGACCTATATATTATACACACACACACACACACACGCACACACACACACACACTAATAAATTTGATTTTCCACAATTGTGGGAGCTAGTTAAGTAGTATCCATAAGACTTCCTTTTTGTCTGATGCTGGAATCAGGCCATATAAAAAAATCAGGGAGGAGTGATTTCTGTAAAGCAGGGAAGAGCTAGGAGAAGCTGGAGCCCACCAGTAGAAGCTGGAACTCCAGAAGATGGCTAGAACTCATGTCAGTTCTTGCTGTCTCTAGCCTTATCACATGGGTGTCTTGCAGGAGAATCTGGCATCTTTCATCATGGAGCTTAACATACACCTGGAGCAGGAGTCAGAGAAGTGGGAAGAGGAATCAGGTGAAAGTATACACAGTTGCAGGCCTCCTTGCTGTCCCATGGCAGTGCAGCGAGCCCATAGATAATGTGTGAGGACAAAAACACCCACCCTAAACTTCCAAACAAAGAAACAAAATTACTGCTGTTTCACTTCTACCTTCCAGAGGTCATGCAAAAAAATTTTTTATGTGTCTCATCCTAACTGGAAACACAAGAGAATGTACTTCTGGGAAACATAGTTCAGCCTGGCCAGTCTGGCACATTACAAAGTTACCACACAGACTAGAGAAGAAAATCCATATGATTATCTCAATATATGTCAAAGGAGTGTTTGACAAAATTCAACATTTATGCATGATGAAAACCCTTAGCAAACTAGTAACAGGAGGAAATGACCTCTAACTGATAAAAAGTATCCACCATTTTCTCTTCCTAAGGTGAAAAGCAAGTCAAGGATATGTGCTGTCATTACTACTGAGCATCATCCTGAGGATACTGCCAGTATAATAAGTCAAGAGAAAAAAATAACATGCATACAGATTAGAAAAGAAAAAATAAAACTGTTTGTATTCGCAGAAGTATATGTATCTAGGGATAATAATTACAATATTAAAAATTGATGTGGCACAATTGTTGACCTATCAGCATGGACATGGGCCACAGCAATAGTTTAGGGCCCATGAGACCCCCGTCCTAGGTGAGGGATTAATTTTTATTTGTTGGATCATGAGGAAATAAAGGATAGTCTTTGGGGGTTGGGACTGGGAAGTCTGGGTGGCATGGAGGTATGCAGAGGCTTGGGACAGTGGCTATTTAATAGGAATAACCGAACTGGTATGAACCAGCTGCCTATCAGCCTTGAGTCTGTGACTGCTATGGTTTGGGTGAGTCCTTCATTTTCCTTTTTTTCCTCCTGTGTTCACACAACAAAACTAGTGCATAGAGATGTTAAATAGGTGATGAAAGTTGATCAAATAAGTGGAAGATAAATGAATATTTCCTTTGAAAATGTCTGGTCTTAGCTGGAAGATAAGGCCAACAGATAAGAATCTAGTGGAGCACCCATGTCAGAATGGTCATGCAATATATAGTTTATATGGAAGTGTGGGGAGAATCTAAAAAATTAAGAGCTTGGATATAGTGAGTTTGGTTGTAGACATCTTAGAATACTTTCTGGTTAGACCTCAAAAAGGGGATGTCTTAAGCAGAAACAAAGTGTGATCAAAATCATATATCTCAAGGGATCTCTGACAGCAGTGTTGGATGAATTAGAGTGGGATGAGACCAGAGTCAAAGCAATTATTTCCAACAAACCACGATAAAAATGGTTCTAACAAGAGAAGACAATGCCAGGATCTGGAATTTATCCATTCCTGATCCTGGAAAAAGTGTATCATATCCCTTTCCCTATATTCAACCATTGCAGCCACCTAGAGTTTAAATCTCTCTTCTATGTGGTGTCCCTAGCCCTCTTTGGAACATCTGTAGAGGTAGAGAGAGGGCTATGGATGAGCAGAACCCTCCGCCAAATCATGAAACAGGCATAACTTGACTCAGCTCCTTTCCATTTCTGTGTGAGCATTTCTGCCCTTTGGGGCCATCATTCTGTCCTCTTTTCTTTATCTAACATATGATATAAGATAAAAAGTATCTAGACCAAGATACTAGCTGATCTTCCTTAATGACTCCCAGAGGATGAGACAGAAGGCTTTCAAAGGTCTTTACCTTAAATGTGTAGATGGGGGCAAATGCAGTCTTTTCTCAGGATTTCTAACATTGATTTTTGAAATCTTTAATGTTTGTAAAAATAATATGGGGTGCTAATGTAAAATGCAGATGCTTGGAGCCAATCTCTCACTTACTGAATTTTACACTAGTTGTCTGGGTGAGTCTTGTGCAGATTAAAGTTTGAAAACTGCTGTTTAGCTTAAATCATTAGTTCCACCCAGAAGGCCAATATCCTCTGCATCAGATTTTTGCCCATTCAAGATGTTAATGAGGTTCATGCCTGAAAAAGAGAATACAACATTTACAATATCAGATATTATGAAAATGTCAATAATGCCATTCTTTATGTTTGGGATATATTACAGGATTAATTATATCAATACATATGTATATATAATTTTATGATAGCTGCTAACTAACATTTATTGATGTACCAGGCACTACACCAGGCACTTTACATACAGAAACTAATTTAATCCTCAAAACAACCATTTAGAGCATTTGTCTATCTTCTTGGCCAGCATTTGTACCCTCTTCCTGTGTTTGGAAAGCATCCTTTATATGGCAGAGTCTTTCCCCCACAACTGAAGTTGAAAATGTCAGATCCTGGCTCTCCCAGCCCACCTTGCTGCTGTAGCCCGGGCACATGGTATGCATTCTGCGAGTCATGTGTACCTGCTCCAAGGTTCGATGCAGAAGCTTGTGACACAGGAGGAGAAGCCCTTCAAATGCGTTATGAAGGTGGTAGGAATATATATTTATCATGCTGGGTAAAAGCAACTCATTAGTTTTATAAATTGTTTTCATATTAAGGATATTAATGGTGATAGCTATATTGCAAACTGCTTGTATTCACATATATATCCATTTAAGGATAATAATTGGAATATTGAAAATTGATGTGGCACGATAGTTGACCTATCAGCATGGACATGGGCCACAGCATAGTTTGAACTAAACACAAGCCAAGGTTTCCACTACCTTGGAGGAGAAGCTAATTTCAAAACTTCAGTAGCACCTTTTTGCACTGAATAATTTATGTAATAATGTAAATGACTTAATTTAACAGACCTTCTTCCAACAACATGAAAACACTTGGTATGAATTCTAAACCATTCTATCCTCTCAAAAACAACAACAAAAAATTCTTAATAAAATTCTCATAACCTGACTTCTTACAATTTCTGGTTGTCCTTCCCCTTTAAACAATCTGGATTGCTGAGATGATTCTGGATTAAAAAAGATTTTTCCTGAGGGACAGAGGATCTTTTATCAGTGGTGCCATCCTGTGGCATTTTAATTAGATTATTAGAAATTTTTTTTTTAATAGCCTAGTATTCAAGTCTGTAGGCACAGAGGGGTTGGTAAACCAGAGAGATCAAACATTTGAGAGAGACTAAAAATGCATTCAAGCTCAGATTTTTCCTGTTCTGATTATTTAGAAAAAAAAAGTAGGTAAGAGTAAAAGTGAAAATAAAGCAGTGATACACAGGACTTTTAAGATTTCCCCTATAATTTTAATTAAGAAGCAACTGCACATGAGTATAAACCAAAGCCCTCTGAATTGTAAATCTCATAGCGAAAAGCCCCACCCACACACATTGGCAACAAACAAAAAAGTGTAGATTTCTTTTGTAGATAACATAGTCTTGGGTGTGTCTAATGCTTGGAAGATGGGCTCAGCTTTCTAATTGACCGTGGTAAATTGGAGCCTCAAGGCAGTCACAAATCATCCAAGCTTAGTAAGATGTCTGTAAGAAAGGCTACTGCTAGTTAAAAGATAAACAAGAAATGGCAGAACAGACCCAATGAGGCTGCTATGTCTTCATAAAGCATAGACCAAAAACTGGAATCACAGGTAATTCAGAAAGTGAGAGATTTTGAAGGGGATAATTTGATTTATATTCCTCAGTGTTTAGATTCTGTTTAGAGTGAGATGTCACCATTGTCCCTTTTGATTGAGGGCACATGAAGAAATGGTAAATGAGGGTAGAGGCCTTAAAACCAATGAGTCCTGTTGCTTGTATACCTGAGCCTGGGGTCATTAAAGTCAGATTTGGAATCCTTAGATGGACCTAGATTTCTGATCCATTTGACAGGCTGCTCCACTATCATAAAGGGTAGATTTGAGAATGCAATCCCCCATCATCCTGGACTAGCATTTTTGCAAAGACTCTAAAACAGATACTCACTTTTTTTTTGGAACTCTCAAAAACCATGAATGACTATCATCATTAAGACTGACACACCAACTGAAGCCTTGAATGAATTGTCTGTATGTTGCAGGATTTCTTTTCCTTCGCTGCCCGTGGTTCTTGGTCACGCTGCTTTGAAGAATGAAGAGGTAGACCAGACAAAGAGTGGTGGGCAGCAAAGCAAAGTTCATTGAGCGATAGCAAAGCAGTTTATTGAGTGATAGTATAAAGCTCCTGAAGAGGAAGGGGACCCGAGAGGGTTGCCCCAGAAGTCTCTAAGTCTAGGGGTTTTTATGGGCTTTTTGGTGGACTGTTTTAATCTGATTACACCTGTCATCTACCTGCCACGTGGGAAAGGGTGGAGGGTTCCTTCCAGGCTGGTGTAAAATCCTTTTAAGTGTGGTTTCCTCCTAGGATGGGGGCCCCTTGTCCCTGCCTGCCTTTCTGCCTTTCTTCTGACTATCCTTCATTATATACGTGTTTATAAGGAAATGTGGGTTTGTTCACTGTGCATCAGCCCAGAGCTAATATTAAATTTCATGTTTGTGTCAGTTGAATTTCCTAAGTAGTTCTGTGGTTAGAAAGCTTGTCTGGCATTTCAAGTAGGCTGAGAAAGGGGATAGGTAATAGTTCAGTGTTAATATTCCAACAAATTATTTAGGGGAACTTGTGGGAAAAGAACACATTGATAGGGTTATTTCAGTAATATTTAAATTATTCTTCAGCTCCAGCTTCTCTCACCTCCCTGAAGGTTGGGAGTGGGGGGTGGAACTTAAAATTTCTAACTCTCTAACCACATGGTTGGTTCGTGGGGCAACCAGCATTATCTTTAGGTGCTTTCCAAAAGTCACCTTATTAACAGAACAAAAAACACTTTTATTTCTCTTGACACTTAGGAAATTCCAAGGGTTTTAGAAGCTGTGTGCCAGAGCTGGGACAAAAACCAAATATGTATTTCTTATTATAAATTACAACCAACTCAGGTTGCTACAACTAATATGAATCAGCTGATTGCATATAGATTTCTTTCTTATGCTTCTATATATCCAAATACCCAGATGTCTCTTAGACATTTTCCTTTGGTACCACACAGACAACACAACTCAATATACACAAAATTGAATTCATTATGTTTTCCTTCAGTCACTCCAGAACGTATTTACTCTGTTAATAGAACTATAATCAGCCAGATACTCAGGTCAGAAGCCTAGAAATCATCCCTGAATCATTTCTCAACCTTTCTTCCTATCTTACCTCCAATCATATGCATCCAGGACCTAAGTTCCTATTAGTTACACACCTTAAATAACTCTAGTCTATCTCATCTCCATTCACCCTGCCATTGTCTTCCTTTAGGCTTTAATCATTTATCACTTAAAACACTGTAAAGTTCTTTTTAATAGCCTCTTGCCCACCAGACTTATCCTTTCTGTCTGTTACCATCTGAGCCATCTTCCAATAATATAAATCTGATTAGATCATCCACCTGCTTATAGTTTTTCATTGTCTCCCATGACCTGCAGGATAAAATCTTTTGATCTGGCCTTTGTACATCTGTCCTGCCCAGGTTTTTTTTGTTTTTGTTTTTTGTTTTTTTTTTTTACCGTTCCTTAATTCATACTATGCTCTAGTGTTGCTCAACAATACGCAGGTAGCTCTCCCAAAGTCATGTCTCCTTTTCTTTTCTTTTTTTTTAGAGATTTTATTTATTTATTTATGTATTTATTTATGTATTTATTTTAGAGAAAGAGAGGAGGAGCGGGGAGGAACAGAGGGGGAGGGAGAGGGAGAAAGAATCTGAAGCAGATGCTGCGCCGAGTGTGGAGCCTGATGCGGGGCTTCAGTCCCACGACTGCAAAATCATGATGTGAGCCACTATCAGGAGTCAGACACTCAACCAACTGAGCCACCCAGGCTTCTTTTCTTGATTATTTTTCATTTTTTGTGGGGTTTTTGCACATTTATTTATATTTTAATTCCAGTATAGTTAACATATAGTGATATATTAGCTTCAGGTGTACAACATAGTGATTCAGCAATTCTGTACATTACTCAGTGCTCAAAGTCATGTCTTCTTAAGCCTCAGTGCCTTTTGCATGCAGTTCTCTGTCCTCCCAGAATGTCCTGCCTGTGCTTCTTCACCTTGCTGAATCCTTTTCATCATATAGAAAATCCATTTAAATATCTCTTCTGAGATTTCCCCAACCCACCCAATCTGGGATAGAAGTTATTTTCACATGCTAACAAGTAGCCTCACGCCTACACATAGCAGAACATTGCCATACTTTGTTGCAAGTATGCATTTATCAATCTTCTTCGTTAGTGTATTCCTGATCAGAAACAGTGCTTAGTGTATCACAGTTATTAAAGACAGATTTATTGCACGAATGAATACAAAAATAAATGAACATATAATTAAAAGAAATATAAAAAACTGAATTGAAATTTAATAATGAATTTATGATTCCTCTTAAAAACAGAGCCTGGGGGCGCCTGGGTGGCTCAGTTGTTAAGTGTCTGCCTTCGGCTCAGGTCATGATCTCAGGGTCCTGGGATCTAGCCCCGCATCGGGCTCTCTGCTCGGCGGGAAGCCTACTTCTCCCTCTCCCACTCCCCCTGCTTGTGTTCCCTCTTTCGCGGTCTCTCTCTCTGTCAAATAAATAAATAAAATCTTAAAAAAAAAAAAAAAAACAGAGCCTGGTTATGGAATATTTTTGCTGTATAGTGAAATAGAATTCTCAACTGTGAGGGTTAAAACTCAGGATTATAATTCTTTGTATATATATTTTTTTAAAAAAACAAGGTTTCTTTTAATGAAAACAGATTTTAAAAATCTGATAGATTTTTATCCCTTGAGGTGGCTTATATATGTGTCATGGGATTAAGGCAAATCATCCCAAGATGTCACGTTTTGGAAAATCCTTGAAGTACAAAAACCACACAGGCAGAATTTCATAATAAAATCTCTATTTCCCTTACATATTCCTGGTTTTGGATAAAATAAAATTTTATGGCTCAGGTTTTTTTTTTCAAGTTTGGATCATTGAACTTAGCCAAGTATAGGACAGCCATATGCTTTATTATTTATAAAATTTTGCTCTGAATATTTGAGGACTTACTAAGTCACTCAGATTTTAAGCCACTGGGACACTCCCTTTTGTGGATGGTTGATTATCTTGAAAACTTCTTACCCTGGCAGAATGACTTTAACTCTTTCAAAATGTGTTCAGAATGAGCCCCTCCCAAATGTGCCACTTTGGCATGTGGATTACTTTGAGCTGAATCATGTGGGTTACTTGACCTTTTCTTCCCCCTTAGCAGCCTAAACAAATTTAGATAGATGGCCTGGTTTAGGAAGAGAACTATCACCAGAGGTAACTACAAAGAATATGGACTAGGTGTGGTGAGATGAGGGGGAAGTTCAGTAAAGCCTAGAGATCAAATTCCTCTCAGTGTCTCATTGACTCTGTAGACAACACAAACATTTATTTACCAAACAGTTGCTCTTCCTCCCCCTAGAAGTCTTAGTGTTACAGGATTTTTTTCCTTCGCTGCCCGTGGTTCTTGGTCACGCTGCTTTGAAGAATGAAGAGGTAGACCAGACTAAGAGTGGTGGGCAGCAAAGTTTAGAGTGATAGTACAAAGCTCTCAAAGAAGGAGGAAGGGAACCCGAGAGGGTTACCATTCTGGGGTTTAAATCTAGGGGTTTTTATGGGGTCTTTGGTGTGGGCTGTTTTAACCTGATTAACCCTCCACACGCCTGTCGTCCACGCACTCATCTACCTCTCAGATAGTTGTTCACATGGCAAAGGCTGGAGAGCTCCTTCCAGGGTGGTGTAAAATCCTTTTAAGGGTGGTTTCCTCTTATAGCAGGGCCCCTTGTCCCTGCCTGTCTTTCTTCCAACTATCCTTCATTATTAGAACCCTATTCCCTTCTCTGTATCTCAGGATGGCATAGAAGCCTCAATTGCCGGACTGCCTGTGGATGTCATATTTTATGAATCCCCTGAATGTATGCAATGAAATTTATTTTCTGTTAATCTGTCTTATGTGAACTTAATAAATAAAAGTCAAAAGACTCTAGAAGGGTAGAGAAAAAAGTTTTCTTCCCCAACAAAAGTAAACTCTGTTACCCTTCATAATGAACTCATGCTGTTTTCTGATTATGTGTCAATAATGAACACAGGATAATACCAGTAAGTTCCAGATAGGTGGTAAGAACATTAATAATACAGGAAGAATCTTGTGGCAACAGAGAGGGTTAATACTCATTCTGCTTATTGTGCTCATTTTTTTTCTTATTTTTCTAGTTTGATATAAACTTAGATTTTTTTTGAGACTTGTTATTTCTAATGTGAGCATTTAATACTAAAAATGTTTTATTTAGCTGTATCACACAAATTTTGATATATTGTATTTTCATTTTTATTCACTCCAAAATATTTTCTAATTCCTTTGAGACTTGCTTTTTATCCATGAGTCATTTAGAAGTGTATTTAAAAATTTAAAAATTTCAAAGTTTCAAATATATGGGCATTTTCTAAATATCTATTTTTAATATTTAGTTTAATTTCTTTTGTTCAAATTTATGTACAAAATGATATGTATTTTGAATCATCTAAATTTATTATTTATTTATTATTTATTTATTTATTATGTATTATTCATTCAAATATTCATTCATTCATTTATTTGCTTTTTTATAGTGCCAGAATGTGGCTGATGTTAAATATCTAACTGCAATAGAAAATAATGTGTATTTTGTTGTCATTAGAATGTTTTATAAATATCAAATAGGCCAAGTTGATTGATTTTGTTGTTCAGGTTTTCTGTGTCCTTGCTCACTTTTTGTCTTCTTATTCTAACAATTATAGAGAAAGGAGTGTTAATATTTCCAATTATAATTGTGGAGTTCTTTCTTTTTTCTTTTATCATTTCTATCAGTTTTTATTTCATGTATTTGGGAGCTCCATTGTTAAGTGCATATGCATATAGAATTGTATGTCTTTAGGATGAATTAGCCTCTTTAACATTATGTAATATCTCTATTTCTTTTTCTGGTAATTTTCTTAGCCTTGATATTAATACATGAATTAGTGTGTATGGTATCTATTTTCCTTTTTGTATTTTTAACCTATCTGTATCATTACAATTTTGTAAGTTCTTGTAGTCAACATATACTTGGATCTTGTATTTTTATTTAATTTGACAGTCCCTGTCTTTTAATTCGTTTGTTTCTACCTTTTACATTTTATATGATTATTGATAAAAATCACATTTAGGTTTTACATTTTATTGTTTTCTGTTTACACCCATTGTTTTATGTTTCTCTGTTCCCTTTTCTTGTATTCTTTTGGATTATTAGAATATTTACTGTATTCTATTTGAATTAATCTCTTGGATTTCTGACTAAATATTGTAATTTTTGTAAGAAGCTGCTCTAGGTTTTACATTAATCATACCTAACATTTCACAGTCTACTAAGACCTGTATTAAACATAGGAATATTTAATACCTGTATTAAATGTAGAAACCTTTCTTTTTTTATTTTGCATAGATATTTTATTGATTATAATTTATTTGCATAAAATGAGATACTAAAATATTACTGGTTCCTACTAATATCTAAAATTATTTGTTTGCTTGTTTATTGAAGTATAGTTGACATACAATGTTACATTAGTTTTAGGAGTACAACTTAGTGATTTGACAACTCTATACATTATGCTGTACTCACCACAAGTATAGCTGCTGTCTGTGATCATAGAACAGTATTACAATAGCATTGACTATATTCCCTATGCTGTACCTTTCATCCCTGTGATGACTTCATTCCATAACCGGAAGCCTGTACCTCTCACTCCCTTTCACCAATTTTGCACATTCCCCCATTCCTCTAAAATCTTAAATCATTTAGACCCCTTTTCCTAGATATGTTAGAGTTGAATATTGCATATTGTAACATTGAAAATCCAACCAGACAATGTTATAAATTGAATACTTGTACTTATTTAAAATATTTAGGAGGATAAAAACAGTCTATTTTACTTACTCAGATATTTTCCATTTCTGTTGCTCTTCTTTCATTCCTGAAGTTTCATTTTTCCCTCTGATATCATTTTCCTTTAGTCTGAAGAACTTTTTCAGCCTTTCTTTTATAGCAGATTTGGTGGCCATTGATTCTCTTGGTTTCCTTTATTTTCATTTTTTTTTTCTTAATATTTTTTACATGGGACAGAAATCCTGTTGGTCTGTATTAATGTTCACTTATTATTTCCTCTGTTATTTTCATTTGGTTATTGAGCCCATGTAAAATTTTTATTTCAGATATTATGGTTTTTACTTCTCAAATTTTCCTTTGCTACTCATTATAATTTCTTTTTCTCTGAAGAAAGCTTCTATTTTTTTTTTTTTCATTTCAATAGAATTACATTTGTTTAATGACCATGGTTGTAATGGCTGTTTTAAAATGTTTTCCAGGGGGTGCTTGGCCGGCTCAGTTAGTAGAGCATGGGACTCTTGATCTCAGGGTTGTAAGTTCAAACCCCATGTTGGGTGTAGAGATTACTAAAAAATAAACAATTAACTAAAAATGTTTTTCTGATAGTTTCAACATTTTGTGTTATCTTGGTATTGGCATCTGTTAATATTCTTTTCCCTGGAGAGTTGGTCACATTTTCATGGTTCTTTGTGTGTTAAATAATTTTGGATTATACTCTACACATTTTGAATAATATGTTGTGAGACTTTTGTCTGTTAACATATGCTGGAGACTGTTGATCTTTTATATGATACGTAACTATTCTCTTTAGGTTTGGATTTTAAGTTTTATCTCTCCTTTTGTGGATGATGGTCTCAATGTGTATTTAGTTTTCAAAGTATTTGTTACACTGTTTGGATCTAGAAGTACTAGTACAGTGTCATCAAGGAAATAAGTGTTCCCCAATAATTTTATACTTGATAAACTGTTTCTTCAATAAAGACAATAAAAATATTTCAATCTTGCCAAGAAAAAAAAGGAAACAACCCAGAGAATGTCAATTTCTGTTTCCTAAATATAGAAAGTATTTAAATACCTAAAAAGCACTCACAAAAAGTAAGTATATACCTGGTCATAAAGAAAAACTTATTAAACACAAAAAGGTAGCAATAGAAGAGATGACATTCAGCAGTCACATTCCAATAAAACTAGAACTTAAGATCAAAATTATAAAACAAAAGTTCTTTTTGTTGTGGAAAATAAAAAAATAGGCTCTTAACTCTTAAAAAGGAAAGACAAAAATGTATGGAAAATAATGATAATTTAAACATTACAAAACAGTATTCAAAGGAAATTCTATGGACTGCTAATATTAATAAGTAAAAAAATAAAATAACAACAAGATCATCTGACTCAAGAAGTGTGAATAGGACCAATAAGATGAGTTAGAGTAAAACAGTGATGGAGATAAAAATGGTAAAAATAGAAGTAATGTAAAATCAAAAGTTGTCTCTTTTTAAAATTTATTTCTTAATTTTTTCAGTTTTAATTTCAGTGTAATTAATACAGAGTGTTATATAGGTTTTAAGTGTGCAATATAGTGATTCAACCATTCTATACATTACTAAGTGCTCATTAACATAAGTGTGCTCTTGATCTTTGTCTCCTATTTCACCCATCCCCCCACCCACTTCCCCTCTGGTAACAATCTGTTCTATATAGTTAAGAATCTGTTTTTTGGTTTGTCTCTCTTTTTTCCTTTGTTTATTTTGTTTCTTAAATTCCACATACGAGTGAAATCATAATGGTGTTTGTCTTTCTCTTATTGGCTTGTTTTGCTAAGCACTGTACTCCCTAGGTCCATCCACATTATTGCAAATAGCAAGATTTTGTTCTTTTTTTTGGCCAAATAATATTCCTGTGTGTGTGTGTGTGTGTGTGTGTGTGTACCATTTCTTTCTCCATTCATCTATCAAAGGATACTTGGGATGCTTCTATAATTTGGCTATTGTAAATAATGCTGCAATAAACATAGGGATGCATATATCCCTTTGAGTTAGTATTTTTGTATTCTGGATCATAGAGTAATTTTATTTTTAATTTTTTGAGGAACCTCCATACTGTCTTACTGGCTGCACCAGATTACATTCCCACCAACAGTACATGAGGATTCCTTTTTCTCCACAACCTCACCAATGCTTATTGTTTCTTGAGTTGTTTTGTTTTAGCCATTGTGATAGTTGTGAAGTGATATCTCATTGTAGTTTTGATTTGTATTTCCCTGATGATCAGTGATGTTGAGCATCTTTTCATGTGTCTGTTAGCCATCTGTATGTCTTTTTTGAAGAAATGTCTATTCGTGTCTTCTGCCCATTTTTAAATTGGATTTTGTTTTTTGATGTTGAGTTGTATAAATTCTTCATATATTTTGGAGCGTAACCTAACCCTTTATCAGATATGTCATTTGCAAATATCTTCTCCAATTCAGTAGGTTATATTTTAGTTTTGTTGGTTATTTCCTTTGCTGTGCAGAAGCTTTTTATTTTGATATAGTCCCAGTAGTTGATTTTTGCTTTTGTTTCCCTTGCCTCGCTTGACATATTTAGAAAGATGTTGCTATGACCAATGTCAGAGAAATTACTGCCTGTGCTCTCTTCTAGGATTTTTATGGTTTCAGGTCTCACATTTACATCCTTAATCCTTTTGAGTTTATTTCTGTGTATTGTGTAAGGAAGTGATTCACTTTCATTCTTTTGCATGTAGCTGTCTAGTTTTCCTAACACCCTTTGTTGAAAAGACTGTTTTTTTCCCCATTGCTTATTCTTGTCCCCTGTGTCAAAGAATAATTGACTATATAATTGTAGGTTATTTCTGGGCTTTCAATTCTGTTCGCTTGACCTATGTGTCTATTTTTGTGCCAGTACCATACTGTTTGATTACTACAGCTTTGAAATATAACTTGGAGTCTGGAATTGTGATACCTCCAGTTTTTTTTTTTTTAAGATTTTATTTATTTATTTGAAAGAGAGTGAGAGCACATGAGCGGGGGGAGGGGCAGAGGGAGAAGCAGACTCCCTGCTAAGCAGGAAGCCTAACACAGGGCTCCATCCCAGGACCCTGAGATCATGGCCTGAGCTGAAGGCAGATGCTTACCTGACTTACCTAACACAGGGCTCCATCCCAGGACCCTGAGATCATGGCCTGAGCTGAAGGCAGATGCTTACCTGGCTTACCAGATGCCACCCAGGTGCCCTGTGACCTCCAGTTTTGTTTTTCTTTTTCAGGATTGCTTTGGCTATTTGGAGTCTTTGGTTCCATACATATTTTAGGATTGTTTGTTCTAGTTCTGTGAAATATGCTATTGGTATTTTGATAGGGAGTGCATTAAATGTGTAGATTGCTTTGGAGAGTATAGACATTTTAACAATATTTGTTCTTTCAACCCATGAGCATGGGATGTCTTTCCATTTCATTGCGTCATTTTTAATTTCTTTCATCAATCTTTATAGTTTTCAGAGTACAGGTTTTTCACCTCTTTGGTTAGGTTTATTCCTAGGTCTTTTATTATTTTTAGTGCAAATGTAAATGGGATTCCGTTCCTTGCTGCTGTGGACTCTGGGCCGCCGGGGTTGGTGAAGGATCTCAAGATGGCTGCACGAAAACTGGCTCTAAAAACCATTGATTGGGTAGCTTTTGGGGAGATCATACCCCGAAACCAGAAGGCCATTGCTAACTCCCTGAAATCCTGGAATGAGACACTTACCTCCAGGTTGGCTACTCTCCCTGAGAAACCTCCTGGTATCGATTGGGCTTACTACAAGGCCAATGTGGTAAAGGCTGGTTTAGTAGAT
The DNA here is from genome assembly GCF_964656455.1 of Halichoerus grypus. Taxonomy (NCBI): domain Eukaryota; kingdom Metazoa; phylum Chordata; class Mammalia; order Carnivora; family Phocidae; genus Halichoerus; species Halichoerus grypus. The sequence goes on from NC_135714.1 coordinate 120,814,726, forward strand.
GACTTTGAGAAGAAGTTTAATGCCCTGAAGATTCCTGTGCCAGAGGATAAATATACTGTTCAGGTGGATGCTGAAGAAAAAGAAGATGTGAAAAGTTGTGCCGAGTTTTTGTCTCTCTCGAAGGCCAGGATGGAGGAATATGAAGAAGAGCTGGAGAAGATGAGGAACATAATTCCATTTGATCAGATGACCATTGAGGACCTGAATGAAGTCTTCCCAGAAACCAAATTAGACAAGAAGAAGTATCCCCATTGGCCTCACAAGCCAGTTGAGAATTTATAAACTTGAGTTGGGGAGAAAGCTCTGGCCCTCATATTGTAAACGCTGGACATTAAAAATAATGATACGGTAAAAAAAAAAAATGTAAATGGGATTGTTAATTTCTCTTTCTGCTGCTTCATTATTAGTGTATAGAAATGCAATGGATTTCTATATATTAATTTTGTATCCTGTGATCTTACTGAATTCTTTTATCAGTTCTGCTGGTTTTTGGTGGAGTCTTTCAGGTTGTCTGTATATAGTATCATGTCATCTACGAATAGTGAAAGTTTTACTTCTTCCTTACCAATTTGGATGCCTTTTAATTTCTTTTTGTTGTCTGATTGCTATGGCTAGGACTTCTACTATGTTGAATAAAAGTGGTGAGAGTGGACATCTCTGTCTTGAGTATGAAGTTTACTGTGGGTTTTCATATAAGGCCTTTATTATGTTGCGGTATGTTCCCTCTAGACCTACCTTATTGAGGGTTTTAATCATGAATAGATGTTAAACTTTGTCAAATGCTTTTTCTGCATCTAGGGAAATGCTCACGTGATTTTTATCCTTTTTCTTATTGATGTGATGTATCATGTTAATTGATTTATGAATATGGAATCATCTTTGAATCCCTAGAATAAATCCCACTTAATTGTGGTGGATGATTTTCTACATGTATTGTTGGATTTGGTTTGCTAATATTGTTGAGGATTTTTGCATCTATGTTCATCAAAGATACTGGCCTGTAGTTCTCTGTGTTTTGGTGTCTTACCTGGCTTTGGTATCAGAGTAATGCTGGCCTCATAGAATGAATTTGGAAGTTTTCCTTACTCTTATTTTTTATAATAGTTTGAGAAGAATAGGTATACAACTAAATATAGTTTTCACTTGTGAAGCTATCTGGCCCTGGACTGTTGTTTGTTGGGAGTTTTTTTTTTTTAAGATTTTATTTATTTATTTGACAGAGAGAGAGAGAGAGCAGGAACACAAGCAGGGGGAGTGGGTGAGGGAGAAGCAGGCTTCCCGCGGAGCAGAGAGCCCGATGTGGGGCTCGATCCCAGGACGCTGGGATCATGACCTGAGCCTAAGACAGACGCTTAACGACTGAGCCATCCAGGAGCCCCTGTTGGGAGCTTTTTTTTTTTTTTTTTTTTAAAGATTTTATTTATTTATTTGACAGAGAGAGACACAGCGAGAGAGGGAACACAGCAGGGGGAGTGGGAGAGGGAGAAGCAGGCTCCCCGCAGAGCTGGGAGCCCGATATGGGACTCGATCCCAGGACCCTGGGATCATGACCTGAGCCGAAGGCAGTCGCTTAACCGACTGAGCCACCCAGGCTCCCCGGTTGGGAGTTTTTTGATACTGATTCAATTTCACTGCTGCTTCAGTTTTGGTAGGTTATATGTTTCTAGGAATTTATCCATTTCTTCTAGGTTGTCCAAGTTGTTGGCATATAATTTTTTATACTATTCTTTTACAATCATTTGTATTTCTGTGTTGTTGGTGTTATTGCTCCTCTTTCATTTGTGATTTTATCTCAGCCCCTGCCCCTCTTTTTTGGATGTGTCTGGCTAGATGTTTACCAATTTTGTTGATCTTTTCAAAGAACCAGCTGCTGGTTTCATTGATTTGTTCTATTGTTTCTTTTTATTTTCTATATCATTCATTTCTTCTTCTCATTTATTCTCTTCTCTACTATTTCCTTCCTTCTGCTGATTTGGGGTTTTGTTTGTTGTTCTTTTTCTGTAAGGTTAATTTGTTTATTTGAGACTTTTCTTGCTTCTTAGGGTAGACCTGCACTGCTGTAAACTCTCTGAAAACAACTTTTGCTGCGTCCCAGAGATTTTGGACCATTGTGTTTTGATTTTCATTTCTCTCCCTGTAATTTTTTATTTCTTCTTTGATTTTTGGTCATCCCATTCATTTTTAGTAGCATGTTTTTTAACCTCTTTGTATTTGTGCTCTTTCCATATTTTTCTTGTGATTCATTTCTAGCTTTATAGCATTGTGTTCATAAAAGATACATGGTATGACTTTGATCTTTTAAAATTTATTGGGACTTGTTTTTTGGCCTAATATATGATCTATTCTGGAGAATGTTCTGTGTACACTTGGAAAGAATGTGTATTCTGCTGTTTTAGGATGGAATGTTCTGAATACATCTGTTAAATCCATCTGGTCAAGTGTGTCATTCAAAGTTACTGTTTTCTTGTTAATTTTCTGTTTGGATGATCTGTCCATGGAGGTAAGTGAAGTGTTAAACTTCTCTACTGTTACTGTATTACTGTCGATTAGTTCCTTTATGTTTGTTATTAACTGTTTATGTATTTAGCTGCTTCTATCTTGGGTGCATAAATATTTAACAGTTGTTATACCTTCTTGTTGAATTGCTGCTTTATTACATAGTGTCCTTCTTTGTCTCTTGTTACAGTCTTTGTTTTAAAGTCTATTTTTTCCAATGTAAAGTATTGCTACCTGGCTTTCTTTTGGCATCCATTTGCATGATAAGTGTTTCTCCCTCCCCTCACTTTCAATCTGCATGTGTCTTTAAGTCTAAAATGAGTCTCTTGTAGGCAGCGTATAGGTGGGTCTTGTTTTTTTATCTTTTCCATCACTTGATGTCGTTTGATTGGAGCATTTAGTCCAGTTACATTCAAAGTAATTATTGATAGAGATGTATTTATTGCTATTTTGTTTCTTGTTAGTGGTTGTTTTTTAAATTTTCCTCTGAGCCCTTTTTCTCTTTTTCTCTTTCATTGTTTGCTGGCTTTCTTTAATGATACACTTGGATGCCTTTCTCTTTATTTTTTTAAAGATTTTATTTTACTTATTTATTTGACAGAGAGAGAGAGAGAGAGAGAGAGCACAAGCAGGGGGAGTGGCAGGCAAAGGCAGAGGGAGAAGTAGGCTCCCCGCCGAGCAGGGAGCCCGATGCGGGACTCGATCCCAGGACGCTGGGATCATGACCCAAGCCGAAGGCAGTCGCTTAACCAACTGAGCCACCCAGGCACCCGCCTTTCTCTTTATTCTTTGCGTATCTATTACTGGTTTTTGATTTGTGGTTACCATCAGGTTTGTATATTATATCTTCTGTATATAGCAGCGTATGTTAAGTTGATGGTCGCTTAAGTTTGAACCCATTCTTTGCTCTTTCTCCCCATTCCCCTCAGGTTTTAGGTATATGGTATGGTATTTTACAACCTTTTATTTTGTGAATCCCTTGGCTCATTTTTACACATATACTTTTTGCTACTTCTTTTTTGTTTACCACTTTTCATACTCTTACTTATGGTTTTTCTACTTGAATAGTTCCCTTTAACATTTTTTTGTGGGGTTAGTTTAATGTCATGAACTCCTTTAGCTTATGTTTGTCTGAGAAAATCTTTACCTCTCCTGTTCTGAATAATAGCCCTGCTGGATAGAGTATTCTTGGCTGCAGAGTTTTTCCCGTCAACACTTCGAATATATCATGTCCCTCCCTTCTGGCCTGCAAAGGTTCTCCTGAAGAATCCACTGACAGCCTTATGGGCTTTTCCTTGTATATAACTGTCTTCTTTTCTCTTGCTCCATTAAAAAAAATCTTCCTTTTTCACTACTTTTTGCCATTTTAATTACTATGTCTTGGGGTGGACCTCCTTGGGTTGATTTTGTTGGGGGATCTCTGCGCCTACTGAATCTGGATCTGTTTCCTTCTCTAGTTTAGGGAAGTTTTCAGCTACCATTTTTCAAATAAGTTTTCTGCCCCCTTTTCTCTCTTCTTCTGGAATCCCTATCATGTGGATATTATTATGCATGATGGAGTCACTGTGTTCTCTAAGTCTCTTCTTATTTTCCATAATTTCTTTTCTTCTCCCCTGCTCAGCTTGATTACTTTCCATTACTCTGTCTTCCAGGTCACTAATTTGTTCCTCTGCTTCCTCTAGCCTGCTATTTATTCCACCAAGTTTACTTTAAATTTCCCTTATTGTGTTCTTCATCACTGATTGGTTCTTTTTCATCTCTTTGTTAAGGGTCTCACTGATATCCTCTATTCTTTTCTCAAGTCCAGTGAGTATCTTTATGATCATTACTTTAAATTCTCTATCCAGCATAGTCTATATGTTTCACTTAGGTCTCTTGTTGTGGTTTTGTTCTGTTGTTTCATTTGGGACATATTCCTCTGTCTCCTCATTTTGTCTCTGTGTGTCTGTTTCTGTGTGTTAGGAAAGTTGGCTATGTCCCTTGCTCATCACTAAGTAATGGCCTTATGAAGAAGAGCTCCTATGCTGCTCTGCAGTGAAGTTTCCCTGTTCTCTAGAACCTGGTGTTTCAAGGGGTGTCTCCTATATGTGTTGCGTGTGCTCTGCTGTTGTTTCCTGGCTGCTTTTTCCTTCAGTCCAGTTGTCTGTAGAAGCTCTCTTTGCCTGTTGTGAGCAGTGTTTGTTCCCTGGCTGGGGTGGGGTGTGCAGTTTTAATATAGTGTGCTCTGGTCTGCTTGGGAAATGAGATTTGCAGCTGCTGCTTCAGGGACCAGGGCTGTGTGGGTGGGGTGCACAGGTTTAACAAGGTGCATCTTGGGCTTCTGCTGCCCATCACCATTGCTAGAAAAGCTGCCGCTCCTGCTGGGACTGAGCCCTGCAAAGCACTCTAGTTGGGAGATGCAGTGTAGGCAAGGTTTGTGCTAGTCTTCTTGGGGACAGGACCCACAGTGCTGGGACTGAAGCAGGTGTGAATGAAAAGGGCACATTTGCTGAAGGGCAGAGGGGCGGGACTTGGTGTAGGCAAGTGAAGTAGTGAATGTTGCCACTGTGCTGGTTCCTGCAGGTGGCCTGTGTTTATGCTGAGGGTCAAGGTGGGAAATGGCACTGTTCAGGTCCTTTGTTCCTGGGGAAGGGGGTCTTCCTGGGATCTCTGCTCCTTTGGGGCATGCTCTAAGATGAGTAAATAGCTCTCTCTGCTATATGCCCCATGCATTTTTCAAACTGCTGTTGAAAAATGGTTTAACTCCATTTAACTGCTTAGGCTATGTCTTTCCATGGGCTATTTGTCTGCTGTCTTTTTAAGGGCAGAACTCAGGTTCCTATGGCTCTCTAGACTCTCTTAGAACCTAGCCCACTGATTTTTAAAATTCCAGGCCTTAGGTCCTGCTGGTAGTAAGAACTCATGAAATCTGGCCTCTCTTGTGTTCAAAACCAAATACTACAGGGATCCGTGTTCCCCATGTGGGTTTCTTGGTGAGATAGTCTGTTTTTCTCCTCTCTTCATGCTTGCAGCTCCCTCCCCCTCCACAGACTGTTGTGGTTGGTTTTGCTCTGCACCAAATCTCTGCCCTTCTTACCCTCTTTGATGTGGTCTCTTTTCTACCTTTATTTGTGGAATTTGTTCTGCCAGTCTTTGGGTCATTTTTTGGGTTAATTATCCTGATATGAGTATTATCTATTTGTATCTGTGGGAGGAGGTGAGCTTAGGGTTCTTTTACTTCCCATTTTTTCAGCCTCCTCTCTTGATCAAAAGCTGTCTCTTAAAAATAGCCAAATCACTGGTTAGCCTTGATAAAGGGAGAAAACTCAAATATACATATGCATACACACAGATACAAATGTCAACAGATTAATATCAGAAACTAAAGAAATTAAATGAGCCACAATAACGTTCTTTGACTATATCATCAATTCAACTATCCATGGAACATTTACAAAAATGACCATAGATTTGGCCATAGATATTAATAAATTTAAAAATTAGAAATTTGGGGCGCCTGGGTGGCTCAGTTGTTAAGCGTCTGCCTTCGGCTCAGGTCATGATCCCAGGGTCCTGGGATCGAGCCCTGCATCGGGCTCCCTGCTTGGCGGGAAGCCTGCTTCTCCCTCTCCCACTCCCCCTGCTTGTGTTCCCTCTCTGGCTGTCTTTCTCTCTGTCAAATAAATAAAATCTTAAAAAAAAAAAAACTAGAAATTTTACAGACAGTATTTTATGGTCTCAAAGCAATTAGGTAGAAATTCATCACAACATTAAAAAATAAATTATAGATACAATGACCTGAGAATTAAACATACATTTCTTAAACAGTTCAGAAGAAAGTCAATGCCCTTAAAAGAAAATTAAAGAAATGTTAACTTTATCCAAAAGCTTGCTCTTTCAAAGAAAGAGAAAATAATAAGAAAAGCAGTTGTTAAATAAATTAGGACATAAAGAGAATGCAGGAATATCCAAAATAAATAAGGAAAAGAAAATCACAGTTACTTAAATCCAATTATTCATTCAGAGTCTATCTGGTATTTACATGGACTAATCTCTCAAGAGAATCTATTATTTGGGACTTTATAAGATTAGGGAAAAAGCAAAAGAAAAGTGAAAGAGGATGGAAACAAGGAAGTAGAGAAGGAAGGAAGAAATTGTTGAGAATTGTTGAACTTACTAACATAAAATTGATGAAGGTAGAGATATTTGTGGGTTTTGTTTGCTGCAGTGTTTTCTAAGCTGAAATACATTTATATGTGTGAATAAACAATATAATTCACCATAGACAACAGAAGTTCTAAAGGCTATGCAGTAGATGCTGTTATCAATATCCAGTTACTTCTCTTTGAAAAGCAGTTGACTGTCCTTAATCAGGTCCTCTAAGCACAGTGTCAGAGTGAGGTCCTCTGCCTGCTTCCATCTGATGATATCATCCTCCGTGCTTGATAAGCAGTTACCTGGGTCTCGAGAATTAGAATCTCTAAGGTTGGTGCCCAAGCATTTAAAACAAAAAAAGTTGCCAGAGTGATTTCTATGAGCATTAAAAATGTTTTAAAGATTTTATTTATTTATTCATTTGAGAGAGAGAAACAGAGAGCAAGAGAGAGCACAGTGGGGTTGGTGGTTAGGAGCAGAGGGAGAGGGACCAGCAGACTCTGTGCTGAGCGTGGAGCCTGACGTGGGGCTTGATCTCATGACCCTGAGATCATGGCCTAAGCTGAAATCAAGAGTCGGACCCTAACTGACTGAGCCACCCAGGCACCCCTATGAGCACCAAAATTTGAGAATCATTGCTATATTGAAATGGTTCTTGAAATAGTCATGACATCAAAAACTAATGATGTACTGTATGGTGACTAACATAACATAAAAAAAAAAAAAGAAATAGTCATGAAGTATTTCTGCTTCCTTGCCTTCCATATACATGGTAGAATTGCACTTTTTGGCCTCAAATGTTTGGGTTAGACCATGTGACCAATTTAGCTAATGTAGTGGTTATCATCCAAGGGCAATTTGGTGCACACTCTCTACTCCAATCCTGGGTACATTTGGCAATGTCTGAAGACATTTTTGGTTGGCACACTGAGGTTCAGGGAGGTGCTACTGGCCCTAATGGGTAGAAGCCAGGGATACTGCTAAGCATCCTAAAATGCACAGTGAAAAATTATCTGGCCGAAATGTCAACAGTGCCAAGGTTGAGAAATCCTGGCCCAGTGACTTGTGAACTAAAGTGGTATGTGTCCATTTAGGACCATGTATGAAATTGTTGGTGAGGAAACTTGCAGGCCAATGTTCCATACAATGTCATTTAAATGACTGCAATCTCTTTGTAGGTGTAATATCAGATAATAGAAGTCTGTACATATTCTGGGCCAAACACAGAAGCATAGCAGTGATGTGAAATTTTTATGGTCACTGGACTCTGTAGGCAAATCCTTTATCTTGATTTTGTATGCTCTTTAGATGGATTCCTTGTCTGATCTCTGGTGTCTGTATTAAAGTAGGATATGAATATTTTCTCCATTTTAAAATCTTTATTATCTTTGTGTGGTGTAGCCTAATACTTTACTTATGTAATGTGTTTTGGAATTATTCTTTGTTTGACCAAATTAGATTAGGCATTAATTTGATGAGAAAGGGGAAATTTCCAGGTTTAGAGCCTTAGAGAAGGGCATATAATTCTGAGGTACACTTGCAGGAGGATAACGTGGTCCGTCTGCCTTTGTGGCTTATCAGTGATAAAGTGCACTTGTCACTGTGTTGTGGCCCCTTGATGGTCTCAGGTGTAACTTAATTTTGCCCCCTGGCAATTCTGAGAACAAAAATGTCACATCTGTATTTCATAAGTTGATTGATACTGAAAATCTGTATATCAGTTTAGTTATTAACCAGTATTAGAGTATGACTATTTTAACTCTTTGTGATTTATGCGGAATCACTGAACTCATTATGGAATGTTTTGGCAGAAATTTGATACTGTAAATCTTACAAAAATAAAAGATGTGCCATTTTTAAAATTTGAGCTACCTCTTTCTATTTATTACATCCCAAGTTTAAATATTGTAGAGTATGGAACCAATTTTACAATGTAATAAATAAATAAAATTAAAGTTTAAAATCTAGAATATTATTTTATAATCATATTTTGAACAATGGTTTTGTTCTATATTTTAAGAGAAGTCTGAACTCCAATTATGATTTCAATTTAATTTTAGCAGGCAAATTTAAAAGAAAAAGAATGTGGAACTAATTTATTTCTTGCTATGTGGGGGAAAAACTGATGGGAGAAGGCAGATGGTTTGAGGATTACAGGGTAAGAGGTCAGAAAGAAGTAACTTGCCAAAAAGAGAGAAACGTTCTGCGAATTCTTAGTTTGCAATCTCCCATTCATCTGTCTTTTGATCTCCAGCAGCCCTTTTTTCTGTATTTGAATTTTTGGTGACAATTGAACAGTCAGGATAATGAAAGTTTGTGCATTGTTTTGTGTTTCTAAAAAATAAGTCAGTATTACTTTTTTGTAGCCTGACTGATTGAATGCTAATGTCAAGAATGTCTGTGTTTCACCAACAAATTATCTTGGATGAGATGTGAGCCATTTTAGAGCTCAACATATCTCCAAATCTTGAGCTTGGTGAGTAGTAGGATGGGTTATATACAAAGTCAAGACCTGGAGGGTTAGGCATTGATGAGGGAGAGTAGGCAGTGAATGGTAAAGAACATCAATAGAAATATGTATGTGTATATATATGTATGTATATATATGTATGTGTGTATATTTACACACATATAAATGTATATATAAAATGAAACAAGGACAATGATAAAACAGACTTTTTAAAAGAGGAAATTACAGAAATTCAATAAACATATTAGACATTAAATTTGTAAAACTTTTTTGTGTGTTTGGTTACATAAGAAGTCATCAGGTTTCTGTAACATTAATAGGCAACTTGATTCTTTTCCTTTTGAAACTCCGTATCTTTGTTATTAATTCCAATTTTAAATAAACTGCCAAATGTAAAATGTATTAGAGGAATATTTATGATATAGCTTCCCCCTCCCCAAATATTTACATGATGTTTCTATGTTATTCTATTAGAACCAGCATTCTCCCAGAAATAGAAATTTGCTATGAATTAAGATTTTTATGTCACACAATGGAAACTCCCGCTGGATATTCAGAATCAACAGAGAGATGCTTATGTTTCAGATTTTACTTTATTCTTGTGCCCATGTGAAATTGCAAAGGCATTTAGGGGATTTCAAAGACAGTTAAGTAAGGAAAGTAAAATAATGGTAACTTCTCTAAAGCTGTGAATAAAAAGAACTGCATTATGTGATAGAAAAATCACAAGACATTTTAATTTTAAAACATAACTTTGAAAGTTGGAGAAATTAAAGATTGGGGAATGAAAGGATAGCTTTCCTTTTTCATTATTTAAAATGTGTTAAGAAATGAATCAAAAAGAAAAGCAAGGTTGTCATAAACTTCAGAAATAAGAAGGGTGAAATTAAACTGTAGGCAAACACTGCAACTGAATAATAGGAATAAGAAGGCAGGTGTCCACCTCAAAGTCAGTGCTGCTGCTCTACCCAAAACTGCTGAAATTAGAGACTTAGAAGCAGGGTATCACCCAGGGAAGCAATTTAAATGTGATTCATTTAAACTGGATTCAAAATCATCTGAAGCAATAATTATATGTCAGAAGTGTTGTGATCTCTGTTTCACAAAGAAACCAAAGATGTCTTTTAGTAGGAAAGGGGCACTGCTCTTCTTTCCTGATAATAGTGGTTAGAGAAAGTAAGTTATGCCCACTTTCTCATCTGCTGTCAATTTATGAGATGATCATGTATGGTCAGCATGGTCAGTGAGAGTGCTGAGGCTCTGGGACACAACTTCATTCTTTTATGGGAAGAAGACTGAACCATACGTGGAGACTAGCTGCCTCAGTGATGTACCTAGCTGATTATAAATCCTTTGTGGAAGGGCCATGAATATTCATCTTTTTCTCTCTCCCTCTTCTGACACCCTGTTCAATACTGTTTGTTTTTTTACAGAGTAAAATATTTACAGAGTAAATAATTGTTTAATATCTGTTTAATAAATATGAATAAAGTTGGAAGAATCATAGAGAAAAATCTAGTCTGATCTTGTTTGGCTGAGGAGGAACATGAGTAGTTTGTTGTTGAGTAACTTTCCCACCATCACATGGTTAGTCCTAGAAGGCTTAGCAAAGAATGTATTTCATTTCTAAAAAGAAACAAAGTGGTAGCTTTGCTTGACATAAATTGGAGACCTTTCACTGTTATGTGGTATATGCATTAAGTATTCTCATGCATACAGGACCTTTAATAACCAGATAAAGTAGGTTTTGGCATGAAAGGGTTTATATCTAAAGCAAAGAGTCTTCCCCTATTTTAGCATTCATTAGCAATATTTCTTGAAAAATCTTTTACCAAATGGAAATATCACTGAATGAATAGTGAGAAACATGAATAAAAGATGTATTTTGCTCAAAAGTTATTTTATTGGAAATCAATTCAGGATGTGAAAACTCCCATTAGAGCTTTTATTGTCTTCTTCAACTTGCCTAGACCTAGATTTGACATCCATATGCATTAATTTATATTTTTTTAATTATCAGAACTTAATGAAATTCTTCTGAAATAATATTAGAACTTCTCATTTTGAAATATGATATTTTCAGGCTTGCTTTTTTTTTAAAAATGTCTCTTTATTAAACAAGAAGTGAACTAATCTTTCAAATCATTCTGTCTATGGATGTATATAGTCTTTGCTAATAAAAGTTATTTTTTCTCTATACGGTGTGCCCAAATTGATGTATATAACCCATATTAAATACTAGGTGACTATGAATGAACATGGAAGGGGAGCTATCATTTATACCAACTAAGCATGTATATGTTTACATGTGTGCATACTATGTTCTGTTCTCTGTCCTAGGTTCTTTATATACATAATTCAGTTTACTCTTTATGACAACCTTTATTTTAGAGATGAAGAAACTGGGGCTGAAGTAAGTTAAATAAGTTGCTTAGGAGCCTTTGTTAAAAGTTTTTCTGCTTCCTGAGTTCATGTTCCTTTTAGTAGGCCAAAAAATGTAGATGTGAACTGAAGAGAAACACACAAGAAAATAAAATTATGATTACTCTGAAAAGCAGGTCCTGATAAGCAAAAAGTAATTCCCATAAAACATCTGACTTTCAACTTTATATGGTCCACAAGAGTTTTTTCATCTTCCTATTTATTTGCCCTTCTCTCCAGTGATCTGAATTATCTTTTTCCTGTCACCATGGGTTCGTTAGAGCATCTGGCGTAGACAAGACAAGAGAATAACAGGATCTAAGGGTAATTAGGTCCTCATCCATGAAAGACAAGTTCAGAGAGAAATAGACCTGATAAAAATGAATATCACACATTATGGGGCAAACTTAGCAGCTGTCACGATAGTAAAGAGGATGGCCAGGTGGAGGTGGTGGGTAGAAAACTTCTATTTATGTGCATATCCACACATATCAAAATTACATTTTTGTTTTTATTGGAAGGGCCACTGCAAAAAATGAGATTAGTTGTGCTCCATCAATTTTGTTGCCAGAGCAGATTAGATGGTATAACAAATAGAAAGATAAAGCCCCTTCAAGGTTTACAGCCCCTTGTCAGTGACATACTGATTTTTAATATGTTCTCTTAGAAGTAAATTATCATGTTTCAAAAAAAGAAAGAAACTGAATGACAACCTGTTAGAGTAAAGGCAGAAGGACCCTTTCAGTGAATCAGAAACGTGAAGGATTAAGTTGAACAGAAGATGTAGAGGAAGGTACTCTATAGTTCACAAGAGCATCATTGAGCAATCTTGTAAAAGTAGATAGGAAGGAGTGTGGCATAACTGGCGAGGGGTCTCTGTGTCACACTGCCAGTAACAGTCTGCCTGTTGCCTGTTAGGAGACCTTGAGAATGTTGCTTAAAATTTCTGGCTGCAATATCCTCGTCTAAAATGGGGTGAATCATGATTATTATGATAATCAAGCGAGCTAATTGATGTTGAGTCTTAGGACTTAACAAATATTGCCATGCACATACTAAATGCTCAATAAATATTGGCCATTTTTTGTTAAGATCAGGAGGAAATAGTCCAGGGAAAACAGGACTTGTCTTTTCCTGAGAAATTAACAGGCAGGGGAAAGCCTCTCACTAGAGCTGCTGAATTTGCATGGTCCTGGTTTTTTTGTTTGTTTGTTTTTTGTTTTGTTGTTGTTGTTTTTTCCTTTCCCCTCCAGAGTCTAGCATAGATTGAAAATAAAGAGATCTAAATGGCTGATGGCTCAGTGTATTAATCCTATCAGTCCTTCTGAATATATCCACGTTTGTGGTTTATTTGAAAAAAAGAAAAAAAGAAAGTACTGTAATTAACTGAAGATAAATTGCTTTTCAAAATAATATCCGCTTACTGTGATAGTAAAAACAAAACCTGTCATTTGGGGAGTGTTTTTAGTGCTTGGGGGTGGTTATTTAAACACATACGTGTGTACACACACACACACAACCACACTTACTCCCTTTATAGTGTCCCATAGAGGGGTAATTGGATTCAACTGTAAATGTAAACTCTTCTCAGGGGAGATGTAGATACTTGATCAGACCCAATAAAAGTAAAAATTTGTGTTTCCGTGGTCATTATTTATGGGACTTTTGGCACTATAGTATTAATAAATCACTGTCCAAAGACCCACTTTGTCATTAGTTGCTACCATCCATAAACACTTCTCTTGGTTGTATGCTGAAGGGGCTAAAAGTCTGGTAAGGAAATAAAAGGACTATTACTTGGGCTTTTGCAGGCAGAAAACAACCTATCTTAGAGTTTAAGAAATTGACATGATTGGTCTTTGCATTTGTCTACTCCAAGACAATAGAAGGATACTCTATGGAAAACTTAGTTTCAGTTGTTCATTTTTCATTGAGTATTGCTTATATTTTGATGTCCATCTTTGGTGTGTGTGAAAATATCCTGTGCATTTATAATGAAAAATATATGTATACGAAGAGAAGGAAAGAAGAGAATCTGAATCGAATTAAAGAACCTGACCATGTCCATCCCGCCTACTGCTGCCTCCCAGTTCCAGCCATCACCACCTGTGGCCAGGATTGTTACCGTAATTGGGACATTGGGCCCCTCCTTCTACCTTCCCCCTTAGATTCTATGCTTAATGGAGCTGCCTTGAAAGGTAGATCATGTCACTGCTCACAATCTTCCATCGTAACTCAGAGTAAAACTCAAAGACCGTATCAATTGGGCCTCCGCAACCCCTGACCTCATACTTCTTCCCCCTCATTCCCTCCCTTCAGCCACACTGGCTTTGTTGCTGTTTCTGCAGCCTGCAGTACCATTCCCGCAGATATCCACAGGACTTACTCTCTTACATACTTCAGTTTTTATCTAAGCACCACCTTATCAAAACTCCCTCTCTGATCAGTGTGTATAAATACCAAGCCTCTCATCCCCCAGCCTTTACACCTTTATCCAGGGTTCTATTTCTCCATAACAACTGTCACCATAAGTCATAGTCTATATTCACTCATTTATTTGTGTATTGACAGTCCCAGCTAGAGTATAAATTCCTTGTTAGCAAGGACTGTGTTTTATTCACTATCCTATTCTCAATAATTAGAGGAGTGCTTGGCCAATAATAGGCTACATAAATATTTTTTTTCAATGAATGGTTGAAGCCTACTTGTTCCTAATCCTAGAAGATATAATGAAGTCAATTACTTCTTTCTGACTTACTTTCTCTTAATGAGGTGGAGCTAATTGTATATTTTCCATCATTTAGAAGAGTAATAATGTCTAGACATGTGCAATGCTTAATATTTACATGCTTTTATATTATTGTTCCAATAAAGGTTACTGACAGTGAAGGGCTATTTGATAGTATTTACTAAAATTTTGAAATTGCTTGTATTCTGTGACTCAGTATCTTCAGTTCTTGGCAACTTCCATAGAAAACACTGGGAGCCATACAGAAAGGATTTTCACTGCAGTATTGTCATGCAATGACTAAAGAAATGACAGAATTACCACATATAGAATACAATGCAGCCGTTTAAAATGAAGATGGTGTGAATATATATACACACACAAGCTGAAATAACTAGTAATACCTTTCTGTTTGTATATGTGTATGAATTTTTCTAATATTATTGTTTGCTTGCCTAACCAAATATATTTCTCCTCTCCGCTCTCATTTTCCTCCATTTTTTTCATTTTTTTACCTTTTTAAAAAAGATTTATTTATTTTAGAGAGAGAACACGCATGTGTGCATCCGAGAGAGAGTGAGAGAGAGAGAGAGAGAGGGAGAGAGAGAGAGTTGGGGGAGGGGCAAAGGGGATGGAGAGGAAGAGAGAATTTGAAGCAGACTTGGCGCGGAGCCTGGAGCCCCAAGTGGCTCTATCCCACCACCATGAGATCACGACCTGAGCTAAAACCAAGAGTTGAGCACCTAACCGACTGAGCCACCCAGGCTCCCCCCTCTCTTTTTTTTTTTTTTTTTTTAATGTCCAAAATCTGACTCTCTTTCTCCTTTGGATCTTGATTGAGAGAAAAAAAATTCTATAAATGATTTTTGCCTTTCCCCCCCTTTTCTTCTTTATGCTACACATAAACAGCAAGCAAACAAGAATTCAGAAAGAGAAATTAAACAGAGTAGTCATGTTAAGAAAGAGTTTTTAAGCAAATATCTAGGACAATTTGTTTAGCGGTCATAATCCAAATTAAATGTCACTCTTAGAGATTTCAAGATTGTTTATAAATTTCTAATTTTCCAAGCTTTCCTGATCCTGTTCATATAAATATTCATTTATCCAACAGTTATTTATTGAATGCATTCTATGTATCTTGAGGTGTTCTAGGTGCTAGGGAAACAAAACAGGAACCCCCCCCTCAAAAAAAACCCCTGACCTTTCCTATAGAGGAATGACAACATTGAATATAATGAATAACTAATGTGCATTATGTTATTAGAAGATAATCTGTGCTATGAGAAACGACGTAAGGTAAGTCAGGGGGATACAGGTAGGAGAGAAGTATGGTTACTCTAGCTTCTGCCATCACATGACCTTCAAGAAAAGGGAAAATATTGGAAGAAGTGAAGGAGGAGAGGGGAGCGTGCTATGTTCTTTTGGAAGGTGGACCCCAGAAATTGCAACGTCCTTTCCATTGCTTTTTACTGGCCAGAACCTAGTCACACGGCCACCTGTGGTAGTAAGAACGGCTGGGAAATAGTCTTCAGTGGAGTGCTGTGTCCCCCGCTGAAACTTCTGTCACCAAAGAAGAAAGGGAGACTAGACACTGAGGGGACAATTCTCGATCTGTGTTGCTGTCAGTAAACACCTCCACAGACAAGGGCAAAGGATAGGGAAGGAAAAGGAATAAACACATGTACTGACAACATACATATTATCTGCACTACTTTGAAGCAGGATAGTCTAAAGAAAGGGGTAAAAATCCATATTGTTTACTTGTTAACTCCACACCAGAGGTCTGGAAGCATCATTTATAAATGATATGACAGCATCCCTCCCACCTCTTCATCATGTCTTAAGGTAAATCACTCCAATCCGAAATTCTTCCTCCCCTCCATGGAATGTATTGGAGCCTTGTATTCCAAGGAATCTTAATCGAAGGTATAGATTTAAGTTTATGGATCTAAATGTCTTAAACTAGTATTTGTGTTCAATCCCTCTTTAATTCTTCATGGATAATAACGTTTGCCACATCCCTTCTCCAGAATATTAGCTTGAGAGAGTAAAACACAACACTTCTCCATGCATGGGCCCCAAATATCCACTGTCCCTTCTTTTCCTTTCTCCTCTGCTTGTCCTCTTCTTTTTTTCTTTTTCTCTTTTCTTCACCTCTCTGTCTTCTCTCTCTCTCTTTTTCATTCTAATTTTTTCATGCTGTCAATTTCTTTATTCCTAAAAATACTGGTTTTCATTTTTACAATATTAGATTTTTTTACACAATCAAAACCAATGAAGATATATACACACACATTCATGTATGTCCTTTTAGTATATAGAAACCATACAAGACAACTTATAGTCAGATATATTTAAAGATTAAGTTACTAGGATCTCATTATGGGGTAACATTTAATAAATTGTATGATATGATACATATTTAAATTTTAGCATATTTACTCACAGCTGGATTTCAGTTATTTTAGCTAGCAATTTAGTTATGTAATACACTGCAATGGCCATAATCAAACATGTCTGTAATTAAGTTTCTTTTTTAAAATAATATTTTTTATTTTCTCAAGTATCCAGAAATGTTTTTTTCCTCTTTGTCAACTTGCCAAATTAACTGCATCCATTCTATTAGATACCAAAATGGACTTCTATATATATGATTTCTTACTCCTATTACTCCTGTTCATTTATTATCATCATATTATTAACATAATTATAATCTTCCCAGCACCCCAAGTCCTTTTTCTTGGTTACTTTTCTTCTCTGTGAACTTGTACTTTTCACTGGACATAAAGGCTGGCATTCCTGGCACCCTTGGAGATTTTGCATGTAAGCGAAGGAATGATCCAGGTTTAAAAATTGTGCTTATAAAAAAAATACTTGTGACTCTGATATATAATTGCTTTCATGTTATGGTTTGATCTGTCATGGAAAGATTAGAAATCATCATTTGAAACATGAGAGCTTTACTGAAAACAGTGCCATCTCTCTCTCTCAATTGTTTGCTATCTTTTCCCCAGTGAGATCATACTCTTTGTCTTGCTTGGTCTTGCCTTGTTCAGATCTTTCTCCCTCCCTTTGTCATTCCCTCCCTTGTTCCTTCCTTCCTCCCTTTTCTTTCTCCTTTTGTTCATTCTTATTGTTCTGTTTTTGCCTAATTTCATTCTAAAGATTAAAGCTGATACACTCTTAGTGAACAAACACAAAATAAAGCAACTCTTTAGGAATAGGTGGATTAAAATCTGTTTGACTATCTTCTTGTACTATCTTGTTAAATTCCTTGAAGGTACTATGATATTTTTATTTTACTACTTTCAATTATATCTACATACATTTGAAAAATAGCATATACACGAGACAGGTTATTTATTTAGTTCAGAGACAGTGCTTCATTTGAAGATTCCTTGTAATAACTCTTTGCTCAAAACTCCCCTCTCTCACCCCCAACATAGAGTTTATGAGCCACAAATTGCAAACCAACCGATAATCTAGGCCAAGGGTCAGGACAGTATATCCAGAGGGCCAAAAACAGCTTGTTTTTGTACAGCCCACAAGATAAAAATCATCTTTATGTTTTTAAGTTATTGAAAAAAATCAAAAGAATAGTATTTTGTGATTTGAAAAGGACATGAAATTCAAATGTCAGTGTTTATAAATCAAGTTTTATGGGAACAGAGCTATGGCCATTTGATAAGCAGTCTGTGGCCTCTATCCCCCTACCACAGCAAAGGTGACTAGTTGCAACACAGAAGCTATGGTCCACAAGCCTAAATACTTACTGTCTGGCACTTAGAGGAAAAAGTGTGCCAATCCTGATCTAGGCTTCATTGTAGGCATAAAAACACATAACATCTGAATAATTGGGAGTTGATGTTTTCTATGGACTATAGAAAATTCACTTATAGGAAGTTGGAGTTAATTGCAGGATATTTTTTAGTTTTTTTATTTTTTTATTTTTTAAGATACGGAAGATTCATATTAAAGAAAGAAACAAAAGCACTCTTGCATTTGTATAGGACATGAACTTTGGAAGCATTCATAGTGGGTGCATAAGGATGCTTAGCCAGACACCTTCAGCTGGAAGCTACTACTGGGTTCTCTTTTGAAGGGTCTTTGGTACATGCCTGAAGGGCTGAATGATATTCTAGAAAACTATGTCGAGGGTCTCTTCCTTGCCACTGAAGGCTTTGGTTCTCAGAACACACACTCTCTCCCTCTATATATATATTTTCATTTTCTTTCTCTTATTTCTCTATTTTCTTTTTTCAAGTTGTTGATATTTTTTTAAATTTGTATCTGTAGATTCTTTAGATTGCCAAACATGAACATTTGGTTCTCACTGCCTTGTAGTTCTTTAATGTAAAGATACTGTTTGGGTTATGAAAGTGATTAGAAATCTGTTCATTGAAAGAACTTAAACTTTTAGCTAAACTAGAAATGTAAAGGTAGAAGCCTGATGGCTGATAATAAATCAAAGTGTATTCTCCTCTTTTTTGTGATATAAGATGTTACTCTCAGATACATACACTGATACAGATTATATATGTTAATCTGAATATATATCTGAATTGTTTATATATATATATATATGTATATATATATATATATCATGTCAAGTATAATGGAAAGTAAGCTTGCTTAAATAGTCGTGGAAAGGAAAGAGATTATTTTTTATGGAAGCAACAATCAGCTAACAAGAAACTATTGAATACCCAGAGGGAATGAGTGAATCAGCTATTTAGTTGGCCAAAATTGCTTCCAGCAAGCAGGCACAGCGACTGATTTTATGAGACTAAATTTTTGAAAACTGTTTGCAAAGCCAACAGTTCAGCCAGAAAGATTCAGATAAGCTGGATTTTGTTTAAGGGAAATTTTACTGAATGCAATCCAATATGGGAAGCTGAAATTAATACAGTAAAGTAGTTTCATTTTCCCTGGACCCAATCATGAGACTGCTTTTCACACAAAGAAAATGATAATGTTTATGTGACCCACTGGAGTAAAATTGAGGGCAGGTCAAAGCTTAAAGCAGGCTGCTCGCAGCCAGACGCAGCTCTTGCTGCTGCCTGCCCTGCCCAGCTCCCCTGGGAAAAGAGGAGATCAGTATCTACTTGGCACCTGGTTAGGGAGCTTTGGGCTACGGAAGGGACATGAAATAGGATGTATCTCTGACCAATTCTGTTTATATTGAACCCACCTCTTTCTGAATCTCTATTAATAGATACAGTCTGAATCAGACAACTGAGCAGCAAAAAATGATAGTCTTAGAATATTCTGTAGTTGTTTAACAAGTGTATTTCTCACCCCCCCAATTGATATTGAAATCTCTGGGAGAGTGGTGGTTATGTTTTCTCATGTCCTCCAAAGTACATAGCACTTGCTGGGCAAAGAAAAGGGATTTATTTATTTCACTTATTTATTATTTATACTCTACTTCCAAAAAAGATTTGAACTGGCTTATAATAATAGACGTAATAGGACCATTAAAGTAATGATTTATAAAAAACAAAAACAAGAACCATAATGAATATTGAAATGTGTACATCATAAGGCCTAGGGCATTTCACCTCGGGATTTAGCTCTGAGTTTTCTAGTAAAAGGGCTCAGGAGAGCAAGCATTGTCAGTATGTGCTGGCTGTAACTCATGGGCAGAATGGTCAGCAGGGCCCCTGGGGTCTCTGAATCCTGTGCAGTGGGCTGAGTCTAGCTGGACACTCATGGGCTTTGCTCCAGGCAAGGGACCTGCCTCATTACTGCTCTCTCTCTTTATGCGATGAACATGGCAGCATCGTGGGTGGAGAAAAATCAGTTTGCCAGTAGCTAGCACCTGACAGCCTTTTGGGCATTTGAATTTCTGAGGGGAGGGGAAGCTTCAGGTCCAGCTAGCTCACTGCTTCCAAGTCATTGATCCTTCTGTCTCTCTGTAGGCCAGAATTAAACAGGGAAATGTAAAGAATTAAGTTATATAGTCCATATCACACTAAAAATGAAAATATGAGCTTTTACCAGGAAAAACTGAGTTGTCCCTAATACTGAATGCAAGTCTTTTTTTTTTTACAAGTGGAAATACAATGCATACTTTCTAAGGTGATAACATGGTCTTATAGTCACAGTGTAGGTAGAATCAATTAAAATGCCCTTTTAACATAGATTCCCCAAAGAATATTTTATAGCATAATGGGCAAGAACTTGAGTTCTATTTAAGATATAGAATTGCTCTTCATGAGATTAAGGTCAACATTTAAAATTACAGTCCTGTAAGGGCGCCTGGGTGGCTCAGTCGTTAAGCGTCTGCCTTCGGCTCAGGTCATGATCCCAGGGTCCTGGGATCGAGTCCCACATAGGGCTCCCTGTTCGGCGGGAAACCTGCTTCTGCCTCTCCCACTCCCCCTGCTTGTGTTCCTGCTCTCGCTATCTCTCTCTCTGTCAAATAAATAAATAAAATCTTTAAAAAAATAAAAAATAAAAAAAAATAAAATTACAGTCCTGTAAGAAATTGCCATGAAGAAGTGAAGCAAAGTAATCAAGGGATGTAGCTTTCTGGTTTGTGACTTCTTATATACTAGGAGGACCTTAGAAATAGCACATCCTTGGAATGCCTGGGTGGCTCAGTCAGTAAGCATCTGCCTTTGGCTCAGGTCATGATCCAAGAGTCCTGGATCTAGTCCCACATCTGGCTCCTTGCTCAGTGGGGAGACTGCTTCTCTGCCTGCCGTTCCCCCTGCTTGTGCTTTCTCTCTCTGACAAATAAATAAAATCTTTTAAAAAATTGCACATCCTTGAGATTACTCATTTCAAATGCTGATTGTGGTTTCCAAAGGAATTAGGCTCTAGACTAATTCAGTGAGCTTTTGTTTTCTTTTAGCCCGATATTCTTGCTGAGATTCAATAGGAAGCAATTCAGAATTTTGGGTGCAATTTGAGTCCCTAATGTGCAAGTACTTATTTAGTATTACTGATTTAGATGAGGGTCAAAACAAACTTTTCTGTAGGAAGTCAGATAGTAGGGGCGCCTGGGTGGCTCAGTTGGGTAAGTGTCCGACCCTTTTTTTTTTAAAGATTTTATTTATTTATTTGAGAGAGAGAGAGAGAGTGAGAGCGCGCAAGAGCAATGGGAGAAGCAGAGGGATAGGGAGAGAGAATCTGAAGCTGACTCCACACTGAGCCCAGAGCCGGAAATGGGGTTCGATGTCATGATCACGAGATCACTTGAGCCCAAACCAAGAATCAGATGCTTAACCAGCTGAGCCATCCAGGTGCCCCACGCGTCAGACTCTTGATTTCCGCTCAGGTCATGATCTCAGGGTCGTGAGATTGAGCCCTGCTTTGGGCTCTGTGCTGAGTGTGGAGCCTGCTTGGGATTCTCTCTCTCCTCCCTCTGCCCCTTACCCCTGTGCTCTCTCTCTTAAAAAAAAAAGATTCCCTCTCTCCCTCTCTATTTGCCCCTCCTTCCCCCCCCCCCCGTTTATGCATGCATGTACATGCTCTCTCTAAAAAAAAGCCAGATAGTAAATATTTTAGGCTTTGTGGACCATATGCCCCCGTTGCAACTATTCAGCTCTGCCATTTTAGCAGAAGGAAGGTGTCGTGAGACAACAGAGGACTCTGCTGTGCATATATTATTTGTTTGGCTTTGATGGTAAACTTAGGAGATATATATGATGATATACCATTTTATATATGAGGAAACGGAGCACCAGAAAGCTCCAGAGCAATACAAGAATTTAAACACTCCGATGGAACTCACTACAGCTGGATCTGACTTAATTTTGTTTCCTTTGGTGAATATCTTCCCACATTCATTATGAGATTAAGAATTGTACCCTTCATTCTTATAGGGGTCTGGCCAAGAATAGTCTTCTCATAGAAAACACTGTGTTCTCTCAAGACAAACTAATTGCTTGACTTCTTTTTAGATAGATTACTTAAAATTTACCTAACATATTTGAGATTATAAAGGTCTTTCTTGTTAGTAGCTCACTGGATTTCACCTACGAGTTTAAAGGCCTTTTATCAGCTTAATTCCGTTAAGTGTTTCTGCCTCTGCAGAGTGAGTTTTGTATGTTTCACCTTCCCATCCCTGTTCCTGTCCTGCCTGGCATGCTAGTGTACTCATTCATCAAAGAAATATGTTTACAGTGTAATGGCAGATCATCTGTTAACTTTCAACCTATGATCATCACATACCACCCCCCACTTCCCACCTGCCCCCAGCCTGTCCTGGCCACAGCAGTCTCCAGAACACAGTCTCTGGCAGCTCTCTCCAGATTGTTTCCATGATCAGCCCTGCTAACTACTTCCTACTCTCTAGTTTAGCAGGCTCTTTCTCTTCCTCTGTAGAGTCACAAACAGGTTTGGGCAGGAGTTTATGCATCTGCGTCCCACCACAGTAACTTCCTCATTGTAACGAATATGAGCCATAAAAATAATTGCCAAAGCAAAGCCTATCAATTCATGAGCAGAAGGAAAATAAAATGTTTTTCCAACACACCCAAAGGCTAGGACAAGAACTCAGCATGCAGCAGTAATAACAAAAGCAGACCTTCTGCCATATTGGAAAAAGGGAGGAACACATGCAATGCTCTTCAGAACCAACATTCAGCTCTCTAATGGAAACGTTGTCTTACCATAGCTGTGTGGATGAGGTCTTAGAAATAGAGAGAAAATCCTCAACTACTTGATCTGTAAAATGAGATATTGGCTTATGATCTCTAAGGTTATTCTAATATTCTATTACTCAAAAATTATACTCCATATCCTTAAATATTAGAAATATGGTTAATGGAGACACCAATAAAATGTATTTTAATTAGATATGTTGTTATAAATGCACAATATGCTTGCATTTGATTTTGTTTTTTACCTGATTGGATTATATGACCTTAGAAATTAAAAAAAAAAAATTCTCCTGAAATTGGCTAAGAAATTGGAGGCGATAGAACATCTCTAGCTTTGTAAAGTCTGTGATCTAATTTGAGAGATTTGGCCATTTCTACTATCCTTAATTGAGTTGAATTCACTAGCACTGTCTACAATTTGTTTTGTAGCAGTGTACAACTTGTTTTATTTTTGTTCTTTGTTGTAGTATTATTATTAACTCATGGATTTAAGCATATTGGCTTTGTTTCAATTTATTACAGTTGTTATCCTTATAAAATTACCCCATCTATGGCCAGTGCAAGCCTCTTTAAGTTGGTTCCAAATAGTGTTTGGTAATCACCTTGCTATCTGGTACAATAGGATATTTCAGGTTTATCTGGTATATACCATGTCATGAACTTAGAATCAGCCATAACTTCAAGGAGCCCTTGTTACTTTCAGTGGGAAATAGTATTTTCAAGACAATCTGAGCATTTTGCCACTGAATCTATCATAATTTCTAGGTCTTTTTAATGTACAGAACTAAGACCTATGTCTTTAAAAAATGTTTTAAGAAAAAAATATCTCATGAAGATGAGCTTCCAATCAAAAATTAGATAAAAAGAGGGTTTTTAAATTTTTATTTATTTATTTTTATTTTTTAAAAGATTTTATTTATTTATTTGAGAAAGAGAAGAGAGCATGAGCAGGCGGAGGGGCAGAGGGAGGGGGAGAAGCAGGGAGCCTGCTGTGGGACTCAATCCCAGGACCCTGGGTTCATGACCTGAGCTGAAGGAAGATGCTTAACTGACTGAGCCACCCAGGCATCCTAAAATCTTAGACTTTAAATGCACCTGTCCTAGGACTGTGTTTTATTATATTTTTGTTGAAAATACATGTATGTTCATCCACTGCATTTCTTAATTTGTGTTAATATTCAACACTATTCACTTCCAAATAACCAGTTAAACTCTTCTTGAAGACATTATTATCAGCCATTTGATATAATTCTATGGACTTTGTCTATTTTATTTACTCTTATATCTTAAATGCTTGGAATTGCAGCTGACACATAGTAGATATTCAATAAATTGATAACCATTTTTCACTTGTTTGCAGGTGTCCACATCTCTGAAGCAAAATTTCCAAGTTCCTAAAGGCAATGGTCATGTTTTATATTGCTCAGGCACCTAGAGCAGTGTCTTTTTTTTTTTTAATTTTTATTTTTAAGAGTTTTTTTTTTAGGGCGCCTGGGTGGCTCAGTTGGTTAAGCGACTGCCTTCGGCTCAGGTCATGATCCTGGAGTCCCTGGATCGAGTCCCGCATCGGGCTCCCTGCTCGGCAGGGAGTCTGCTTCTCCCTCTGACCCTCCCCCCTCTCATGTGCTTGCTTTCTCTCATTCTCTCTCTCTCAAATAAATAAATAAAAAGAATCTTTAAAAAAAAAAAAAAAGAGTTTTTTTTTAAAATCTCTATCACCTTACATCTGTATTTACTTTCTCCTACCACAAAATGCTTATTTCCAGTGACACTGGGAATGGTAGAATTAGAATATCACAAAACTATTCACTAGTTTCATCCTAATCTACACAACCACAAACTTACATGGACACATAGAAGCACAACAGATTAAGGGTGGTAATACCAAGACCATTGCAAATTATATGATTTTTGGTTGGGTTTCTGAGATGAGAAATTTTTTTTGCAAGTGATTGAGGATTTAGTTGGGAAAAAGGCAAGAGAATAAGGAAAAGAGAACAGTGCTGGGGAAGGAACCACGGGAAGTCATCCTGATTCTATGGAGTACTTTGAAGCATGAGTTGCACTACAGAGGTCATCTCATCCAGATGAAGACAAAGGAGCTAAGCTATTATACCATAGTCATTGGCTGTAGACCAACTCTAATGGGTATGTGTGCATAAATTCCAGCGCATTTCTAGGCAAGGTGGCTCCCATCAGCCTAGGGCAATCCTCTGCAGAAAGCCAAAGGCGTGAACCATTAACAAACTATAGAAATGATCCCTGAAAGTATAGTCTGGCGTGAACCATTAAAAGCCAATACTCAGACTAAATGGGAGATGGGTACACTGCCTACTAAATGAGATCTCAGGGCATGCTAACAGTATCCGTAGAGTGTACCACTTGCACCACTGAAATCTACTTCCTTCTCCCATTAAGTTTTCTCTGTTCACTGACAGCTTCTCTGTGTTTTTGGTTAGCTCCAGTTTTGGGGGAACTTTACAAGAGGAAAGTTAGTATGATAAAGCACTGTCCACTTGGTTCACAACCTTGGGAGTTCCCTGGGTAAAATTGGAAACTGGCCCCCATACACAGAGGATGAAGACTGAAGAAAGAGGTGACCACTCTCAATTGATAAGTGGCAGTTTTAATAAGCAAGGGAACTTAACATATGAGGCTTATCTTGGGCAGCCACAAGATGATTAGATCGCTGCTCCTGCCTGCCAGAATCTTAAGATTTTATATAGAGCCTTAATGGAGTTTAGTCACATATACAGTACACATGGTCTCAACAACATATTGCTCTCTCAAGGTAGTGTCCTTGAAGTGGATCCTGTGTGAGAACAGTGGGCAAAACATACATCCAAGGAGCCTCCATTTGCCCAGGTCCAACTCAAGGGTCAACCAGCAGTCATGTCCTCTTGATAACCTCCTCCAATACCACTGCTACACTTACTTCCAAGGAAATTGTTGATGTTCTCATATTTTCCCTCTACCACTTATTCTACCTTCCCATCATTCTCATCCAGCACTTCTGATGGTGTAGGTGGCTTGCCTGGTAGGATAACCCAGACCCTAGTGCCTGAGCCTCTGCTTATTATGCCTTTATCAGCCTGTGGTTAATAAACTTATCCATTTACAATTAATACGGAGCCTGCAAATATAAAGAGATGCCCAGTAAATCAGTTGAGTGCCAAAATACTCTCTGCACCCTCACCCCTTAATCCAGTAGTAATGCAGTATCCTCCTTATGATCACAGTCATTTAACCTTGCCAGTATGGAGTCACTATTTGACAGGTGGTCTCTTGGAACGAGGAATCCAATGTGGCCAGGCAATAATTGGAACCCTAGACTTACAGAACCCAAAACTGTGGAGATGTGAAACACAAGATCGTCAAGTGGGTCCCCATGATAGATAGTGAGCATAGTCATTCTATTTCCTCCACCTTGATTCTTAGACTTAAGTATTCTAATTGTTGCAGACATGGTGCCATATAATGGCCTTTAATTTAAGATGACCTTCATCTTGAAGGATTGTATTCTATTCTCACAGGGTATCATCTATAAACTGGTGCCTCTGATATGCTTCCAAAAAATCATTCCACTGGTCTATCAGGCAAGTAACTTCTGGACAGTGTAGTATGTGGTCAGCCATAGTGGAACCCATAGTTGTGCACAGCTGCCCATCTTTGGATGGAAAACAGGTTTCTTGGCCCAGGGACTTATTTTGTAGGATCCCATGTCAGTAGCTCAAGACACTGTGTGAGTCTTCAAATAGCTGAGAAACTGTGAGAAGGGAAGGCAAAACCATACCTAGAGCACCTATCAATCTTGGCCAGAATGAATTTTGTATTTCTAGGGAGAAAGGAGTTGAATTTATCAAGTTGCCATCAAGTGGCTGAGATTAACTGTGATTTCTTTAAGGGATGATACCATATCAGGGGCTTCAGCATTAGTTTTTTTTTTGGATAAAGTTGGATATTCTGTAGCAGCCATAGCTAGATCAGACTTGGTGAGACAAGTAAAACTTAGAAACTGAATTTTTAATTTTACTCAAATTTAATTAGTTTAAATTTAGTACTTATTTATTATTAATTTAAAAATATAGTAAATATAGTAGTTTGGAGTAGGCGCTGGTATTAGTGAAAGGAGCAAGGTAGATAAAGGTATGTTAGTATGTCTGCTATCATGAAATAGGATGATAAACCATAATATTAAAACAAAAGTTTTCCTTTAAAAAGAAGGAGAAATTAGTTTGGAAGGGATAAGGGATATAAATGATACTTTTTTGAGTACACTTTGTTTTATGTTTGACTTTGTAAATATATAAATGTTTAAAATAATAGTTAAAATTGAATTTTAGAAAGTAATTCTTAAAAATTGGAATGCAACATAAGACAAATGAACATAAATGTGCATCCAGGTTATGCAATAACCATAAAGATAGAAACTATTCCAAATAACTATAAATCACAGTAATTTGATTGTGTAATTATGTTTTCAGTAATCACATCTTTGGTGGTTTCATTGTAATTGCTATTCTTAAACTATTTGTGTGTGATGTAAGATAAAGCAGCCTTGATAAGACTTAGACTCAGGCTGTTTGGCTGGAATAAAGAAAGAAAGACATGAGTATAAGGTTGCTGAGGATAAGCCAAAACATGTATTCTGGAATTTGAATGAGAAGTATCAGTATGATCTTAATGATGATTTTTGTCTTTAAAAAGATTACATATATATAATTTTATATATCTTACATATATTATAGTATACTTACATATAATATATAATGTATGATAATATAAATTTATAATATATGTTTATATATTAATATATAATATATATGTATAATGATGTATGTATGTATATGTGTCCTCCCTGGAGAAATGTCTGCTTTTAAGTCTGGGGGTAGTAATAAGCAAGATGTGTCCAGAATATCTTATGCTAGAAAGCAAAGATGCTATTAAAGACTACCAGAATTCTGTCAAAAGGGTACAATAGCCAACTTGAACAGTTTCCACTCACCAAAATTGAGACAATAAGGATAATAACTAGAACAGCTTGAAATACATTAAATATATCTAAACTCATGAATGTACAATGATACTTAAGACATCTCTTTGATCATCACTGGAAATACTAGGGAAACTGTTTTTTTTTTTAAGTTTTTATTTTAATTCCAGTCAGTTAACATACAGTGTAATATTAGTCTCAGGTGTACAATATAGTGATTCAACACTTCCATACATCAGCTGGTGCTCATCACAACAAGTGCACTCCTTAATCCCTATCATCTATTTCACCCATCCCCCCATCCACTGCCCTTCTTGTAACCATCAGTTTGTTCTTTATAGTTAAGAATCTATTTCTTGGTTTGCCTGTCTCTCTTTTTTTTCCCTTTGCTTACTTGTTTTGTTTCTAAATTCCATATGAGTGAAATCATGTCTGTCTTTCTCTGACTGACTTACTTCACTTAGCGTAATACTCTCTAGCTCCATCCAGGTCTTTGCAAGTGGCAAGATTTCATTCTGTTTCATGGCTAAGTATTATTCCATTGTGTGTGTGTGTGTATGTGTATATATACTAAATATGTGTGTGTGTATATATGTATGTATATATACCAAATATATATATATATATATATATACACACACCATATATATATACACTATATATATATATATATATATATATGTATATATATATATATATAAGCTTTTCTTTTTTTTTATTAGTTGATGGACACTTGGGCTATTTCCATAATTTGGCTATTGTAGATAATGCTGCCATAAACATCAGGGTGCATGGATCTCTTTGAATTAGTATTTTTGTATTCTTTGGGTAAATACCTAGTAGTGCAATTGCTGGATCACAGGGTAGCTTTTTATTTTTAACTTTTGGAGGGGCCTCCATACGTTTTCCAGAGTGGGTGAAGCAGTTTGCATTCCCACCAACAGTGCAAGAGGGTCCTCCTTTCTCCACATCCTCACCAACACCTGTTGTTCCTTGTGTTGTTGATTTTAGCCATTCTGACAGGTGTGAGGTGATATCTCATTGTAGTTTTGATTTGCATTTCCCTGATGACCAGTGATGTTGAGCATCTTTTCATGTGTCTCTTGGACATCTGGATGTCTTCTTTGGAAAAATGTCTGTTCATGTCTTCTGCCCATTTTTAATAGATTATTCATTTTTGGTGTTGAGTTTTATAAGTTTTTTATATATTTTGGATACTAACCCTTTATCAGATATGTCCTTTGCAAATATCTTCTCCCATTCAGTAAGTTGCCTTTTAGTTTTGTTGATTGTTTCCTTTGCTCTTCAGAAGCTTTTTATTTTGATGTAGTCCCAGTAGTTTATTTTTGCTTTAGTTTCCCTTGCCTCATGCAACATATCTAGAAAGAAGTTGCTTTAGTTGATGTCAAAGAAGTTATTTTGCTTGTGCTGTCCTCTAGGATTTTTTATGGTTTCAGGTCTCACATTTAAGTCATTAATCCACTTTGAGTTTATTTTTGTGTATGGTGTAAGGAGGTGGTCCCGTTTCATTCTTTTGCATATTACTGTCCAGTTTTCCCAGCACCATTTGTTGAAGAGGCATTCTTTTTCCCATTGGATATTCTTGCTTGCTTTGTCAAAAATTAATTGACCGTATAGTTGTGGGTTCATTTCTGTTTTTTTTCTAATCTGTCCTATTGTTCTATGTGTCTGTCTTTTTGCTAGTACTGTACTGTTTTGATTATCACAGCTTTGTGATATAACTAGAAGCCTGGAATTGTGATGCCTCCAGCTTTGCTTTTCATTTTCAAGGTTGCTTTGGCTATTCAAGGTCTTTCATGGTTTCATACAAATTTAAGGATTATTTGTTTTTTAGCTCTATAGAAAATGCTGTTGGTATTTTGATAGGGATTGCACTGAATGTGTAGATTGCTTTGGGTAGTATAAATATTTTAACAATATTTGTTCTTCCAATCCATGAGCACGGAATGTCTTTCCATTTCTTTGTGTCATCTTCAGTTTCCTTCATCAGTGTTTCATAGTTTTCAGAGTACAGGTCTTTTACCTCTTTGGTTAGGTTTATTCCTAGTTATCTTACTATTTTTGGTGCAGTTGTAAATGGGACTGTTTCCTTAATTTCTCTTTCTATTGCTTCGTTATTGCTGTACAGAAATGCAACAGATTTCTGTAATTTGATTTTGTATCCTGTGACTTTACTGAGTTCTTTTATCAGTTTTAGGAGTTTTTTGGTGGAGTCTTTCAGATTTTCTGTATATAGTATCATGTCGTCTGTGAATAGTGAAATTTTTATTTCTTCTTTGATAATTTGATGCATTTTATTTCTTTTTGTTGTCTGATTGCTGAGGCTAGTACTTCCAGTACTATGTTGAATAAAAGTGGTGACAGTGGACATCCCTGTCTTGTTGCTGACCATAGAGGAAAAGCTCTCAGTTTTTTTCCCATTTAGGATGATTATTCATTGTGGGTTTTTTGTATATTGCCCTTATTATGTTGAGGTATGTTTCCTCTGGACCTACTTTGTTGAGGTTTTTAATCATTAATGGGTGTTGTATTTTGTCAAATGCTTTTTCTGCACCTATTGAAATGATTGTATGGTTTTTACCCTTTCTTTTATTAATGTGATGTATCATATTAATTGATTTGCAAATATTGAACCACTCTTGCAACCCAGGAATAAATTCCATTTGATCGTGGTGAATGATTTTTTTAATGTATTGTTGGATTTAGTTTGCTAGTATTTTATTGAGAATTTTTGCATCTGTATTCATGAGGGATATATTTTACTTAGAAAATGGATAAATATAAGGAAATAAGTATTTATCTAACTTTTGCTAATAGAACTATTACCTTGGTGTAGTTCATGAGAGGAAATTACTATTTATAAAAATATTCCAATTAATAAGTAGAGAATGATAAAGTTAACAAATCCTCCTTTTCCTGCCTTAAGGAACTGATTGATCCAAGCCATGTTCATCAATGGCTGCTAACATTACAAAAAAAGAACCAGACAGTAAATCAATAAACATCTACGTATAATATCACCTATGAAGGTGTTTGTACCCCCCACCCCTGAAAAGGTAACCTGAAATATTTAAGCACTTAGCTCTGTTCAATTAGAGAAAAGAGAAGAACCATGGGAACATGTGAAATGATACAACAGGGAATGAAATCAGGAAAATGCACTGTGGGGAACTTATAGACTACATATAAATTATTGCAAGGAAATAATTGCAAGGAAAAAAATGCAACATGAAATAGAGGTAGGAACCTATATATTAATATAAGTGAAATATTAACCAATTCAATGTATGGGCCTGGTTTTGATCTTAATTCAAATATACAAAATGTTAAAAATCATAGCACAGTTTGGAAAATGTGAACATAGGCTAATTGATAATAGGGAAGTGTGTGTGTGTGCGCACATTTAATACAAATATCACCATTTTTTTTATTTGATGACACATTCCAATGTATGTCATCTAGAGATATATACTGAAATATTTATTTGAAATTGTATGATGAGGTAGAGATGATACAAGAATAGTTATGAGCTGATAATTGCAACCTGAGTGAGTGGTACATGTGGTTTGCTTCATTACTCCTTTTTTATATGTTTAAAATTTTCCATAACAAGTTACAAGGACAGAACAGGTATAATGACTTTAAAAATAAATGATCTTATTTTATCTTTTGGCTTCTGTTTTATTTTATTTTATTTTATTTTTTTTAAAATTTTTTTATTGTTATGTTAATCCCCATACATTACATCATTAGTTTTAGATATAGTGTTCCATGATTCATTGTTTGTGCATAACACCCAGTGCTCCATGCAGAACGTGCCCTCCTCAATACCCATCACCAGGCTAACCCATCTTCCCAACCCCCTCCCCTCTAGAACCCTCAGTTTGTTTTTCAGAGTCCATTGTCTCTCATGGTTCTTCTCCCCCTCCGATTTCCCCCCCTTCATGCTTCCCCTCTTGCTACATTCTTCTTCTTCTTTTTTTCTTTCTTAACATATATTGCATTATTTGTTTCAGAGGTACAGATCTGAGATTCAACAGTCTTGCACAATTCACAGTGCTTACCAGAACACATACCCTCCCCAGTGTCCAACACCCAGTCACCCCATCCCTCCCACCCCACCCCCCACTCCAGCAACCCTCAGTTTGTTTCCTGAGATTAAGAATTCCTCATATCAGTGAGGTCATATGATACATGTCTTTCTCTATTTGACTTATTTCGCTCAGCATAATACCCTCCAGTTCCATCCACGTCGTTGCAAATGGCAAGATCTTATTCCTTTTGATGGCTGCATAATATTCCATTGTATATATATACCACATCTTCTTTATCCATTCATCTGTTGATGGACATCTTGGCTCTTTCCACAGTTTGGCTATTGTGGACATTGCTGCTATAAACATCGGGGTGCACGTAGCCTTTCGGGTCCCTACTTTTGTATCTTTGGGGTAAATACCCAGTAGTGCAATTGCTGGATCATATGGTAGCTCTATTTTCAACTTTGTGAGGAACCTCCATACTGTTTTCCAGAGTGGCTGCACCAGCTTGCATTCCCACCAACAGTGTAGGAGGGTTCCCCTTTCTCCGCATCCCCGCCAACATCTGTCATTTCCTGACTTGTTAATTTTAACCATTCTGACTGGTGTGAGGTGGTATCTCATTGAGGTTTTGATTTGGATTTCCCTGATGCCGAGCGATATTGAACACTTTTTCATGTGTCTGTTGGCCATTTGGATGTCTTCTTTGGAAAAATGTCTGTTCATGTCTTCTGCCCATTTCTTGATTGGATTCTTTGTTCTTTGGGTGTTGAGTTTGATGAGTTCTTTATAGATTTTGGATACTAGCCCTTTATCTGATATGTCATTTGCAAATATCTTCTCCCATTCTGTTGGTTGTCTTTTGGTTTTGTTGACTGTTTCCTTTGCTGTGCAAAAGCTTTTTATCTTGATGAAGTCCCAAGAGTTCATTTTTGCCCTTGCTTCCCTTGCCTTTGGCGATGTTTCTAGGAAGAAGTTGCTGCGGCTGAGGTCGAAGAGGTTGCTGCCTGTGTTCTCCTTTAGGATTTTGATGGACTCCTGTCTCACATTGAGGTCTTTCAACCATTTGGAGTCTATTTTTGTGTGTGGTGTAAGGAAATGGTCCAGTTTCATTCTTCTGCATGTGGCTGTCCAATTTTCCCAACACCATTTGTTGAAGAGACTGTCTTTTTTCCATTGGACATTCTTTCCTGCTTTGTCAAAGATTAGTTGACCGTAGAGTTGAGGGTCCATTTCTGGGCTCTCTATTCTGTTCCATTGATCTATGTGTCTGTTTTTGTGCCAGTACCATACTGTCTTGATGATGACAGCTTTGTAGTAGAGCTGGAAGTCTGGAATTGTGATGCCGCCAGCTTTGCTTTTCTTTTTCAACATTCCTCTGGCTATGCGGGGTCTTTTCTGGTTCCATACAAATTTTAGGATTATTTGTTCCATTTCTTTGAAGAAAGTGGATGGTATTTTGATGGGGATTGCATTGAATGTGTAGATTGCTCTAGGTAGGATTGACATCTTCACAATATTTGTTCTTCCAATCCATGAGCATGGAACGTTTTTCCATTTCTTTGTGTCTTCCTCAATTTCTTTCATGAGTATTTTATAGTTTTCTGAGTACAGATCCTTTGCCTCTTTGGTTAGATTTATGCCTAGGTATCTTATGGTTTTGGGTGCAATTGTAAATGGGATCGACTCCTTAATTTCTCTTTCTTCTGTCTTGTTGTTGGTGTATAGGAATGCCACTGACTTCTGTGCATTGATTTTATATCCTGCCACTTGACTGAATTCCTGTATGAGTTCTAGCAGTTTTGGGGTGGAGTCTTTGGGATTTTCCACATAAAGTATCATATCATCTGCAAAGAGTGAGAGTTTGACTTCTTCTTCGCCAATTTGGATGCCTTTTATTTCTTTTTGTTGTCTGATTGCTGTGGCTAGGACTTCCAATACTATGTTGAATAGCAGTGGTGATAGTGGACATCCCTGCCGCGTTCCTGACCTTAGGGGGAAAGCTCTCAGTTTTTCCCCATTGAGAATGATATTCGCTGTGGGTTTTTCATAGATGGCTTTTATGATATTGAGGTATGTACCCTCTATCCCTATACTCTGAAGAGTTTTGATCAAGAAAGGATGCTGTACTTTGTCAAATGCTTTTTCTGCATCTATTGAGAGGATCATATGATTCTTGTTCTTGGCTTCTGTTTTAAAATGCAATTAGTAGAATAAAGATGGATAGAGAAATGATAAGGATTTTTGTGTTTGCTTTCAGCTTTCCCTTCTATAAGCTGCAGATCTCCCATTCATTTTGTTTTACACACTTAATAAGGACTTGACCTTATTTTCTTCACTTTAAGGTGCTCTCTGTGGCATTACATGTCTTCAGGAAATCACAGTTAAGTGGTTTCACTTCACATATCATCTGACCTCCCAAGAGAAAAATAAAGACCTGGCCGACTTCTTAGATAAAATATATTTTGAGGAAGTGGGCATAAAACCCATCTTTTCCTTTACTGTTCTCTTTTCTCTTTATTATTATATAAATTTCACCTTCTCCTTATATCATATTCTACTGTCTTGCCTTTTTCTTAATCATTCATTTTCACCAAGATTCCTAAATAACAAGAAATGCCTTATTTTTAACAAAGTGAACAAGTTCAGCTTTGGGTTGATGATTTGGGGCTTTATTGAATTACTCCATCAACACATATTGTTCAAAGCACTGAGGGGATCCCAGAAAGTATATTACATATTTCCAGATATCAATAAATCTATAGTTTAATTGAAGGAGATAACTAATATGTTCACATACACAAAGAAAAGAAAAAGCAAACAGTTTATGGGCTAGTAGTGACTTTTAAACACAGCATGATGATGAAAATGGAGAAAACTGTACAAAATAGTGTATTCATAGATGACTTGGGAGTTGAGCTGAATCCTTTTAAATGGATAGAATTTATATAGTTGGAATGAGAAAAGTAAGGGAGAAGAATGTGAGCACAGATACTTGGATTGAAATGAACATGTGAGAAGTGGTTAAAACTTGCTTAAGGATGTAAGTTGAAAACAGAGAGAAATTGGGCTGTAAGATTGTAGAGATCAGATTATGCTGGATCAGGTAAAGCAGATATGAAGATACAAGCGTAGTGATATGTAGAAGGCAGGCATGCCAGATTTGAATGTGATCCATTACTCTGTAGATAGAGTTGGGTTGTTTTCACAGTTTAGTTATTGTGAATAATGCTGCCATAAACCTGAGAACACAGATATTTCTTTGAGATCCTGATTTCCATTCTTTTGATACCCGGAAGTAGGTTTTTTGGATCATAAGCTAGTTCTGTTTTTAACTTTTGAGGAAAATTCATACTGGTTTCTGTAGTGGCTGCATCATTTTACATTTCCACAAATAGCCACACAAGGATTCCAGTTTCTCCACATCTTTGCCAACTCTTGTTATCTTTTGCTTTTTGATTCATTCATACCATTCTGACAGGTATGAGGTGATATTTTATTGTAGTTTTGATTTGTATTTCCCTGGTGATAAGTGATGTTGAATATCTTTTCATATACTTTGCCATTTATGTATCTTTTTTGGAGAAATGTCCCCTTAAGTCCTATGCTCATTTTTAAATCCAGTTATTTGTCTTTCTGCTATGGAGTTGTAGGAATTTCTTATATATTTTGGAATCCATTATCAGATTTATGATTTGCAAATATTTTCTTCCATTTTGTAAGTTGCCTTTTCACTCTGTTTCCTTTGCTGTACAGAGCCTTTTAATTTAATGTAATCCCACTTGTCTATTGCTTTTGTTGCCTGTGCTTTTGGTGTCATAGCCATGAAAGCATTGCCAAGACCAATGTCATGAAGCTTTCTCCCTATGTTTTCTTTGAAGAGTTTTACAGTTTCTGTTTCTTTTAAATTCAAGAATAATTGACATATACAGTATTGTATTCATTTCAGGTGTGCCACACAGCGATTTGATGTTTGTGTACATTATGAAATGTTTACCACAATGTCTAGTTACCAACTGTCACCATACAAAGTTGTGACAATATTATTGACTATATTTCTTCTGCTCTACATTACATCTCCATATCTTATTTATTTTATAAAGTAAAAGATTGTACTTCTTAATGCCCTTCACCTATTATGTCCATCCCCCTATCCCTCTCCCCTCTGGAAGCCATTAATTTGTTCT
The DNA here is from genome assembly GCF_964656455.1 of Halichoerus grypus. Taxonomy (NCBI): domain Eukaryota; kingdom Metazoa; phylum Chordata; class Mammalia; order Carnivora; family Phocidae; genus Halichoerus; species Halichoerus grypus. The sequence goes on from NC_135714.1 coordinate 120,850,825, forward strand.
CTGTATCTATGAGTCTTTCTCTGTTTTGTTTGTTCATTTGAATTTCTTTTTTTAAGATTTATTTATTTATTTTTCGAGAGAAAAAGAGTGGGGATAAGAGCAGAGGGAGAGGGAGAAAGAATCTCAAGTAGCCTCTGTGGCACAGAGGTCCAATGCAGGGCTCGATCTCATAACCCTGTGATCAAGACCTGAGCTGAAACCAAGTCAGATGCTTAACCAACTGCAGCACCCAGGTGCCCCTCATTTGTTTTGTTTTTTAGATTCCACATATAAGTGAAATCATATGGTGTTTGTCTTTCTCTTTCTGACTTATTTCATTTAGCATAATACCCTTTAAGTGCATCCATGTTGTCACATACAGCAAGATTTAATTCTTTTTTTATGGCTAATATTTTATTGTGTGTATATATCACATCTTTATCCACTCATCTGTTGATGGACACTTAGATTGCTTCCATATCTTGGCTATTGTAAAAATGCTGCAGAGGACATAGGGATGCCATATGTCTTTTTGAATTAGTGTTTTCATTTTTTTGGATAAATACCTAGAAGTAGAATTGTTGGATCATATAGTAGCTCTATTTTTTTTAAGTTATTATGTTATGTTAATCACCATACCTTACATCATTAGTTTTTGATGTAGTGTTCCATGATTCATTATTTGTGTATAACACCCAGTGCTCCATGCAGAACGTGCCCTCCTTAATACCCATCACCAGGCTAACCCATCCCCCCACCCCCCTCCCCTCTAGAACCCTCAGTTTGTTTCTCAGAGTTCATAGTCTCTCATGGTTCGTCTCCCCCTCCGATTTCCCCCCCTTCATTCTTCCCCTCCTGCTATCTTCTTCTTCTTCTTTTTTTTTTTTTAAAAGATTTTATTTATTTATTTGACAGAGAGAGAGATAGCTAGAGCAGGAACACAAGCAGGGGGGAGTGGGAGAGGGAGAAGCAGGCTTCCTGCCAAGCAGGGAGCCCGATGTCGGACTCGATCCCAGGACACTGGGATCATGACCTGAGCCGAAGGCAGACGCTTAACGACTGAGCCACCCAGGCACCCTTTTTTTTTTTTTTTTTTTAACATATAATGTATTATTTGTTTCAGAGGTACAGGTCTGTGATTCAACAGTCTTACACAATTCACAGTGCTCACCATAGCACATACCCTCCCTAATGTCTATCACCCAGGCACTCCATCCCTCCCACCCCCCACCACTCCAGCAACCCTCAGTTTGTTTCCTGAGATTAAGAATTCCTCCTATCAGTGAGGTCATATGATACATGTCTTTCTCTGATTGACTTATTTTGCTCAGCATAACACCCTCCAGTTCCATCCACGTCGTTGCAAATGGCAAGATCTCATTCCTTTTGATGGCTGCATAATATTCCATTGTATCTATATACCACATCTTCTTTATCCATTCATCTGTCGATGGACATCTAAGCTCTTTCCATAGTTTGGCTATTGTGGACATCGCTGCTATGAACATTGGGGTGCATATGCCCTTTTGGATCCCTACATTTGTATCTTTGGGGTAAGTACCCAGTAGTGCAATTGCTGGATCGTATGGTAGCTCACTTTTCAACTTTTTGAGGAGCCTCCATACTGTTTTCCAGAGTAGCTGCACCAGCTTGCATTCCCACCAACAGTGTAGGAGGGTTCCCCTTTCTCCACATCCCCACCAACATCTGTCATTTCCTGACTTGTTAATTTTAGCCATTCTGACTGGTGTGAGGTGATATCTCATTGAGGTTTTGATTTGGATTTCCCCGATGCTGAGTGATATTGAGCACTTTTTCATGTGTCTGTTGGCCATTTGGATGTCTTCTTTGGAAAAATGTCTGTTCATGTCTTCTGCCCATTTCTTGATTGGATTCTGTGTTCTTTGGGTGTTGAGTTTGATAAGTTCTTTATAGATTTTGGATACTAGCCCTTTATCTGATATGTCATTTGCAAATATCTTCTCCCATTCTGTTGGTTGTCTTTTGGTTTTGTTGACTGTTTCCTTTGCTGTGCAAAAGCTTTTTATCTTGATGAAGTCCCAAGAGTTCATTTTTGCCCTTGCTTCCCTTGCCTTTGGCGATGTTTCTAGGAAGAAGTTGCTGCGGCTGAGGTCGAAGAGGTTGCTGCCTGTGTTCTCCTTTAGGATTTTGATGGACTCCTGTCTCACATTGAGGTCTTTCAACCATTTGGAGTCTATTTTTGTGTGTGGTGTAAGGAAATGGTCCAGTTTCATTCTTCTGCATGTGGCTTGTCCAATTTTCCCAACACCGTTTGTTGAAGAGACTGTCTTTTTTCCATTGGACATTCTTTCCTGCTTTGTCAAAGATTAGTTGACCATAGAGTGGAGGGTCCATTTCTGGGCTCTCTATTCTGTTCCATTGATCTATGTGTCTGTTTTTGTGCCAGTACCATACTGTCTTGATGATGACAGCTTTGTAGTAGAGCTGGAAGTCTGGAATTGTGATGCCGCCAGCTTTGCTTTTCTTTTTCAACATTCCTCTGGCTATTCGGGGTCTTTCCTGGTTCCATACAAATTTTAGGATTATTTGTTCCATTTCTTTGAAAAAAGTGGATGGTATTTTGATGGGGATTGCATTGAATGTGTAGATTGCTCTAGGTAGCATTGACATCTTCACAATATTTGTTCTTCCCATCCATGAGCATGGAACGTTTTTCCATTTCTTTGTGTCTTCCTCAATTTCTTTCATGAGTATTTTATAGTTTTCTGAGTACAGATCCTTTGCCTCTTTGGTTAGATTTATGCCTAGGTATCTTATGGTTTTGGGTGCAATTGTAAATGGGATCGACTCCTGAATTTCTCTTTTTTCTGTCTTGTTGTTGGTGTATAGGAATGCCACTGACTTCTGTGCATTGATTTTATATCCTGCCACTTTACTGAATTCCTGTATGAGTTCTAGCAGTTTTGGGGTGGAGTCTTTTGGGTTATCCACATAAAGTATCATATCATCTGCAAAGAGTGAGAGTTTGACTTCTTTGCCGATTTGGATGCCTTTGATTTCTTTTTGTTGTCTGATTGCTGTGGCTAGGACTTCTAATACTATGTTGAATAGCAGTGGTGACAGTGGACATCCCTGCTGTGTTCCTGACCTTTTTTTTTTTTTTTAATTTGAGGAAACTCCATACTGTTTTTTCATAGTGGCTGCACCAGCTTACATTCCCATAAGCAATGCACAAGGGTTCTCTTTTCTCCACATCCTGGCCAGCACTTGATATTTCTTGTGTTTTTGATACTAGCCATTCTGATATGTATGAGGTGGTATCTCATTGTGGTTTTGTTTTGTTTCCCTGATGATCAGTGATGTTGAGTATCTTTCCATGCCTGTTGGCATCTTTATGTCTTCTTTGGAAAAATGCCAGTTCAAATCCTTTGCCCATTTTTTAAATCAGATTGGGTTTTTTGAAATTTCTTTTTATATTGAGTTGTATGAGTTCCTTATATATTTTGGATGCTAACCCCTTACTGAATGTATCATTTGCGAATATCTTTTCTCATTCAGTAGGTTACCTTTTCATTTTGTTAATGGTTTCTCTCATTGTGCAAAAGCTTTTTAGTTTGATGTGGTCCCATTTGTTTATTTTTGCTTGTGTTGGCCTTACCTAAGGAGACAGATCCAAAAAAATATTGCTAAGACTGATATCAAAGAGCTAACTGTCTTTTTACACTTTCAGTTCTTATATTTAAGTCTTTAATCCCATTTTGAGTTTATTTGGATATGGTATAAGAAAGTGGTCCAGTTTCATTCTTCTACAGGTAGCTGTCCAGTTTTCCCAGCACTATTTATTGAAGAGACTATCTTTTCCCCATTGTATACTCTTGCTTTCTTTGTCATAGATTAATTGACCAGAGAGGCATGTGTTTATTTGGGGATCTCTGTTCTGTTCCATTGATCTAGGTGTCTATTTTTGGGCTCATACCATACTGTTTTGATTACTCTAGCTTTGTAGTATAGTTTGAAATCCAGGAGTGTAATACTTTCAGCTTTGTTCTCATTCTCAAGATTCCTTTGGCTTTTTAGTGTCTTCTGTTTTTGATATTAATTTTAGGATTGTTTTTCCTATTTCTATAAAAAATGCAATTGGAGTTTTGATGGGAACTACATTGAGTCTGTAGATTCTTTTGGGTAGTATAAGCATTTTAACAATATTATCCTCTAATCAGTGAACATGGATGTCTTTCCACTTATTTGTGTCTTCTTTAATTTCTTTCATCAATGTATTTCAGTTTTCAGTGTACCACATCTTTCACCTACTTGGTTAAGTTTATTCCTCTATATTTTATTCTTTTGATACTATTATAAGTGGAATTGTTTTTATAATTTCCTTTTTAGATAGGTTGTTTTTAGTGTGTAGATATGCAAATTATTTTTGTGCATTGATTTTTGTATCCTAAACTTTATTGTACTTGTTTTATTAATTCTAACAACTTTCTTTGGAATCTTTAGGGTTTTTGATAAATAAGGTAATACCTGCAGAAACAATTTTACTTCTTCCTTTCTATTTTGGATCCCTTTTATTTCTTTGTATTGCCTCTTGCTCTGGTTAGGACTTCTGGAATTATGCAATATTATTCAGCCTTAAAAAAGAAGGAAATTCTATGACTTGCAACAGATGGATGGACCTGGAAAACATTACGCTAAGTGAAATAAGTCCATTCCGGAAGGCCAAATACTGAATGATTCCACTTATATGAAGTACCTAAAATAGTCAAACTCAATAGAAGCTGAGAATCAAATGGTGATTGCCAGGGGATTGGGAAGGAGGAAAACGGGGAGTTTTTGTTCAGTAGGTATAAATACCGTTGTACAAGATGAATAAATTCTGGAGATATGCTTATAAACATGGTGCCAAGAGTTAACATGATGATGTTGTACACTCAAAAACTTAGGAGGATAAATCTCATGCTAGGTGTTCTTACCACAAAAGAAACGGGGGCAGGGGAAGAAAGAAAGAAAGAAAGATGGAGGGAAGGAGTGAGGAAAGGAAGGAAGGAGGGAAGGAAGAAAGGAAGGAAGGAAGGAAGAAAAAAGGGTGTATAAGAAATCTCTTGGAGGTGATGGATATGTTTGTTACCTTGATTGTGCTGATGATATCATGGGTGTATGCATATGTCCAAACTCATCTAAATTCATACACTAAATGTGTATAATATTTTGTATATTAAATACACTTCAATAAAGCTGAAAAAATAATTCACATTAGCGATACAGTATTTAGGGCCAAAAAGGTCAAGAGAACACATGGTTGGAAGACGTATTATTTTATGTTAATACTATAAAATTCTGAATGATAAATTAACATCACCAGGAAATTATTATCACTTTTATTTTTCTACATGCTCTGGATAAGACTTGAATTAATGAGCATCATCAGTGATGCACAGTAATAACCTGTGAGAGTCCTTGAAAACCAGTATTCATAGGTGGCATAATGAATGATGGAGCATCTTGAGTAATGATGTAACCAGCATTAAATAAATGGTATTAGGGAAATTCAGAAGCAAGAAGATCTGTATCATTTCAATAGAAATAGGTTCTAAACAACAATGGTATTATGAGTAGTAACAACATTTTTACTTTTTTTTTATGGTGGGAGATACAAAATTAGTCAGGAAAATAAAGAATATGAAAAGTTGTTTCCTGGACTTGAATAGGAAGAGAGGGTGCCTGGACACTATGAAGAATCTTCGTATGCACTGATTATAAAATAAAGAAATATGTAATTATCTCTTTTCTACTAATTATTCTAAATCACCATTGATAAATCATTATATTTCAGCTGGGGCCGTGAATTCTAGAACACATTTTTTAATCAACTGGTTTTAGATAGATAGGGATCCCACACACACACAAAAATATTTGCCCAGGATTCTGCACATCCTATGATGGCCCTAGATGGTGAGGTCAGTGGAAAGAGTGAGAAGCTATAGAAAGGAAGATGTGCTTAAAGGCTGTGGCAGTAGCACAGTACAGAAGTGATGCTAGATAAGACTGGAGTAAGGAATCTGAGATGAAGAAAAGGGAATGAAACTGAGAAACCCTTTAAAGAGAAAATAAAATTTGGTAGTAGATTGGTAAAGATGGAACAGAGGCTAAGAATCAAAGAGTATTTCAAGGTGTCTATGCTTAAAGACTGGAAAAATGTGCTAAGGTGGAAATAACTACTCATAGTAGAGAAGAAAGACCAGTTTGGGACGTAGATATATGTTGGGATGTGTGGCAAGTTCTCAATTAAAAGAGCCTCTCTATGGAGTAACAGTCAGTTGTGAAACTTTCCCAATATTCGAGAAAAATGTTTTTGTCTACTTTCGCATGTGACAAGACATTGGAATCCACCTTGTGGCAAAATTTTCATGTGTGACTTCAGAGGTTGAAAGTTTAAATTTCAGTTCTTCCCTGTGGGCAAATTATTTAACATTTCTGAGCCTTGGCTTTATTCCAGAAGAGTGAGATAAGTGATATCTCCCTAATGGTGATATGATATCAACCTTTATGGAGGTTGAAAAATAGTGACAATGTGAACGTGCCTAGCAGAGTGTCCGGCACAGACTCAATAAAAGTTTGTTCAACTGAAATTAAATGAAATCTACTAAGGTCAAATTGCTTTGTAGTTCTACCAATCAGATAACCCCATCCTCATTTCACCCGGTGACAGCAGCTCATTCATCACAGTGCTCCCTTAGGCCTGGGACTCAGGTCTGTGACCACTATCTTTAGGAGTCCAGGATGACATTTTTTCTTAACTGGAGAAAGTGAAAAATTGGAGGTGTTAACGCCTCCAGGAAAAATGACTTATCCCTCTATAATGTACACACCTGCATTTAGAAGTCTGCTCTAATACTGCTTGAGACGCAATCACCAATAATACTGTGTTTGTATTGTACAGTGAAGTGATGTCCTTTTGAAAATATAAATTAAGACAGCATTCAATGAGTCTTTGAAAAAAGGAGATGGGAGCCATGACAGAGAGAACTTAGAATGATACCTCAATGATTTATTTGGGTAACAATGTTCTTGGCAGCCTGCTAGTGGAGGTTGGGTGCAAAATCTCTATTATTCTCTGCTGCCTGTTTTTATGGCCTTTGTTTAACATGATTGAGTACCTGGTCTGTGCTTGCAGGCACCTAATGGCCTTCATTTCTCTATGGTGCCCGAGTCTCTCTCTGGCTATAGTTAGGATTTGGAAAAAAGGCACATTGACTCCTTGGTCCCTGAGGATGCAGTGGTGGTTGTGTGGCAGGCCCACACTCCATGAACCTATGGGTGAGGGGACAGTGGTCTGAGGCCTTGTAAGGATGTCTCTGTGTGTTTAATAGAAAAGTGGTTTTACTCACTGTGTCTCTGAGGTAGATTGGAAATGCTTCTTTAAGCATGAGAAAAAGATGCTCGTGGTGACTTACCAAACTATGAAATAGTTGTTCCACTAAAAGGTGAAAATTAGATAATTTATGAGATTTAAAACTTGATTAGAAAAGTTGCTTGGAGAATTTGTTTCCAGTAACTTGAAATATGCACAAAGCTTAGGAAAAAGGGCCATATTTTATCATAGTGAGGGGGAAAGACATAATACAATCATAGCAGAGACAGTTCAAGGTAATCTAGGCCAGGGCCAGGGGCAGTGTGGCTCAGCTTGACAGAGTGGGTCTGCATTCTGACTTGATAATGGTGACCTCAAGTGGGAGCACGTAACCATTCCAGAAAGGTGTATATGATCCATTTCAATGACTTTCTCTCTCTCTCACCAGCCATAGAAGATATTCATAGATATATAATGTATTATTTGTTTCAGGGGTAGAGGTCTGTGATTCGTCAGTCTTACACAATTCACAGCGCTCACCATAGCACATACCCTCCCCAGTGTCTATCACCCAGCCACCCCATCCCTCCCACTCCCCACCACTCCAGCAACCCTCAGTTTGTTTCCTGAGATTAAGAATTCTTCATATCAGTGAGATCATATGATACATGTCTTTCTCTGACTGACTTATTTCGCTTAGCATAATACCCTCTAGTTCCATCCATGTCGTTGCAAATGGCAAGATTTCGTTTTTTCATGGCTGCATAATATTCCATTGTATATATATACCACATCTTCTTTATCCATTCATCTGTTGATGGACATCTTGGCTCTTTCCATAGTTTGGCTATTGTGGACATTGCTGCTATAAACATCGGGGTGCATGTACCCCTTTGGATCACTACATTTCTATCTTTGGGGTAAATACCCAGTAGTGCAATTGCTGGGTCATAGGGTAGCTCTATTTTCAACTTTTTGAGGAACCTCCATACTGTTTTCCAGAGTAGCTGCACCAGTTTGCATTCCCACCAGCAGTGTAGGAGGAAGGGTTCCCCTTTCTCCGCATCCTCGCCAACATCTGTCATTTCCTGACTTGTTCATTTTAGCCATTCTGACTGGTGTGAGGTGATATCTCATTGAGGTTTTGATTTGGATTTCCCTGATGCTGAGCAGTGTTGAGCACTTTTTCATGTGTCTGTTGGCCATTAAAAAAAGAAAAAAAAGAAAATAGTAAGAAGGGAAAAGTGAAGGGGGGGATATTGGAGGGGGAGATGAACCATGAGAGACTATGGACTCTGAGAAACAAACTGAGGGTTCTAGAGGGGAGGGGGGGTGGGGAGATGGGTTAGCCCAGTGATGGGTATTAAGGAGGGCATGTACTGCATGGAGCACTGGGTGTTATACGCAAACAATGAATCATGAAACACTACATCAAAAACTAATGATGTAAGGTATGGTGATTAACATAACATAATAAAATAAAATTAAAAAAAAATCTTTTAAAAAGAAAAAAGATATTCATAGAATTCCTGTGTCTGCAAGTTAGAAGATCGATGGCTCTCATGTTCATCATTATTGTCGTTTGTTGTTTTATTTTTCCCTAGTGTTGAGGCAGTTAGAGACCCATATTTACCCATTTACCTCACAATCACCCTTTATTTTTCTTTTCCACTTTCAACAAAATTGAACCCATTCTTGCAATGGTCTGTGCACACAGAGACCATTTTTTAACTCATTCTACGTTCTTGTTTTCTTCAACCTGAACACCTCTCTTTTTATTAATTACTCACACTCATCCCAAAGGCAATAGTGTAATGAGTTTAAATCCACAGACTCACGTGGATTCAAATTCCAACTCTTTCATTTACTACCTGTGAGACATGTGACCATGCTTATCCACTCCAGTCCTCAGTGTTCTCAACTTCTTTGGGTTGTTTTAAGATTAAATAAGAGGTATTTGTTCAATCAACAACATTTATTGAGAACCTTTGATGTGACATGATAAACAATGGCTGGGTCCTAGTGCAGTATGGCTGAAACAACAGCAGCATGTCTCTCCTGATGGAGCTTACACATTATCTAGGGAGACAAAGAATAAACAAATAAATACAAAAACAAAAGATTTGGAATAGTATTAAGCCAGGGGATAAAGAGGAGCACAGAGTGCTGGTTTAAGTTGGGTGACACAGAAGTCTTTTAGGGAAGCAGAGGTCTGAATCAGGTGCTGGAATGATGCCATGGAAAATCTGAAAAGAGCCTGTAAAGAAGAGAAAAGAAAAAGTTCAAAGACTCTGGGGTGAAAACATGTTTGTTCCTCATGTCTGAGGAATAGTAGAAAATGACTGTAATATAAGCTAATAATATATATTATATAGTATATAATATAGCTAAGTGCCTGGTACATGGTAATTGATTAGCAAACTATAACTATTTTTTTAAGATTTATTTATTTATTTATTTATTTATTTGAGAGAGAGAGAGAGAGCGCGAGCGAGCGCACATAGAGGGGGGAGGGAGAGGCAGAGAGAGAATCTCAAGCAGAGTCCATGCTGAGCGTGGAGTCTGCCTCGGGGCTTGATCCCACAACCCTGAGATCATGACCTGAGCGGAAACCAAGAGTTGGATGCTTAACTGACTGAGCCACCCAGGTGCCCCAGCAAACTGTAACTGTTTTTAATACTATGGACAAAGAGGCCAGATATATCTATTAGTGGAAATAATCCTGCACACGAGTGGTTTTTTTTTTATTTTTTTATTGTTATGTTAATCCCCATACATTACATCATTAGTTTTAGATGTAGTGTTCCATGATTCATTGTTTGTGCATAACACCCAGTGCTCCATGCAGAACGTGCCCTCCTCAATACCCATCACCAGGCTAACCCATCCCCCCACCCCCCTCCCCTCTAGAACCCTCAGTTTGTTTTTCAGAGTCCATCGTCTCTCATGGTTCATCTACCCCTCCGATTTCACCCCCTTCATTCTTCCCCTGCTGCTCTCTTCTTCTTTTTCTTTTCTTAACATATATTGCGTTATTTGTTTCAGAGGTACAGATCTGAGATTCAACAGTCTTGCACAATTCACAGCGCTTACCAGAGCACATACCCTCCCCAGTGTCTATCACCCAGTCACCCCATCCCTCCCACCCCACCCCCCACTCCAGCAACCCTCAGTTTGTTTCCTGAGATTAAGAATTCCTCATATCAGTGAGGTCATATGATACATGTCTTTCTCTGTTTGACTTATTTCGCTCAGCATAATACCCTCCAGTTCCATCCACGTCGTTGCAAATGGCAAGATCTCATTCCTTTTGACGGCTGCATAATATTCCATTGTATATATATACCACATCTTCTTTATCCATTCATCTGTCGATGGACATCTTGGCTCTTTCCATAGTTTGGCTATTGTGGACATTGCTGCTATAAACATCAGGGTGCACGTACCCTTTCAGATCCCTACTTTTGTATCTTTGGGGTAAATACCCAGTAGTGCAATTGCTGGATCATAGGGTAGCTCTATTTTCAACTTTGTGAGGAACCTCCATACTGTTTTCCAGAGTGGCTGCACCAGCTTGCATTCCCACCAACAGTGTAGGAGGGTTCCCCTTTCTCTGCATCCCCGCCAACATTTGTCATTTCCTGACTTGTTCATTTTAGCCATTCTGACTGGTGTGAGGTGGTATCTCATTGAGGTTTTGATTTGGATTTCCCTGATGCCGAGCGATATTGAGCACTTTTTCATGTGTCTGTTGGCCATTTGGATGTCTTCTTTGGAAAAATGTCTGTTCATGTCTTCTGCCCATTTCTTGATTGGATTCTGTGTTCTTTGGGTGTTGAGTTTGATAAGTTCTTTATAGATTTTGGATACTAGCCCTTTATCTGATATGTCATTTGCAAATATCTTCTCCCATTCTGTTGGTTGTCTTTTGGTTTTGTTGACTGTTTCCTTTGCTGTGCAAAAGCTTTTTATCTTGATGAAGTCCCAAGAGTTCATTTTTGCCCTTGCTTCCCTTGCCTTCTTTGGCGATGTTTCTAGGAAGAAGTTGCTGCGGCTGAGGTCGAAGAGGTTGCTGCCTGTGTTCTCCTTTAGGATTTTGATGGACTCCTGTCTCACATTGAGGTCTTTCAACCATTTGGAGTCTATTTTTGTGTGTGGTGTAAGGAAATGGTCCAGTTTCATTCTTCTGCATTTGGCTGTCCCATTTTCCCAACACCATTTGTTGAAGAGACTGTCTTTTTTCCATTGGACATTCTTTCCTGCTTTGTCAAAGATTAGTTGACCATAGAGTGGAGGGTCCATTTCTGGGCTCTCTATTCTGTTCCATTGATCTATGTGTCTGTTTTTGTGCCAGTACCATACTGTCTTGATGATGACAGCTTTGTAATAGAGCTGGAAGTCCGGAATTGTGATGCCGCCAGCTTTGCTTTTCTTTTTCAGCATTCCTCTGGCTATTTGGGGTCTTTTCTGGTTCCATACAAATTTTAGGATTATTTGTTCCATTTCTTTGAAAAAAGTGGATGGTATTTTGATGGGGATTGCATTGAATGTGTAGATTGCTCTAGGTAGCATTGACATCTTCACAATATTTGTTCTTCCCATCCATGAGCATGGAACGTTTTTCCATTTCTTTGTGTCTTCCTCAATTTCTTTCATGAGTATTTTATAGTTTTCTGAGTACAGATCCTTTGCCTCTTTGGTTAGATTTATGCCTAGGTATCTTATGGTTTTGGGTGCAATTGTAAATGGGATCGACTCCTGAATTTCTCTTTTTTCTGTCTTGTTGTTGGTGTATAGGAATGCCACTGACTTCTGTGCATTGATTTATTATCCTGCCCCTTTACTGAGTTCCTGTATGAGTTCTAGCAGTTTTGGGGTGGAGTCTTTTGGGTTTTCCACATAAAGTATCATATCATCTGCAAAGAGTGAGAGTTTGACTTCTTCTTTGCCGATTTGGATGCCTTTTATTTCTTTTTGTTGTCTGATTGCTGTGGCTAGGACTTCTAATACTATGTTGAATAGCAGTGGTGATAGTGGACATCCCTGCCATGTTCCTGACCTTAGGGGGAAAGCTCTCAGTTTTTCCCCATTTAGAATGATATTCGCTGTAGGTTTTTCATAGATGGCTTTTATGATATTGAGGTATGTACCCTCTATGCCTATACTCTGAAGAGTTTTGATCAAGAAAGGATGCTGTACTTTGTCAAATGCTTTTTCTGCATCTATTGAGAGGATCATATGATTCTTGTTCTTTCTTTTGTTAATGTATTGTATCACGTTGATTGATTTGTGGATGTTGAACCAACCTTGCAGCCCAGGAATGAATCCCACTTGGTCATGGTGAATAATCCTTTTAATGTACTGTTGGACCCTATTGGCTAGTATTTTGGTGAGAATTTTTGCATCCATGTTCGTCAGGGATATTGGTCTGTAATTCTCCTTTTTGATGGGGTCTTTGTCTGGTTTTGGGATCAAGGAAATGGTGGCCTCATAAAATGAGTTTGGAAGTTTTCCTTCCATTTCTATTTTTTGGAACAGTTTCAGAAGAATAGGTATTAATTCTTCTTTAAATGTTTGGTAGAATTCCCCTGGGAAGCCATCTGGCCCTGGGCTTTTGTTTGTTGGGAGATTTTTGATGACTGCTTCAATTTCCTTAGTGGTTATAGGTCTGTTCAGGTTTTCTGTTTCTTCCTGGTTCAGTTTTGGTAGTTGATACATCTCTAGGTATGCAACCATTTCTTCCAGGTTATCTTATTTGCTGGCATAGAGTTGCTCGTAATATGTTCTTATAATTGTTTGTATTTCTTTGGTGTTGGTTGTGATCTCTCCTCTTTCATTCATGATTTTGTTGATTTGGGTCATTTCTCTTTTCTTTTTGATAAGTCTGGCCAGGGGTTTCTCAATCTTGTTAATTCTTTCAAAGAACCAGCTCCTAGTTTCGTTGATTTGTTCTACTGTTCTTTTAGTTTCTATTTCATTGATTTCTGCTCTGATCTTTACTATTTCTCTTCTCCTGCTGGGTTTAGGCTTTATTTGCTGTTCTTTCTCCAGCTCCTTTAGGTGTAGGGTTAGGTTGTGTACTTGAGACCTTTCTTATTTCTTGAGAAAGGCTTGTATTGCTATATACTTTCCTCTTGGAATGCCTTTGCTGCATCCCAAAGATTTTGAATAGTTGTGTTTTCATTTTCATTGGTTTCCATGAATTTTTTTAATTCTTCTTTAATTTCCTGGTTGACCCATTCATTCTTTAGTAGGATGCTCTTTAGCCTCCATGGATTTGAGTTCTTTCCGACTTTCCTCTTGTGATTGAGTTCTAGTTTCAAAGCACTGTGGTCTGAAAATAGGCAGGGAATGATCCCAGTCTTTTGGTACCAGTTGAGACCTGATTTATGACTTAGGATGTGATTGATTCTGGAGAATGTTCCATGGGCCCTAGAGAAGAATGTGTATTCCGTTGCTTTGGGATGGAATGTTCTGAATATGTCTGTGAAGTCCATTTGGTCCAGTGTGTCATTTAAAGTCTTATTTCCTTGTTGATCTTTTGCTTAGATAATCTGTCCATTTCAGTGAGGGGGTTGTTAAAGTCCCCCACTATTATTGTTGTTATGTGTTTCTTTGCTTTTGTTATTAATTGCCTTATATAATTGCTGCTCCCATGTTAGGGGCATAGATATTTACAATTGTTAGATCTTCTTGTTGGATATCCTCCTTTAGGATTTTGTTGGACTCCTGTCTCACATTGGTTTAAAATCTAATTTGTCTGATATAAGGATTGCCACCCCAGCTCTCTTTTGGTGTCCATTAGCATGGTAAATGGTTTCCCATTCCCTCACTTTAAATCTGGGGGTGTCTTTGGGTCTATAATGAGTCTCTTGCAGACAGCATATCGATGGGTCTTGTTTTTTTTTTTTATTTATTTTTTATTTTTTTAAATTTTTTTATTGTTATGTTAATCCCCATACATTACATCATTAGTTTTAGATATAGTGTTCCATGATTCATTGTTTGTGCATAACACCCAGTGCTCCATGCAGAACGTGCCCTCCTCAATACCCATCACCAGGTTAACCCATCCTCCCAACCCCCTCCCCTCTAGACCCCTCAGTTTGTTTTTCAGAGTCCATCGTCTCTCATGGTTCTTCTCCCCCTCCGATTTCCCCCCCTTCATTCTTCCCCTCCTGCTACATTCTTCTTCTTCTTTTTTTCTTTCTTAACATATATTGCATTATTTGTTTCAGAGGTACAGATCTGAGATTCAACAGTCTTGCACAATTCACAGCGCTTACCAGAACACATACCCTCCCCAGTGTCCATCACCCAGTCACCCCATCCCTCCCACCCCACCCCCCACTCCAGCAACCCTCAGTTTGTTTCCTGAGATTAAGAATTCCTCATATCAGTGAGGTCATATGATACATGTCTTTCTCTATTTGACTTATTTCGCTCAGCATAATACCCTCCAGTTCGATCCATGTCGTTGCAAATGGCAAGATCTTATTCCTTTTGATGGCTGCATAATATTCCATTGTATATATATACCACATCTTCTTTATCCATTCATCTGTTGATGGACATCTTGGCTCTTTCCACAGTTTGGCTATCGTGGACATTGCTGCTATAAACATCGGGGTGCACGTAGCCTTTCGGGTCCCTACTTTTGTATCTTTGGGGTAAATACCCAGTAGTGCAATTGCTGGATCATAGGGTAGCTCTATTTTCAACTTTTTGAGGAACCTCCATACTGTTTTCCAGAGTGGCTGCACCAGCTTGCATTCCCACCAACAGTGTAGGAGGGTTCCCCTTTCTCCGCATCCCCGCCAACATCTGTCATTTCCTGACTTGTTCATTTTAGCCATTCTGACTGGTGTGAGGTGGTATCTCATTGAGGTTTTGATTTGGATTTCCCTGATGCCGAGCGATATTGAGCACTTTTTCATGTGTCTGTTGGCCATTTGGATGTCTTCTTTGGAAAAATGTCTGTTCATGTCTTCTGCCCATTTCTTGATTGGATTCTGTGTTCTTTGGGTGTTGAGTTTGATGAGTTCTTTATAGATTTTGGATACTAGCCCTTTATCTGATGTGTCATTTGCAAATATCTTCTCCCATTCTGTCAGTTGTCTTTTGGTTTTGTTGACTGTTTCCTTTGCTTTGCAAAAGCTTTTTATCTTGAGGAAGTCCCAATAGTTCATTTTTGCCCTTGCTTCCCTTGCCTTTGGCGATGTTTCTAGGAAGAAGTTGCTGCAGCTGAGGTTGAAGAGGTTGCTGCCTGTGTTCTCCTTTAGGATGTTGATGGACTCCTGTCTCACATTGAGGTCTTTCAACCATTTGGAGTCTATTTTTGTGTGTGGTGTAAGGAAATGGTCCAGTTTCATTCTTCTGCATGTGGCTATCCAATTTTCCCAACACCATTTGTTGTTCACCCCGCCCCCCCAGCCCCGGGGCGGTCCTCGACGGTGGCGCGCCGGCGCGGACGGGGCACCGGGCAGTCACGCCGAGGCCGGCGGGCCGGCGCGCGCGCTCACACGGCATCGGGGGGGGGGGGGGCCCAGGCCGGAGCCCGGCCCCCACCACCACCACCGGGGAGGCAGCGCGCGGCTGCGACAGCCACGACGGACAGCCGGGACCTGACCCACGCCCGGGCACGCGCGCCGGAGCGGGGGGCCACGGCCGGGGGGGGCGGAGGCGGTCCCCTCGTCAGCACACAACGCCACCGCCGGGCTGGCGGGCGGCGGCGGACACGGATGGGAGGCCGCAGCGGGCCCAGGAAGCGCCAGCGCACAGGGGGCGCGGCACCGGATCGGCAGCCGGACGGGGGGAGGCCACAAGACAGCTCAGCGGCGAGGAACTAGGCGGCGCCGGAAACAGGAATCGATGGGTCTTGTTTTTTAATCCAATCTGATAGCCTGTGTCTTTTGATTGGGGCATTTAGCCCATTTACATTCAGGGTAACTAGTGAAAGATAGGAATTTAGTGCCATTGTATTGCCTGTAAGGTGACCGTTACTGTATATTGTCTGTGTTCCTTTCTGGTCTATGTTGCTTTTAGGCTCTCTCTTTGCTTAGAGGACTCCTTTCAAGATTTCTTGGAGGGCTGGTTTCGTGTTTGCAAATTCCTTTAGTTTTTGTTTGTCCTGGAAGATTTTTATCTCTCCTTCTATTTTCAATGACAGCCTAGCTGGACATAGTATTCTTGGCTGCATATTTTTCTCATTTAGTGCTCTGAATATATCCTGCCAGTCCTTTCTGGCCTGCCAGGTCTCTGTGGATAGGTCTGTTGCCAATCTAATGTTTCTACCATTGTAGGTTACATATCTCTTCTCCCGAGCTGCTTTCAGGATTTTCTCTTTGTCTCTGAGACTCGTAAGTTTTACTATTAGATGTCGGGGTGTTGACCTATTTTTATTGATTTTGAGAGGGGTTCTCTGTGCCTCCTGGATTTTGATGCCTGTTTCCTTCCCCAAATTAGGGAAGTTCTCTGCTATAATTTGCTTCGTTATACCTTCTGCCCCTCTCTCTCTTTCTTCTTCTTCTGGGATCCCAATTATTCTAATGTTGTTTTGTCTTATGGTATCGCTTATCTCTCAAATTCTGCCTTCGTGATCCAGTAGTTGTTTATCTCTCTTTTTCTCAGCTTCTTTATTTTCCATCATTTGGTCTTCTATATCACTGATTCTCTCTTCTGCCTCATTTATCCTAGCAGTCAGTGCCCCCATATTTGATTGCACCTCATTAATAGTCTTTTTGATTTCTACTTGGTTAGATTTTAGTTCTTTTACTTCTCCAGAAAGGGTTTCTCTAATAACTTCCATGCTTTTTTCAAGCCCAGCTAGTATCTTTAAAGTGATGATTCTGAACTCTAGATCTGACATCGTACTAATGTCCGTATTGAGTAGGTCCTTGGCAGTCGGTACTACCTCTTGTTCTTTTTGTTGAGGTGATTTTTTCCGTCTTGTCATTTTGTCCAGAGAAGAACAGATTAATGAGAGAACGAAATGCTAACAGGGTAACAACGTTCCCAGAAAATATACTCTAAACAAATCAGAAAAGACCTGAAGCAGTGGGAAAAGAAAGTGAAAGAGAGGAAAAAGAAAAAGAAAAAAAAAAAAGAAAAAGATAAAGATAAAAACAAAGAAAAACAGAACAAAACAAAAAAAACCAGAATGTGATCAAATATGATCAGGCTGGTATATAGATCAGTGCCACACACTAGATTTGGGGTGTATTTTGGTCTGTTAGAAGAAAGTGCCTCCCAAATTTTTAAAGAAAGAAAAACTTATATATGTACAAAAATAAGGGTTGATATGATGAAGGGATGGAGTATGACTGTAAAGATGGAAATTATAAAAAATTTTATAAAAGGAATTGATAAGAAGTTTGAAAAAAGAAAGAAGAGGATTTAAAAAAAAAAGAAAAAAAAAGGGAGAGAATGTGATCAGGCAGGGGAGTGGAAAAAAAACATACACTAGAGATTTAGGGTATATTTTGATCTGTTAGAAGAAACTATCTCAAAATTTTAAAGAGAGAACAACTTATATATATATGCCAAAAATACAGGTAACTACTATGAAGGGATAGAATATGACTCTGAAAATGAAAAATAAAAATGTTTTTTTTAAAAAAGGGATTGATAAGATGTTGGTTGAAAAAGGGAAAAAGAAAAATTCAAAAAAAAAAAAGTTAAAAAAAAAATTAACTTTGAAAGACTAAAGAATCATGGTAAAAAAGCCATGAATTTTATGTGCAGTATTCCCCTAGCGCTGGAGTTCTGCCGTTCTCATTGATCGGTAAACTTGGTCTTGGCTGGCTGTTCTCGCTGATCTTCTGGGGGAGGGGCCTGTTGCCGTGATTTCCAAAAGTCTTTGCCGGAGGCGCAGTTGCCCCGCCTTCGCCCAGTCCGGGCTAAGTAATCTGCTCGGGTTTGCTCTCCCGAGCTTTTGTTCCCTGCAAGCTTTCCGTACAGCTTTGGAGGCGGAGAGTGAAAATGGCGGCCTCCCAATCTCCGCCTCGGAGGAGCCGAGAACTCGGGGCCCCGCTCCTCAGTGAGCCCCCCGGGAAAAGCAGTCAATCACTCCAGTCTCCCTGGTCTCTGGCCGCGCTCCGTGCTCACCTGGCCTGTGACCGAGCGTTTCTATCTCTGGCACCCGACCCCGTGTGGCGTCTCCAAACCCAGCAGATCCCTGCGGTGTGCTCCCGCACCTCTCCTCCCAGGGGAAGAAGGTGAGTCTCCCCGGATCTGCCGCTTGTTGGGTCCCTGCTGGAGGAGCAGTGGCCCGACTGTGCCGTGGATCACGGTTTATGACAACCCCGAGCTGAGAGCCCGCGCCTGGGCTCCGTCTCTGCAGCCGGCTTCCCTGCTCCGATACCTGGGAGCTCTGCCGCACTCAGGCACCCCCGGTCTTTCTCTGACCCCGAGGGTCCTGAGACCACACTGTCCCACGAGGTTTCCACCCCCCACTTAGCCACCGGAGTGACGTCCCTCAGCGGAGCCGACTTCGAAAAGTTCCGATTTTGTGCTCCGCGGCTCTATCACTTGCCAGAAGCGGCCGACGGAGGCCCCTCTCCGCCGTCTGTCCTCCCGAATATCGCCTCGGATTCACTTCTGCGCATGTCCTACCTTCCAGAAAGTGGTCGCTTTTCTGTTCAGAGAGTTGTTGCTCTTCTTTCCTTCGATCTCCTGTTGAGTTCGTAGGTGTTCAGAATGGTTTGATCCCTATCCAGCTGAATTCCTGAGAGGAGACGAAATCCAGGTCTCCTACTCCTCCGCCATCTTGCTCCGCCCGCCCTGCACACGAGTCTTTTGCATCAAGTTCTGTATTGTCATAAAGTCATCTTAGCTTGTTATGTTTTGCTTGGCTCTTGTGGTATCTGAGTTTAGCTTTCTGATTTTCTATTATCTATTATCTATTTCTGCTATCTTCTGAACAGTGGTGAATATAAGCCTCAAGCCTGGGTTCCCCATGCAATTTATACATCATATTAATCTGTCTTTTTGTTTACTTTTCTTTATTTATCTCTTGAAAGTTGATGTTCTTTGATGTTTCCACTGAATTTCCAACACGGAGCCCAGTGCTTTTCATATGGCATGTGATACGTTTTTGTTTAGAGTTAGGGGAAGACTGAGGGTTTTATTTATTTTTTTTAATTTTATTTTATTATGTTATGTTAGTTACCATATAGTACATCATTAATATTTGATGTGGTGATCCACGATTCATTGTTTTCGTATAACACCCAGTGCTCCATGCAGTACGTGCCCTCCTTAATACCCATCACTGGGCTAACCCATCCCCCCACCCCCTCCCCTCTAAAACCCTCATGGTTCATCTCCCCCTCCGATTCCACCCCCTTCATTTTTCCAGGGGAGAGGGGTGGGGGGATGGGTTAGCCTGGTGATGGGTATTAAGGAGGGCACGTATTGCATGGAGCACTGGGTGTTATACGAAAACAATGAATCATGGAACACTACATCAAAAACTAATGATGTACTGTATAGTGACTAACATAACATAAAAAATAATAACAAAAACATTTAAAAAATAAAAATAAAATAAAATGAATATATGTAGCTACAAAAAAAAAAAAAAAAAAAGACACTGGGGGAGAAAACTCTGGTAGGGTAAACCTTTTAAAGGCTTTTGTGCCCAGCAGAGAGATTTGTACTCTGGTAGGTGAGAAATTGATGCCTGTTATTTTTTGAGTAAATCTGGGTAAGTGGGAAGAGCAGGGTAAGTGTGACACCCACAGCTAGCTAGTCTCTGGATGGAGTCAGCAGTTCCAGTCCACAGGTAGGGTGTCTGCGTGAGTGAGTTTGTTTGTATGTGCACACGTGTGCATTAGCCAGGTGGATTTTCCCTTTCCAATAGGCTTAACTTTCCATTTGCATTTATTGTGTAGATCTAAACTATAGCAACATTATTTCAGAGTGTGATAACCACTTTTAAGAATTGTTTTTCTTCTTATGGTTTTCTTCTATAATTTCTGGCAAGTGATACTGGTGTTTCATGTATAGTAATGATGTATTTCCATCTCTAATAAATATACTTATGAATCTAAATTAGATATTTTAGCATACAAATAAATTATATAAATGGTACATGGAAATGCCCAATATTTTAAAGGTGGTGAGAAAATAAAGTTTGGAAAATAAAACCTCTAATATTTCTTAAAAAAATGAAAATATAATATTTTTATTCTTTAAAATTTCCCCCTAATTCTTAAATATCTTTTATGAAAAACAAACTATATCCAATTTTTTTTTCTAAGTGTCATTACATTCTAGGAAGGAGGAAAATCAACTGCAAAGAAAACAATTCCTTATTTTTGTGTGTGTGGAAAAGACTTTATATCCTGTGATTTCTGTTAGTGCCAATGAAAAATATTGTTACTTTTAAAAACTTTTAGATTGACAGAGAGACAGAATTACAGACAGAGAGACAGAGACAGAAAGAGATCCAGTCATGTCTAGTATGATGGCCCATCTTTGCACCTGTAATTTGAACAATTCTGTCCTATAAATCTTGAATTTCAAAGAAACTTTGCTCCGTCCTGATGACCAAATAAGTAAAAACCATCAGAATCTGAACTTAGACTAGAGAGACTGAAATGTTCTTTCACTTGTCAATCTGAACTACTCAGAGAAAAAGAAAATAATTTCCTGTTTTGATTGCTTTCTAAATGGTTCATGTCAGTCAATTCTTATTTCTGTGTGTAGATTGAAAGTTTCATCTTCGGTTAATTCACCAAATAAAATTTGCATTTGGCCTTAGGGCTGTCTGATCTCTGGTATTATCAGATATTTTAGGCGACAAACGCCTTGAATTGTTCTCATAGAACCATCTACCAAGAAAGGCAGTGCAGATTATAGAGAAAAGGTCCCTGTTCTGTGGCAAAGGATGGTGGAGGAGAGCTAGTCCACAGCCTTCATTTAAATTGGAATGCCTGGGGCGCCTGGGTGGCTCAGTCGTTAAGCGTCTGCCTTCGGCTCAGGTTATGATCCCAGGGTCCTGGGATCGAGCCCCACATCGGGCTCCCTGCTCTGCGGGAAGCCTGCTTCTCCCTCTCCCACTCCCTCTGCTTGCGTTCCCTCTCTTGCTGTGTCTCTCTCTGTCAAATAAATAAATAAAATCTTAAAAAAAAAAATAAATAAATTAGAATGCCTACACAAGGTATCTGGATTGTTCCTTTCTTAATATATGCCAGAGATAAAGCAGTGTTTTTAGAGTACATTCCTTTTTATATGGGCGATTTTATACCCTCTTCATTTAGTTAAAACTCTAAAGACATGACATGTTTTAGAAATTATCATGATAATTATTACGATAATTAAAATGAGTTATTTCCATTATGTAGTTGTTTGTACCATACCTTTCTAAGATCAATTTATCATTCTTTGGCATCCAATTACACTATTAAAAAGGAAGAGAAACTTCTAGTCAATTAAGCAAACAAGCTCAGTGTGTAGTTTTTTTATGGCACCTTTTTCTGACTGATTGCAAAATTACAGTGCAAGAAAGTTCAAGTCTAATTAGAATAAATAAAAAACTTTCCTAGGGAGGTTAGAGAAGAATGCTCATGTCTTCTGGTTAAATAGTTTTGTTTTTTTTTTTTTTAAAGATTTGTTTAGTTTAGTATATTGAATAGATAGGTGTTTTTAATCATCACCATCATTGTTTGTATTATTGGTGGCTTATAAATGAGAGATTAAATCAGGATTAGTATGGCTGGGCCAATGGCCAGTTCAAAACTCAGACAACTGCATATTGGAAGAACTTTGCGAAGTACAGAACACAAATACTGAACGCTTAACACAAAGCAGTTTTGGGATGTGCTCCCTCTAATCTGAAAGAAAATGTCTAAGAGATCATGGAGAGTGGTAAGAACACAGGCTAAGAGACAGAGCAATTATAAATCCATACAAATGTTCATGCTGTTCTGTACTGTTTTGTATATTGTCAGGGCATGGTAACTGTCTAGTTCCACAACATGTGAAAATCATCCAGTTTTTGTGGCAGTTGGCTCTTCTTGATGAATCTCAATTTCCACATTTCCTTTGGATCCTCTGCAAGTGGCACATACATGTTTGTTTGTCTTGGGCAGGTTTTTGCAACATTTTTACTGAGTGGGATGATAGGATCCAAAGATGCTGGCCAAGATTTCTTGGCCTGTGATTATGGCACTATTTCAGTTCATCTTGGAAGGGCCCATTTCATCAAGATTCACCCTCACAGTAATGTGTTAATTCTCTATTAATCAACACTGAACAGCAAATTGCTTGTTTGTAGCCGTTGCAACATATTTTTGCCTCTTGGTTAACTGAACAGTGGCCAAGGAGATAAACACTATAATTGCCTGCCAAAAGGATACTCTATACATTCAGATTGTTTTCCTAGGTATATTATATAAATGTGTCATCAAGCAAGTTTTACTTTAATAGTTCCATAAAATAAGGGTTGTGGCAGTATCTTGTTTTGCTATATCCAAAGCTATACATGATTTTATCTACATTGTCTTAGGACAGACAGTATTTTATTCAGTTTATAGAAGACTTTTTGAACAGATTACTCACTTATCTTTGTCTCTTTGACAGCTTTCTTAAAATAACCATAATAAAAGCATATATATTTCTGGGACTAACTTATAAAGAATGGATTTGATGAAATAATATCTCATTCTAAAATTATTGCAAGATAAAAATTGATGGCCTTTAATATTATACTTATACCTTCTTTCTACAGTGTTTTTCAGTTTGTCCATTTACAGTTTTAAGCAAGAAATTAATTCAAGTGATGCATGTAATATTCTGATATGTAGCTAAAACTCATGTTTAAAGGCAAAACAGTACTACAGGTTCTACTGAATATGTAAACAAAGGTAAACAATCATGATGGAATCATAGTGGAATATCATAACGGAGTCAACAATTACCCCTACTGTTATGGCTTGCATTGAAATTTTTTTTTAAGTAGTAATTCTCTAGCTAGAAGGAGCCTACAAAATCATCTTACTATAAAAACATCAGCTATATACTGGGGGATGCTGAGATCCAGATGGATTCAGCAAATTATTCAAGTTCACCCAGCTTGGCAGGTATAGATTCAGAACCAAAACTCTGAGTCTGGTTAGTAGGGTCCATGGGCTATTGGCCTAGCCAATCCCAGATCTGATTTCTGATTTTGACAAATGACCTAGAATTACTTCAGTTCCTCATCTGTAAGATGGATTAAATGATCTCTACCATACAGGACACCGTGCAGATTGATCTAATGAGGTAGTATATGATAAGTGCCCAGTTATTGCCTGGAACACTCAGCAAGCATGACTTTCCTTTTCTCCTGGGCTCTTTGTAGGATAACACTGAGAAGCAAATGTTCCTTTCAACTTCCCACTGGTTAATCCTTTATAAGATAAGATTTCTATCTATATTTATAGGTTTCTGTAAGCACCAGAACTTTAAGAATTTGATCTTTACCAAGCAATGTAAATCATGCTTTTACCATTCATGCTGACTTGGATTTATCTATTCCAAACTCTGAAATACAACCTCACAGTGATTTTCAAGAGCTTGCGAGCTTAATTTTAGATTTGGCACTGAAGTTTAAATTATCTGAGGTGATAACATACCCTTCAGTTTAGTTTTAAAGTCTTGACTGGTGTTATTTACTTTTTGGCTGTAATTATATAAAAGTTCAGGAATCACCACGCTGAAATAAACTAAGAAGGTTTTGTAAGTGCCATGGTTGGGGTTTTTGTCATTTTAAAGTAAATATAGATTTTTTGGATTAGTAAAAAAGTAAATATTTTTGATTGCAAACAGCTGGCTGAAAAGGCATGGGGTGTAGCTAGGCTCTACTAGATATAAATGCCTTAGTATCCAGGAAAAGGAAACTTTATTAAATAATAGGCAGACTTTAAGGAGTCTGCCCATGTGCCAGGTAGGTACCTTTCTAGAGAAAACCAACTTTTCAGAGGATTAAGTTATATAACTAAAGTCCTATAAGGCTAAGGTAAGTTTAAAAAAAAAAATTGACATTTGATTCCCAAACCAATGCTCATTTCTGTTTACCAGTTGTTTCCAAATCAACCCTTTTTGGGGTTCCCTTTCGTATATAAATTCATAATTCAACCTGAATGTGCTACATTCAGAACTAAGAAGTCATTGTATAGTTAGAATTAAAATGTCAATTTTTTTCATTGTTCTTGGTTTATGAGTTTGTGAGCTATAGATTTATTGCTTTTGTTCTAAAAAATTACGTTTTCAAATAAGTTTGTTTGAGTCTAGTTGCTTCTATGTTAGCATGATAAAGCAGTTAGAATGTGGCTTACTCAGGAAGGGCTGAAGAGATTCCAGGCATTTATGGATTGGGCTATAAATGTTCAGGTCCTAGAGAAGGAAGTGTTATGATATAAATACATTTTTCAAAAAAAGAGAAATAAAGGAAGATCATGGTCCAGATCTGAATTTACTGGGACTGTGATAATGAAGTCCCACACTTTGTGGGTAACTTAGGACGACAGCAATTTGTTGTCTCATAGATCTGAAGGCTAGATGTTGGAAATCAAGGTGTTGAAAGGGTTGGTTCCTTCAAGGACTGTGACAGAGAATCTCTTCCCTAGCTTCTGGTAGTTTGCTGGCCATCTTTGACTTTCCTTGGTTTGTGGCAACCTAACTCCAGTCTCTGCCTTCATCTTCAAATGGTATTTTCCCTGTACATAGTTTTCATCTGTGCTTGTCAGTGCCCCTTCACAGGGCATTCCTCTGATAACTAATTACATCTGTAATGACCCTGTTCCCGAATTCAGTCACGTTCTGAGGTACTGGGAGTTAAGGCTTTAACATAGCTTTTTTTGGTGGGGGTGTGTGTGGGGGGGGCACAGTTCAACCCATAACAAGGTCTAAAAAGTAAAAGTGAAATGGTGTGGCAAAATTACCTGTTGAATTTTGGTCAGGTTAGAAAGAAAACACCAACAATTTAGAACAAAATAAATAGCATGATTTTTTGCATAATTACACCTGTAAGAGCCTGGATGATCAGTTTGGGTGAGGCAGCACAAAAAAAAAAGGAAAAGGAAAAAAGAGTAAAGTAAGAAAGTGAATAAAGGAAGAGAAAGGAAGCAAGGAAGAGAAGGGGGTATATAAGGGAAAGGGAGGGCAAGAGAGGGAGAGGGGACCAGAAGGAAGATCACATCAACCAATGAACGTCATTTGTAGACCGGTTCAAATCCTCCTGGTTCTATCTGCAGGTCTCGACTGACCTTGACCACAGAGCTCTGATCTACTGAACTATCTTCCCAATTATAGCTAGTTTCTGAGTTTAATAATTACTCACATCTTATGTCCACTCACCGAAGAAAAATGTGTCTTTAGAGTCCTTTTAAAATTAGATTGCTCCTGTTGTCTTAAACCTACAGGAGTTTTTAATTCAGACCATTTGTTTCCTAGTAAGGAGAATTGTTTTTTTTTTTTTTTTTTGGTTGTTGTTGTTGTTGTTGTTCCTTTATAGAACCCATAGCAGAAGTCGCAATGTGCCCACTCCTGATGTGAATTAGCTCAGTAGGACATTATAAGGCATATGATCGCCTGGTGCTGGGATGCTGTTGTTTCTGCTACCTCAGAAAGTAGAGATTAAAAATTCCCTGTTCATTCATCCAGTAAGTACATCTTTCTGCCGAAGCCAAATTAATTTTAGCACTTCCCTTTCCAGGACTTTGCATAGTTCATGTTTTAAAGCATCAAGGTCATACAGTCCCTGGAAAACCTGGTCAATCAATATAGTTTAGGGTGATGATGCTGAAGGACAGGTTTATTAGGACTCATTACAGTCCAGTGTATGTGCATGAGAACAATATAGCTTAATCATGTTTTGTATTCTATTAAGAGTACTATACAACATTTTTATGGGATTTTGTTTATTAAGGTGTGTTTTTTTCCTATATATCATCTCACTTGGTTTTGCTGCGTCTCTGATAAAGACATTTAGAGTTATAAGTGGTGGAGCCAAGATAAAAACTCATTTCATCTACCTTCTCATCTGTCCCTTTCCCCATTTACCTCATTGACTCAGCAGACTGTGACATATTTCCTGTTTTATTCCTGAATGCTCAGTAGTTGCTTTGAATCCAATTTACATAAAAATGATATGAGAGAAAGTAATTAAAGTCATGAAATGTGAGAAAGAGAGATCAGCCTATGATGATGAGGAGAGGAAATTGTAAGTGATTCTAAAGTGGAAGGGCTACCTAAGCATATTTCTATGTAGGGTTGAAAGACATGTATTCCAGGGAGAATCCTCTGGAAGGTGGAGTGGAAGATTAGAAACTGAGACCTGTTCCCAGCCACAAGCCTTCTTCCATTCTCATCATCCCCTTCCTATTTTAGTTGCTTGAATATTTGTCATATTACAGTATTTCCATGGTGATGAACTATGATACTGCAAACACTAATCAAATCAGACTGGAGGAAGAAGAGCAGAGAACAAAGGACTTCCTGTTTATACAAAGATAATCTGTTAATTACCAGTTCTGAGCCAGTTTAAAGGAAAATGAAAGAATACTGTAAAAGAAGTTTGATGATTGCATCTAATTCAAACAAAAGGAAATTCTGATCATTCAACTCAGCAAAGGTCTTAGATGCAGTAACAGAATAGTCCAGTTCTCAAATGCAGGAAATTTAACAACCAATTCTCAGCACACTAAACATGATCTTTTTAATTCATTTGCATACTTTGAGAGATAATAAATTCAGTGTTATTTTTAAGTGGCTAAGAAATAGAAAATGTGTTAAAGATGTTCCAAGCCAAATAAGAAAAAAAAAAGTAAATCATCAACAACAATCACAAAACATCCCAAGTCTGTGTCTTTTCTTAGAGGTTAGCATGCAGCCCCTGCTTCCTTGAGTGGAACAAACATAGTTCAGGCACTAGCTTGTTTGTTTGCAATGCAGTTATCTGCCTATGTTTGGAAATCTTTCAGAAGATTGACGTATTTCTTGTTATCCTGAACAGATTATCACGTGTAAAAAAAAAGATCAAATGTCATTAAGCTCTATGTCAGGTAATGTATACCACTTTTTTCAAATATTTTCTCTTTAAAGAGTGGAATGGTTCTGGATGAATCAAGCCTATTGCTATGAAAGGAGAAGGGATATTCAGTCATATGCACCACTGAATTTCCAAAACAATCAAGAACCTCAGAGTTCATCAATGCATCCTTTCATGCATTTATTCACATATTCATTCACTTGACAAATAATTACTCAGTGCCTACCCTATGTCAGGTTCTGGGCTGGCCTTGAGTTCTCAAATATGAGAACCAAAAGTCACATGGACATATTTAACCACGTTGGAGGTATGAACTAGACTATGAACCCATTTAGGTAGTGCTCAAAACACTTACTTGGAAGTTAAGCTATAGCTAGTGGTTCTAAGAGTTTAGGATTTCATAGAAAAGGAAAGGAAAAAAGATGAAAGAACTAATATAGGGTTGCCAGCCATTTATGTTGTCAAGGAAGGATATCAAAGACATCTCCAAACAAAACTACAATTTACTGTCACTTTCATTCCTTTAACAAAAGTATATGAAAACACCCTCCACCCCAACAAAGGAAGGGCTAGTTCTCACAATAAAGTTAGACCTTGCAATTGGTTATATTTAGCTGAATGAAAAATTCCTTCTATTGTGTTTTTTTTTCTTATTAATTCCCTGCATGAATACTTGTGCTATTTCACTTTGTAAACACTCCTCAGGCGGTGGCACCAACCTATAAACTACAGATTTGGGAAACACTGGCAGAAAATGCAAGAGCTGTAGCTCTGGGATCAGCCAGGAGGCCCTTGTCTGAATCTAGTCTCAGGCACTTATTAATGTCAGATCTTGGTCAACTTGCTTTTATGTTGTTCAGCTGTAAGGTGGGAATTCTAATAGAATTTGTAAGGTTTAAATTATATATATAACCCATATAGAAAAAACTACACAGTGTCTTAAATAGATACAAAACTAACAGCTATTGTGGCAACATACCTAAAGTCGTTTTAGATGATCCAAATGCCTATGCTTTGGATTTTATGCCCCTACCCTATCCATCAAAAACTGTGAAGAGTCTGAGAGTTTACCTAACTTCCAAGCTAACTAATTAGTCTGATGCTCTTTCATGGATGCTGGCAGAAGATATGAGATTCTTGGATCAGGCACAGAGGATATCCTGAAAAAAAAAAAAGAAATATGAACCCTGTTTTCATGTATGTAAATAATGATGATATACGTAGTCCCTTTTTTTTTTGCTTTTGATGTCATATTAAAAAGATAATTGCCAAAAAACATATTAAAAAGATAATTGCCGAAAAACACATTGAACACACAAGATGAAAACAAAATCTTAAAAAGTAGCAAGAACAGTAGCCAGAGTATCAGCATTTGTACTTGTTCCTGAGCCCCAGTATCTGCAGAGTGATGTTATGTGGGCCAGGAGACTCTTGGAAAACACAGTGGGCTATGTTCAAGAGAGGAATCCTAAAAAAATAAAAAAATAAAAAAATAGATGGGTGGATAGATAGATAGATAGATAGATGAATCCTGAGCTTAGGAACCAGAATATTTTACAATGGGTAGTAAGCCTGACTGACATTTGGCATGGAGAGATCATCTTTATTACACAAAATGAACTTGCCCTTTGCCAGAGAAGCTGACACTATCTCTGTCTTTCAAGGCTGTTTCCCATATAAACATCTTTGAACAGATGGTCCAGAACAAAGGTAGTTAGTGCCTCTATCCCAAGAGCCAGTACACTAGAGGTCCATGGAAAGTAGCGTCCCAACAATCTCTACTTAAAAAAAAAAAAAAAGACTTTATTTTTTTTAACATTTTAGATTCACAGCAAAATTGAGAGGAGGGTACAGAGATTTCTCATATATCTCCTGCTCTGACACATGGAGAGCCTCCCCATTATCAACATCCTTCACCAGAGTGGTTACAATCAACGAACCAATATTGATATATCATAATCATCCAGAGTCCATGGTCTACCTTGGTGTTGTACATTCTCTGGGTTTGGACAAATGTATAATGACATGTATCCATCAATATAGTATTACACAGAGTAACACTCCCTACGTTACAGAATCTGTACTCAATTAATGGCCCCCCTTTCTCTGCTATACAGTTGAATTCTTTCTTAACTGAATATTTCCCATAAACATTTAGAAATTCTTGAATAGTTATCTTCCTAAAAAGGAAAAAAATCATGTGAAAATCCAGTTTTCTCAACACCATTTATTGAAAGGACTGTCATTTTTGCATTCAGGATTCTTGGCTCCCTTGTCAAATATTAGTTGATTGAATATCATGGGTTTATTTCTGGATTCTTGATTATGTTCCATTAGTCTTTATATCAGTTTTTATGCCAATACCATGCTATTTTAATTACTGTAGTTTTGTAATATAGGTTTGAAATTAGGAAGTATGATGACTCCAGCTTTGTTTTTTCTCAGGATTGCTTTGGCTATTTGGGGTCTTTTGTAGTTCCACACAAATTTTAGGATTGTGTTTTCTATTCCTGTGAAAATGCCCTTGGAATTTTAATAGGGATTGCGTTGTATCTGTAGATGGATTTGGGTAGTATGGACATTTTAACAATATTAATTCTTTCGATTCATGAACATGGGGTATCTTTCCATTTATTTGTGTCTTCTTCATATTCTTTCATCAATGTCTCAGTTTTCAGACTACAGATCTTTCACCTCCTTGGTTAAATTTATTCCTAAGTATTTTATTGTTTCTTTTTTTTTTTGATGGTTTATGGATAAGATTTATTTATTTATTTTTTGTAGTTTTTAATTTTATTATGTTATGTTAGTCACCAAACAATACATTATTAGTTTTTGATGTAGTGATCCACGGTCCATTGTTTTCGTGTAACACCCAGTGCTCCATGCAGTACGTGCCCTCCTTAATACCCATCACCGGTCTAACCAATCCCCCCTCCCGCCTCCCCTCTAAAACCCTGTTTGTTTCTCAGGTCCATAGTCTATCATGGTTCATCTCTCCCTCCAATCCCCCCCCCCCATTTTTCCCTTCCTTCTCCTAATGTCCTCCATGCTATTCCTTATGTTCCACAAATAAGTGAAACCATATGATAATTGACTTTCTCTGCTTGACTTATTTCACTTAGCATAATCTCCTCCAGTCCCATCCATGTTGATGTAAAAGTTGGGTATTTATCTTTTCTGATGGCTGAGTAATATTCCATTGTATATATGGACCACATCTTCTTTATCCATTCATCTGTTGAAGGGCATCTCAGCTCTTTCCACAGTTTGGCTATTGTGGACATTGCTGCTATGAACATTGGGGTGCATATGGCCCTTCTTTTCACTACATCTGTGTCTTTGGGGTAAATACCTAGTAGTGCAATTGCTGGGTCATAGGGTAGCTCTATTTTTAAATTTTTGAGGAACCTCCACACTGTTTTCCAAAGTGGCTGTACCAACTTGCATTCCCACCAACACTGTAAGAGGGTTCCCCTTTCTCCACAACCTCTCCAACATTTGTTGTTTCTTTCCGTGTCCATTTTTGCCATTCTAACTGGTGTAAGGTGGTATCTCAGTGTGGTTTTGATTTGGATTTCCCTGATGGCTAATGGTGATGAACATTTTTTCATGTGTCTGTTAGCCATTTGTATGTCTTCTTCAGAGAAGTGTCTGTTCATCTCTTCTGCCCACTTTTTGACTTGATTATTTGTTTTTTGGGTGTTGAGTTTGAGAAGTTCTTTATAGATTTTGGATACCAGCCCTTTATCTGTAGTGTCATTTGCAAATATCTTCTCCCATTCTGTGGGTTGCCTCTTTGTTTTGTTGACTGTTTCCTTTGCTGTGCAGAAGCTTTTTATCTTGATGAAGTCCCAAAAGTTCATTTTTGCTTTTGTTTCACTAGCCTTTGGAGATGTATCTTGAAAGAAGTTGCTGTGGGCGATGTCAAAGAGGTTACTGCCTATGTTCTCCTCTAGGATTTTGATGGATTCCTGTCTCACATTGAGGTCTTTCATCCACTTTGAGTTTATCTTTGTGAATGGTGTTAGAGAATGGTCGAGTTTCATTCTTCTGCATGTAGCTGTCCAATTTTCCCAGCACCATTTATTGAAGAGACTGTCTTTTTTCCGTTGCATGTTTTTTCCTGCTTTGTCAAAGATTATTTGACCATAGAGTTGAGGGTCCATATCTGGGTTCTCTGTTCTGTTCCACTGGTCTATATGTCTGTTTTTGTGCCAGTACCATACTGTCTTGGTGATCACAGCTTTGTAATATAGCTTGAAATCGGGCAACGTGATGCCCCCAGCTTTGTTTTTCTTTTTCAACATCTCCTTGGCGATTCGGGGTCGGGTCTTTTCTGATTCCATACAAATTTTAGGATTGTTTGTTCCAGCACTTTGAAAAATGTCACTGGAATTTTGATCGGGATGGCATTGAAGGTATAGATTGCTCTGGGTAGCATAGACATTTTAACAATGTTTATTCTTCTGATCCATGAGCATGGAATATTTTTCCATCTTTTTGTGTCTTTTTCAATTTCTTTCATGAGTGTTTTGTAGTTCCTAGAGTATAGATCCTTTACCTCTTTGGTTAGGTTTATTCCGAGGTATCTTATGGTTTTTGGTGCTATTGTAAATGGAATCGTTTCTTTAATTTCTCTTTCTACAGTTGCGTTGTTAGTGTATAAGAAAGCAAACTGATTTCTGTGCATTGATTTTGTATCCTGCCACATTACTGAATTGCTGGATGAGTTCTAGTAATTTGGGGGTGGAGTCTTTTGGGTTTTCCACATAAAGTATCATGTCGTCTGCGAAAAGAGAGAGTTTGACTTTTTCTTTGCCAATTTGAATACCTTTTATTTCTTTTTGTTGTCTGATTGCTGTGGCTAGGACTTCTAGTACTATGTTGAACAACAGTGGTGAGAGTGGGCACCCTTGACGTGTTCCTGATCTTAAGGGAAAGGCTCTCAGCTTTTCCCCATTGAGGATGATATTTGCTGTGGGTTTTTCATAGATGGATTTTATGAGCTTGAGGAATGTTCCCTCTATCCCTATACTCTGAAGAGTTTTAATCAGGAAAGGATGTTGTATTTTGTCAAATGCTTTTTCTGCATCAATTGAGAGGACCATATGGTTCTTCTTCCTCCTCTTATTAATGTGTTCTATCACATTGATTGATTTGCGAATGTTGAACCACCCTTGCATCCCGGGGATAAATCCCACTTGGTCGTGGTGGATGATCCTTTTAATGTATTGTTGGATCCTATTAGCTAGGATTTTGTTGAGGATTTTGGAATCCGTATTCATCAGGGATATCAGTCTGAAATTCTCCTTTTTGATGGGGTCTTTGCCTGGTTTGGGGATTAAGGTAATGCTGGCCTCATAGAATGAGTTTGGAAGTTTTCCTTCTGTTTCTATTTTTTGGAACAGCTTCAGTAGAATAGGTATTATTTCTTCTTTGAATGTTTGGTAGAATTCCCCAGGGAATCCATCAGGCCCTGGACTCTTGTTTTTGGGAGGTTTTTGATCACTGTTTCAATCTCGTTACTGGTTATTGGCCTATTCAGGTTGTCAATTTCTTCCTGTTTCAGTCTTGGCAGCTTATAGATTTCCAGGAAGGCCTCCATTTCATCCAGATTGCTCAGTTTATTGGCATATAGTTGTTGATAATAATTTCTAATAATTGTTTCTATTTCCTTGGTGTTAGTGGTGATCTCTCCCCTTTCATTCATAATTTTATTAATTTGGGTCCTTTCTCTCTTCTTTTGGATAAGTCTGGCCAGTGGTTTATCAATGTTATTAATTCTTTCAAAGAACCAACTTCTAGTTTCATTGATCTGATCTACTGTGTTTCTGGTTTCTAATTCATTGATTTCTGCTCTAATTTTGATTATTTCTCTTCTAATGCGTGGTTTAGGCGTCATTTGTTGCTTTTTCTCTAGTTCTTTAAGGTGTAGAGTTAGTTGGTGAATTCGGGATTTTTCTATTTTTTTGAGTGAGGCTTGGATGGCTATGTATTTCCCCCTTAGGACCGCCTTTGCAGTATCCCATAGGTTTTGGACTGATGTGTTTTCATTCTCATTGATTTCCATGAATGGTTTAAGTTCTTCTTTGATTTCTTGGTTGACCCAAACATTCTTGAGCAGAGTGGTCTTTAGCTTCCAAGTGTTTGAATTTCTGCCAAATTTTTTCTTGTGATTGAGTTCCAGTTTTAGAGCATTGTGGTCTGAGAATATGCAGGGAATAATCTCAATCTTTTGGTATCGGTTGAGACCTGATTTGTGACCCAGTATATGGTCTATTCTGGAGAAAGTTCCATGTGCGCTCGAGAAGAATGAGTATTCTGTTGTTTTAGGGTGGAATGTTCTGTAAATATCTATGAGGTCCATCTGGTCCAATGTATCATTCAAAGCTCTTGTTTCCTTGTTGATTTTCTGCTTAGATGATCTGTCCATTGCTGAGAGTGGAGTATTGAGGTCTCCTACAATTAACGTATTGTTATCAATATGACTCTTTATTTTGGTTAACAGTTGGCTTATGTAGATGGCTGCTCCCATGTTGGGGGCATAGATATTTACAATTGTTAGATCTTCTTGTTGGATAGACCCTTTAAGAATGATATAGTGTCCTTCTGTGTCTCTTATTACAGACTTTAGTTTAAAATCTAATTTGTCTTGATATAAGAATTGCTACCCCAGCTTTCTTTTGAGGTCCGCTAGCATGGAAGATAGATCTCCATCCCTTCATTTTCAATCTGGATGTATCTTTAGGTTCAAAATGAGTCTCTTGTAGACAGCATATGGATGGGTCCTGTCTTTTTATCCAATCTGCAACCCTGTGCCGTTTTATGGGAGCGTTTAGGCCATTCACGTTGAGAGTGATTATTGAAAGATATGAATTAATTGTCATCATGTTGCCTGTGAAGATGTTGTTTTTATAGATTGTCCCTGTAAATTTCTGTTGTAGATCACTCTTGGGGTCTTTCTCCTTTTATAGAACCCCCCCTTAATATTTCTTGCAGGGCCGGCTTAGTGGTCACACATTCTTTCAGTTTCTGCCGGTCGTGGAAGCTCTGCATCTCTCCATCCATTCTAAATGAAAGCCTTGCCGGATAAAGTATTCTTGGCTGCATGTTCTTCTCATTTAGTACCCCGAATATGTCTTACCAGCCCTTTCTGGCTTGCCAGGTCTCTGTGGATAAGTCTGACGTTATTCTGATGTTCCTCCCTCTGTACGTAAGGAATCTCTTCCCCCTAACTGCCCTTAAGATGGTTTCCTTGGTTCTAAGATTTGCAAGTTTTACTATTACATGCCGGGGTGTTGGCCTGTTTTCCTTGATCTTAGGAGGGGTCCTCTCTGCCTCTAGGACTCGAATGTTTGTTTCATTCCCCAGATTAGGAAAGTTCTCAGCTACGATTTGCTCAAATACATCTTCTAGCCCTCTCTCTCTCTCCACTCCCTCTGGGATTCCAATGATTCTGACATTGGAACGCCTCATGGTGTCACTTATTTCTCTGATTCTATTTTCATGGATTCTGAGTTGTTTTTCCCTGGCCTCCTCTTTTCCCTTTTTATCTATTATACTGTCTTCCAGATCGCTTATTCTCTCTTCTGTCTCAGTTACCCTAGCTGTTAGATTATCTAGATTGGATTGGATCTCACTGATAGCATTTTTAAGTTCTGCCAATTCCCCTTTCATTTCTGCCCTTAGAGACTCTATGTTGCCATTAATTGATTTCTCCATTCTAGCCATTGTCTTCACAATTGCTAGTCTGAATTCCATCTCCGACATCTTGGTTATATCTGCATCCATTTGTAAATCTGCAGCATAAGTCATAATCTCTGAGTCTTTTCTGTTTGGGGGGCTCCTCCTCCTAGTCATTCTGTTGATGGGTGTTTGAGGGAATGTATAGAGTCCAAATTATTGACCAGAACCCAAGCAAGATGCACCTGTTTTCTTGGGACCTTAGGGTTGGGGGCCTCTTGTTTTCCCAGCCTGTCTTCTGCGGGAGGGTTCTGCCGCGCTGTTACTCAGGCAACCCTGTTGGGCGGAGTTGCCTTGCGCCCCTGTGGCGGGGGATGGGCTCAGCGGGAATCAGTCTTTGGGGCTTTTGTTCTCTGGCGCCTTTCCCTGGCAGCTTTCCGCGTCTCTTCCGCGAGTCAGAGCAGAAGAGACCGTTTCCAACCCTCTGCCTCAGCGCAGAGAGACCTCAGTCTGTTCTTCAGTGAGCTCTCCAGGCCACACCGTCTCCGTTTCTGTCCGTGCTGCTATAAACTGCAGCGTCCTGGGTTGTGCACCCCTCTGCAGCGCTCCCAGACCTGCCTCCAGGTCGGGGCATGTCTCTGCCCTTTGTGCTTCTAAAACCGCCAGCCACTCCCAGTTCACCCGCACTACCCAGCCACTCGGGGTTTCCACCCCAGGGGTTGCAGTTCACCGGCACGACCCTGGCGCACCGGGTTTCTGTCTTGGAGGCTGCAGTTCGCATGCGCGCGACCATCACTCAGGTTTCTGTCCGGGGGGCTGCGGTTCGCGTGCACACGACCCCGCCAGTCTGGTTTTCCACCCCGGGGGCTGCCCTAAAGTTCTTTCCCAACGCTACTGGTCTGCGAGTCTGTGCCCCGTCTGCATCGCGCGAGGCTATCACTCACCGGCGGTGTAGGATCCCCACGTCCAGGCACCCTCCTGCCGCCGTTTATCCTCCCATATCTGCCCGCAGAATCACGGCTCTCCGCTTTGTACCTCAATACCAACCGCCTGCGATATTGTTTGTAGAGATCCAGATCTTCTTACGTCTCAGGCTGGTTTCGTGGGTGCTCAGAGTGGTCTGGTAGATACCCAACTCAGTTCCAGGGACCAGTTGAAATAGGGTCCCCTACTCCTCCGCCATCTTTCCTCCCTATTTTATTGTTTCTGATGATACTGTAAATGGTATTGTTTTCTTTTTCTTTCTTTCTTTCTTTCTTTCTTTCTTTCTTTCTTTCTTTCTTTCTTTCTTTCTTTCTTTCTCTTTCTTTCTTTCTTTCTTTCTTTCCTTTCTTTCTTTCTTTCTTTTTAGATAGTTCATTGTTAGTGTATAGAAACACAACTGATTTTTGTCTGTTGATTTTGTATCCTGCAACTTTATATAAATTCATTTATTAGTTCTAATGATCTTCGGTGAATCCTTTAGGATTTTCTATATATAAGATCATGTCATCTGCAAACAAAGACAGCTTTATTTTTTCCTTTCAGATTTGGATGCCTTTTATTTCTAATTTTTGCCTAATTGCTTTGACTAGGATGTCCAGTACTATGTTGAATAAGGGTGGCAAGAATAAACACCCTTGTCTTGTTCCTGATCTTAGAGGAACATTATGGAGGTTCCTCAAAAATTAAAAATAAAACTACCATATAATCCAGCAATCCCACTTCTGGTATATATGCAAAAGAAATGGAATCACTATCTTGAAAAGATACCTGAGCCCCTGTGTTCATTGCAGCATTATTCGCAACTGTCATGACATGGAAACAAACCTAATTGACTGTCAGCAGATGAATGGATAAAGAAAATGTGGTGTGGGGGCACCTGCGTGGCTCAGTCAGTTAAGTGTCTGCCTTCAACTCAGGTCATGATCCCAGGGCCCTGGGATTGAGTCCACATGGGCTCCTTGCTCAGTGGGGAACCTGCTTCTCCCTCTCCCTGTGGCCCCCCCCCCCCCGCTGCTTGTGCTCACTTGCTCTCTCTGTCAAATAAATAAATTGAAGAGTGGACATGGTACCATAATGTGCATGTTGTTAAGGGAATTGATTGCTTTTTTACTGAAAAAAAAAAAAAAGAAATATGAATCCTGTTTTCATGTATGTAAATAATGATGATATACGTAGTCCCATTTTTTTTTGCTTTTGATGTCATATTAAAAAGATAATTGCCAAAAAACACATTGAACACACAAGATGAAAAAAAAAATCTTAAAAAAAAAGAAAATATGGTGTGTATATAAATAATGGGATATAATGTAGCCATAAAAAAGAAGGAAATCCTGCCATTTGTGACAACATGAATGAAACTTGTAGGCATTTTACTAAGTGAAATAAGTAAGGCAGAGAAAGTCAAATACTGTATGATCTCACTTATATGTGGAGTATGAAAAAGCCAAATTCATAGAAACAGAGAGTAGATTGGTGGTTGTCAGAGACTAGGGGGTGGAAGAAATGGGGAGGAGTTGGTAATCATTGTACAGTATGTACATATATCAAATCATCACATGGCACACCTTAAACTCACACCATAGTATAGATCATTATATCTCCATAAAGTTGAGGGAAAAAAGGAAAAAGCAGATTAACCAACTTCTCTCTACTTCTTATCTCCCTCTACTCCCTGCCGTACTCTCTTCTCCCTAACCCAGTTTCTTAAGGGGTTTTATGCTTGGTTCCCCCATTTACTCAGAATCCATTCACTGATTTTTATTATGAAATATAAATACAGAAAATATGTGCAAATCATATATGTACAGCTTAATAAGTAACTGTGTAACCTCCACTGAGGTCTAGAGACAGAGCAGTATTGATACCATGACCCTATAATTCTAGTCCTAGATACCTAACCTAGAGTACATAAACCAGGAAACATGTACAAGAATGTGTATAGCAATCTTGTTCTGTCTTACAGAAGTGAAATAACCGTCTGCAGAATGGGTATACCTATTATATTCCCTCATAACCCTCTCCAGAAAAACTCCATCCTTCTATAGATAGCCACTATCCTTGCTTACATGACAACAATCTTGTTACTATTCTCTAAACTTAACCAATATATTTGAATCTTTCCTGTTTTTGAATTTTATGAAAATAGAGTCATAATTTGTGTTCTTTTGTGTCTGCTTCTTTCACTCAATGTGTTTGTGATATTTATCTATATTCTTGGGTGTACCTGAAGTTTACTGCTATAGTTTGTTCCTTTTCATTTTGTATAGTATTTTCTTATATGTCTTCTACAATTTATTTTCCTATTCTTTTGTAGATGATTGTTTCCATTTCTGTAATATTAAGCAATATTGCTATAAACACTCTTATAAATGTGTTCTACTGTATGTACTTTGGTTATATATCTAGAAGCAGATTTGATGTATTACAGAGTCTATGCATCTTTAATGATAATAGATCATGTCAACTGTTTTCCAAAGTGGTGGTTTCAATCTTCATGCCTACCAGCAGAGTAGTAAGGTTTCTGTTTTACCACATTTTATTTTATTAAAGAATAAACCCAATAATATTTACTGTGTGCCAGGCCATATTCTAAGCACATTGATTTCAATTTTATAATATCATTAAGATTAGGTAGTATTGCTATTTATACTTCCCAGATAATGAAATAAAGGCACAGAGAGGAGGAACAACTGGCCCATATTCACACATTTGAACGTGGTAGAGAGTTCAGCTCAAGAGATTAGACCACTCTGCTGTGATGCCTCTCCTTCACTCTCATATATGTTTTCATACTCTTTGATTTGCTAGCTTTGTAGGTCTGTAATAGTATTTTTATTTATTTATTTTTAAAAGATTTTATTCATTTATTTGACAGAGAGAGCGAGAGAGCACAAGCAGGGGGAACAGTAGAGGGAGAGGGAGAAGCAGGCTCCCCGCCAAGCAGGGAGCCTGATGCAGGGCTCGATCCCAGGACCCTGGGATCATGACCTGAGCTGAAGGCAGACACCTAACCATCTGAGCCTCCCGGGCGCCCCTGTAATAGTATTTTTAATAGTGATTTTAATTTGCATTTATTTCAATATAAATGAGATTGAACAGCTTTTCATACCTTTTTTTAAGGCGCTTTTTTTTTCTTGAGGGAGAGAGAGAGTGAGCATGAGTGGGCGAGAGGGGCAAAGGGAGAGGGAAAAGCAGACTCCTTGCTGATCAGGGAGCCAGACATGGGGCTTCATCCCAGGACCCCGAGATTATGACCTGAGCTGAAATCAAGAGTCAGAGACTCAGCCGACTGAGCCACCCAGACACCCCACTACCCATATTATTCTATGTATATTTTATTTCTGTGGAGATCTCTAATATATTACAAATTCATATTTATAAATGGTATTATTAATTCTTAATTTTATATGTCAGCTTGGCTAGGCTGTGGTGCCTAGGTGTTTGGTCAAACACTAGTCTAGATGTTGCTGTGAAAGTATTGTATAGGTATGATTAACATTTATAGTCAGTTGACTTTAAGTAAAGGATACTACCTTCGATAATGTTTATTGGCCTCATTCAATTAGTTGAAGACCTTACGAGCAAAAACTGAGGTTTCCCAGAGAAAAAGAAATTCTATCTCAAGACTGTCACTTAGAAATCCTGCCTGAGTTTCCAGTTTCCAGCATATCCTATGGGTTTCAGATTTAAGACTGTAGCTTCAATGCTTACCTGAGTTTCTGGCCTTCTGACCTGACATCCAGATTTCAGATTTGCCAGACCCACAATCACATGAGTCAGTTCCTTAAAATAATACACATACACACACACACACACAGACACACACACACACAACATATACATATATATATACAAATATACACTCAATTGTTTTATTATACTTTCTATATAATCCATTGTTTTTGTTTGCCTGGAGAATTCTGACTGTTTCTGTCTGCCTCATCTCCTATAGCTGCAGAGATGGAATTTCTGAAGACTAAACCCAGTTTCATCCTGTGAGTGGCTGAATTACAACAGAAATTGAATTCCCAAGCTCACAAGATGTTTGCTGTTAAAGTAAGTATATTGATTGTGAAGGGATGGGATCCTGAGAATTGGAATGGAAACATATGGGCAGATCCAGATGAAGTTGGGGACATAGCATTGAACTTCTAAATTCTGATGCATCTTCTTTGCCAATGAAAGCAGCTGCTCTATCTCCATTTGAGGAGGTTAACCATGCTTCACCTGAGGAACCTGTAATGACCTCCCCTAAAGTAGTTGCCTCGCAAGACAGCATTGATTCTCTTCAGAACCTCTCCTCCCCAACCACCTATCTTTGCTTCTAGCCCCATCAGTAGACTCAAGTCCTGGCAGGTCCCAAAAGGTGAGGCACACAATCTGACATGAATAGATGCATTATACTCCTAAGAAAATACTTGATTTTTTCCATTTGTATATATAGAAATCTGGGAAATAGGTGTAAGAATGGATATTAGGGGTTTGGAAATTGGAGGAAGGAGTGTA
The DNA here is from genome assembly GCF_964656455.1 of Halichoerus grypus. Classification (NCBI taxonomy): domain Eukaryota; kingdom Metazoa; phylum Chordata; class Mammalia; order Carnivora; family Phocidae; genus Halichoerus; species Halichoerus grypus. The sequence goes on from NC_135714.1 coordinate 120,891,351, forward strand.
AAGTCAGATCATGTGGAATTTATTGGAATGGGTCCACTAAACAGACATTCTGGAGTCAGTGTTGTAATTTGAGGAGTTAGAAGGGGCTCTAACAGTTTGTTTGATTGGTTGGTTGAAGCATGGATCAAAAAATGTCCTGTACTAAATAAGTTGAAATGCCAGAAGTGCATTAGTAAATGGTACAGTATGGTATCTAAAGGCTTAGAGAATTGGAATGTTAGAGTGGGTTAATCACATAAGACCTGCTCACCCACCCCAGAAGGTTGCAGCTTTCAAGAATATAAAAAATAAATTTTGAGAAGGTCCTGCACCCTTGAAGAACTCTGTGGTCCGTCTTCTCCGTAGGTCAGGAATTACAGTGGAAACTGCTGACATTGAGCTGGGATTCTTTAAATGCAATGGGTATAATTGGATCCTGGAGTGGCAGGACCCAAGTGGTGGCACTTAATGACCAAAGACAAGGTGGGCTTGGTTACCATAATGGACAGCAGAGTCAAAGCAGTAATTAGAACAGTCTGATTCACAGATCTGTGGCATTAGCTAATTGATCATGGTGTTCTACAGGTGAAATAAATAGTCTACTAAATTTTTACTTGATCTAAGTGGAAGAGTTCTAGGTCAATTGAAAATATCTCTGACTTGAATCATCAAAACATAGAGTCATGTTCTCTCAATCAATTCCCATATTTGAGCCAATTTATAGGCTCAGAACTTCTCAAAATAAAGGGGTGGCTCAAACACTATTCCTGGAAAGACTGCAGATAATTAGGACTTGAAGGATCCAGGGCTGGTGAATCCTACCACATCATCCTAGTTTATTTAGTTGGCCTTGCACAAAACAGATGGATTTTAGAGAATAACCATGGATCATTGTAAACCTAACCAGATGGTGACCCCAGTTGCAGCTGCTCTTTCAGATTATATTGCTTGAGCAAATTAACACATCCGCCTGGTACCTAGCATGCAGCTATTGACTTTGCAAATAGTTTTTCTCTACTCCTTTTAGTAGAGATGACCAGAGGCAGTTTGCTTTCAGTTGGCAAGGTCAGCAATACACCTTCACTGTTGTACCTTGATATATCAGCTCTCAAGCCCTATGTCATAATTTAATCTGCAGGGAACTTGATCACCTTTCCTTTCTATAAAATATCACACTGGTCCATTACATTGATGACATTATGCTTATTGGATCAAGTGAGGAAAAAGTAGTGACTACTCTGATACATTGGTAAGATATTTGCATGTTAGGGGGTAGGACCAAGAAAATTCAGAGACCTACCTCAGTGAAATTTCTAGGAGTCCAACAGTGTGGAGCATGTCAAGATATCCCTTCTTAGGGAAGATAGGATGAAGGATAAGTTGTTACATGCTGCCCTCCTACAGTCAAAAAAAGAGGCACAATGCCTAGGGACCTTTTTGGATTTTGGAGGCAACATAGTCCTCATTTGGGTGTGCCACTCAAGCCCATTTACCAAGTGAAAAGAAGAACAAGAGAAGGCTCTGCAGCAAGTCAGCAGATGTGTAAGCTGCTCTGCCTCTTGGACCATATGATTCAGCAGACCTAATGGTTCTTGAAGTAATATTGGCAGGTAGAAATGCTGTTTGGAGCCTTTGGCAGGATTCTATACTGAACCATAGCACAAATACTTAAGAATTTGGAGCAAAGACCTGCCATCCTCTTTGGATAATTACTCTTCTTTTGAGGAAAAGCTTTAGGCTTGCTACTGGGCTTACTAGCTAAATGTCTAACAATAGGACCTTAGCTACCTATCATGTACTGGTGATGTCTGACCCACCAAGCCATAAATTTGGAAAAGTACAGCAGTACTTCATCAAATGGAAGTGGCACATATGAGATTGAGCTTGAGCAGGATCTAAAGCCACAAATGAGTTGCATAAGAAAGTGGGCCAAATGCCTCTGGTCCCTATTCCTGCTCCATTACTTTCTCTCACCCTGTCCATATCTATGGCCTCATGGGAAGCTCCCTACAATCAGTTGACTGAGGAAAATAAAACTTGGGCCTGGTTTACAGATGGTTCTGTGCGATATGTAGACACCACCCAGAAGTGGATAGCGGCAGTACCATAGCCCCTGCTTGGGACATCTGTGAAGGACAGTGGTGGAGGGAAATCCTCCCAGTGAGCAGAACTTCAGGCAGTGTATCTGATGGCTCATTTTGCCTGAAGGGTGAAATGGCCAGAAGTGTGACTGTAGCTTGGCTGGATAGTCAGGAAGTTGGAAGGACTATGGAAAATTGATAACAAAGAGATCTAGGGAAGAGGTATGTGGATAGACCTTTCCGAGTGGGTGAAAAAAATGCAAGCATTTATGTCCTATGTGAATGTTCACCAAAGCATGACCTTTGGAGAGGATTTTCATGATCAAGTAAATAGGATGACCTGTTTTATGGATACCAGTCAGCCTCTTTCTTCAGCCACTCCATTATTCCTTCCCATATTGCTCCTACTCCATTTTCTTCTTTCAGGAACTATGATAAGATGCATGTAAGATTTTCTAAGTCTGTCTTTCTTGTCTACTAAACAACTCCATGTTTTTCCATTTTTGGATACCTTCATTCTAAATTATGGATGATTTCTTTTAACCTACCTTCTAGTTCACTAATGATTATCTTTTCTGTTTTGCGTTATCTGCTACCATACTTACCTATTGAGTTTTTCACTTCAGTTTGTTTTTCAGTTCTTAAAGTTGTCTTGATTCTTTTCCAAATCTTCTGTATCACTTCTTATATTTTCCTATTTCATGCATATAGCTTCATATTTCTCTTTTGTTTCTTCTATGCACAATGAGCATCCATTTTTATAAGCTATCTGATAATGGCAGTATCTGTAGTCTTCTTTTGCCTGTTATTTCTGCTGTTTATTGCTTATGGCAACTTATTTACTTTTATGCTTAGTTATCTTTAATTGTGCACTGCACATTGCCCTTGAAAACATTATTTATGGAAATTCCGAGGCTTAGGATATATGTGTTTTCCTCTAGAAGTGATTTACATTTGTTTTTTCAGATGTTTAGGAGTTCAGTACTACTTCAAATTTATTGCTTATGGCTTCTTGAACACTTTGATGGTAAAAAAATGTAGATTGCAGATACAGATACACCAGGCATGATTATAATATCTCAATTCAAGGTAGTTTTCTTAACATACGTTTGCCCTCATCTGCCTAGTGCCATATTAATTTTTTGGAAGTCCTGAGATTTACGGTAGTGGGAGTAGGCGTAGGCTCAGTCCTCTTTACCCTGAAGGTGTAGCCACTTGGAGTTCTACCTTACCATAAAGGTGTAGTCCTTTGGGGTGCTGCCTTTAAGGTGGGCAGTCTCCAGTTCGGTTTTATAGTTCATTTTGTCCTGGATAGGTAAAGGACTTCTGGCCAAAGCAGGCTTTGAGTATCCTGCTGACGTGGTTTTCTGGGTTCTTGTTTTCTTATATGCTTTGAGCTGATAATTCTTTACTATATTGTAAGTTATTCAATATTAGGAGACTATTTTTTCCTTGTTTTTAGGATGTGTGTGTGTATGTATGTATCTAAATAGTCTAGCCTGCCATGACTAAACAATGGAAATCTAAAGTCTTCTTTTAAGCATGGTATATTTGGCTTTAGGGAAAGATGAAACTTTTCATGCAGGTTTGCAATCATATGCTTCTAAGCTGTCATTCTACACTGAATTGATGATGCACTTATTTTCCCTTAAGATAACTTTTTGGGGGGCATTTTTAAATTATAACCATAGTGAAAAGGAAGTAGTCTAAAAAATCTGAGGTAAGAAGAGAAACAAAATAAGATCAGTCCTTTTCAATATGTTCTAGTCTGGCATGGAATTCATAAACAAGTGTAAATATGCAAATAGCTCTTTAGATCCAAAAGCTACTGTTCATTCTAACACTGAATATATACATTTGAAATCCAAGTGATTAGTGAGCTCTGCCATTTTGATGGAAGTGTTATTATCATGATCTCAGAGTAGGAAAAAGATCCGCCTTAAATGACGGTTGCATTGAAATCTGTATTATTCAATCCTTTTGGATACCTTAATTTAGAACACAGTCATTTCATAAGTGCTATCATATATAGTGCTTTATAACTATCAAAAAGAAGTTTTTGGTAGTAATGGAACATATTTGACCCTTATAGTTTTATTCTTAATTCATTTCTACATATAAATAATTTGGCAAAGAGCTGCAAAAGAGCTAGTAAAATAATTAAAGTAAAAAATTACAACTCAGGGGAAAAGGTTAAGGAAACTAGGAGTTATTTGAGGAAAGAGGTGGCTGAGAGAAAGATAACATTCATTTGAGAAGACATTAGCAGTGGATTGTTTCCTCTTCTAAGACAATAGTTCTCCAACTTAACCTCATATTATAATCACCAGAGAAACTTTAAAAATATACTAATGCCTTGGTCCCATCTCCGGGACTTCTAAGTCAATTGGTCTGGGATATGACTTAGGCATCAGAATTTTTAAAACACTCTCCATGTGATCCTGTGGTGCAGGGCATTATTCACTATACAATTACTTTAGGAAGCAAATTCCTGTAGTGCAATGACAATTTGTAATACTTTAAGTACAACTGTTCAGGCACTTCAGAAATACCATGAAGTAAAGAATACTAGAAGATGGGATGTCTGCATTTTCACTCTAAACAGAACAAAAGAAACAGTATTTCAACAGTAGTACAAGGTATTTTAATTGGGGAAAAAAAAAAAACCAAAAAACACTTCCTCAGAGTTTGGTATGCAAAATTCTGGAATGGCTAACAGGCATGTTGTGGCATCTTGTTACTTGTTCACGCTAATTCGAGATAGTTTTGCCTCAGGCTCTAAAATCAGATAGAGTTGAGCTTGAATTCCTACTCCTGGATTTAGAAGGTGGGCAACTCTTGGGAAAATTGAACTCTCCACACCTTAGTTTAATCATGCATTTGATCATGAAACAAGTATTTATCCAACAATATCAGCTAGGTACACACAAAGTTCTGGAGATACAGCAGTGAACAAAACAATGTGTGCCAAATGGGATGACACAACTACCTTATCAAGTTATTTCAAAGGATAACATGAGAAATACATGCAAAGTGGTAGTAGAGTACCAGTTATTATTATTATTATAATTATGTGAAGTATTTTCTCTAAGGGATAGGGAAACATTAGATTGGAGTTAAAATCAGTGGGAATTTTTATTAATAATCTGTAACAATGGTTATGAGTTTTGCTATTCTCTGTATTTCAAACAGACCTTAGAACAAAAAAGAGATAGAGGCACACCTTTCCTAAAACCATCCAACCAACCAACCACTACCACCACCACCACCACCAACAGAAACACAAAGCTTATGATAAGTCCTGGGACACCGAGCAATCAAAATATCTCAGAACCACTTTGAAAACCATCCATAGTATGTTCATCACAGGATATAATGGATCCCTGCTCACCTCAATCCCCTTTCATTTCTTAGAGAAGAGGATGTTACTGATAAAAAGAAATAAAATTGATCTGTGTGAACTGTACATTCCTAAAGCATTAGCACAGAAATGTGGAATTGAGTAACTGACTTAGGAACAATTTGACTACTTCATTAAAATGTAGAGAATTCTACTTAAAAAGGACATTCTTGGAATAGAGTAAAAAAATGAAAGGCAAAAAATCTCAGAAATATCTATGTGGCTCCTTCAGATGTGGGCAACATCCTTACGATTGGATGAAACTTTGGAATAGAAATCTGTTATGAAAAGCCAACAAGTATCTGTAGAGATCTTCATTGGTCACCATCTCTGGGAACCTGGGAAATTTAAACCATTTACAGATATGAAACTCTGTCACATAGTTGGGCGTTTAAATTTTCATGTAAAATCTGTGGTAGAGTTACTAATAAAGTGAAAGCATTTGAATTTTTTTCAGGTTATTACAGCTCTTGGGCATACAGTAAATTCTTGACAGTGCTATTTTCTTTTCCTCTCTTCCTTCAGTGCAGTAGAAGATTCCAGAAGGGACAGGGGTAAATGAATACTGCACTTAAGTTTGAATCAATCTCAAGGGCTCCAGTGCAGCAAAAAGGGCCGAGAGATGTCATACCCACTCTCCTGTTTTCTTTCTTACACGCTTGCTTGTGTAAAATTGATTGGGTCTTTAGTTAATCTAATTTGGCTTTTAGGGTGTTGAAAACCCTCAGTCTGAACACATTTTTTTTTTAAGATTTTGTTTATTTATTTGAGAGAGAGAGAGAGTGAGCATAAGCAGGTGGAGGGGCAAAGGGAGAGGGAGAAACAGACTCAATGCTGAGCAGGGAGCCTGATGTGGGGCTCGATCCCAGGACCCTGGGATCATGACCCGAGCCGAAGGTAGACACTAACCGACTGAACCACCCAGGTGCCCCCAGTTTGAACACTTTTAAGCCCATGTCTTACACGGCAGACCTATGATCTGAATTTCTAACCCATGCTGATCAGGGTAATAAGGATGGTCTGCATTAGGAAGTCATAACTTCTTTTTGAAACATTTAAATTTGAAAAACAAGTAACTGACCATACCTTGCTATAATGGAATTACCCACACATTGTTGAGATGGGGCTAAATTTAGGTCGTTGGAAGCTGTGCAGTTCTTGATGGGCCCGTGCTCATTGGCACTGAGCTTTATTGCTTTGTTCTCCCAGAGGCCAATGACTTCTAAATGTTCCTCCTTCATGAGATGTCATCCTCACTCCCTTCTTTGGCAAGTCAGCTGTTTCCTTCCTGTTCCTCACACTTGACCTCTTGCCCCCTTACTCAGTTATTCTTTTTCTGTTTGTATAACCAAATGAGAATAGGACAAAAAGGAAAAAAAAGCATTTAATAATTTTTAAATTAAAAGATGTCAATTTTGTCCTTTTTTTTCAAATCTCTTAAAGTTAATGAGAGAATGAGGCATAATATATTTTATGATTATGCATTTACTCAATCAAATAATAAATAATCAAATTGTTAGAAACCTACTTTATGTGAGACATTATAATACATGCTGAATTTAAACTCTGGGAATGTTCTTATTATTTGGATTTTAACATCATGTCACTAGGAAATAGGATTTGGTAAGAAATGCAAAACTGATAGAGGGCAAAACACACACACACACACACACACACACACACACACTCTCTCTCTCTCTGTTCTATTTTCTTTTTTTTTTTTAAAGATTTTATTTATTTATTTGACAGAGAGAGACAGCGAGAGAGGGAACACAAGCAGGGGGAGTGGGAGAGGGAGAAGCAGGCTTCCCGCTGAGCTGGGAGCCAGATGTGGGGCTCAATCCCAGGACCCTGGGATCATGACCTGAGCCGAAGGCAGATGCTTAACGACTGAGCCACCCAGGCGCCCCTGTTCTATTTCCTTCAAACAAAAGATAAATAAGTGAAAATGTGTTGACCCTAAATGGCTATAAAAATCTGTGCTTCTTCATGATTTGCTGATACTGAGAGTGGAAGAAAAGACAAGAAAAAAATGAATGGTTTTAGGCTTGGGCTTTCTCCCTTCATTTCCCGTAATAGTCACCCATGCCACCAAATCCAGCCAACAGTCCCTGACAGCAGCACAGTAGTGAGAGGGAGTGGGGAGAGGGGGAAATGTTGGCACTTGATCCAATTAAAACCGGTAGGAAAAATGTACCACTTCACATTAAATGAGTGAGTGGCTTCTTTACCCCATTTGATGTCCGTTAAACCTTTGAAAACTGTATCCAGATGCAGTTGCAGCAGCTAATGTTCAATCCTTGTTTTGTAATTAAGATGGATTTGCAGAGATGCCATTTTAAGAAACTTGGATATTAAAGTTAATTTAAGGAAGATTTAGCCAAGATTTGGGGGAAAAAATGTCTAGAGTATCATAGTAATGATATATTAGGTTATATTGTGCCTAGCACTGCTCTCATCTTTGTTGTGACCGCTAATAATATCTATAAATATGTAAATTCAGACAGTGTTATCTTAAATCTTCAGAACATTAACTGGTCTCCCACACAGCCCTCAAATTTAGCGTGCTGATGGCAAAGCATCCTCCCACAGTTTCTGTCTTTTCCTCATCCTTTGGTCCACATTCAAAGCACGTCATTTCCTTCAGCAGTCAGTTTAGATTTGTTCAAGAAGAGGCTTCTTCTCATTTTGTATTGACTACATTCTGTGTTGTGTAGTTAGAGATGAGGCATTAAAAGACTTGGAATTGGGTCTGTTACCTTGGAATGAAATTTAAAATTTACTTAGGCAAACACCCTTCTTTAACAGTTGATGAAAGGAAGACGTGAGAGGAGAGGTGACTTACCCAAGGGCACCCAACTCAGTAACCTCAGAGGAAACTCTCCTAACTGTCCATCCAGTGATTTTCTCTCCACCAGGGAGCCTCTGTTCCCTCAACTCTTTTGGTGACTCCAATCTGTTACAGAATTGAAGACTCAATTTCCTTAGCTGTGAAATGGAGATTATAAAGTAGGTATTTTGTAGCATTGTTGTAAATAGAAATAGTTTTTAATGTCCACTGTGTAGTATAATGCCTTATGTATTCAATAGATTCACTTCATCATCCTGCAAATGGGATTAACCACCTTCAACGCAGCTGCAGGAGAGAGCCTGTATCAGTCAGAATAGGCCTTTCAGAACTTCTCACATGTCATGCTCTCAACAATTTTTGCTAATGAATCTGATTGATTGGAATCGAATTGAGTCTGTTTTATACTACATGGTTGTGAATTATCATTTTTTTAGGTCTTTCCCCTAATTAAAAAAATTCTCTTTTAAAGTGTAGTCTGGGTATGACTAAAGTATATTTCTAAAGTGCATTAACTCGGTATTGGCAGCTTCTCTAATGTTATCACTTGATCTTCGGCAGCATAAGGGGCATGATGGGTTGGAGCCCTGGTCTGTAATCACAAGCTGTGGGTTCATCCCAGCTACTGCATTGCGACCTGGGCCACACTGCTGAACTGCTCAAATACTCCATTCCTCTTCACGTAAAGTGCAGGCAGAGATGGATGATTTCTAAATTCCTTTCTAATTCTAAGATACAGAGAAATCTCAGCATGGTAATAAAAAACAAAACAAATGTTCGTGGAGCAGTATGGCATTTTCTGGGAAAATAGATTGTCTAACACGTTTTTTGGATTAAAGTAACTAAAAATCAAAGCAAAAGAGCAGAAAGTCTTGAAATAGTGGCAGTGGGCCTTCTCTTGCTGGAAATTTGTAGTAGTTGTAGAATGAAAACAGCCATTAAATCAAAATTGACTTAGTACATTCAGAGACACAAGAATAAAACCTATTAATAGCTTAACAGAATTTAATTGAATGGTATGAGTAATAAAAGAGAGGTCTGGGGCTGAATGCTGAAAACACTTATAGATGATTCTCAAGTGCAATATTTGACTTTCTGGGAGAGTTAAGAGCTGAGTTCCAACTGTGTATGAGCTGAGTTGATTAGAGAAGCTACATTTCCAGGACGCCTGGTGGCTCAGTCAGTTAAGTGTCTGCCATCAGCTCCGGTGATGATCCCAGGGTCCTGGGATCGAGTCCTGCATTGGGCTCCTTGCTCAGCGGGGAGTCTGCTTCTCCCTCTACCTACTGCTCCCCCTGCTTGTGTTCCCTCTCTCTGACAAATAAATAAATAAAATCTTTAAAAAAAAAAAAAAAGCTAAATTTCTGTTGACAGGGAAGTGTACATGTATCACTGTGGTTTCTTTTCCCAGAATATCTGGGACAGCCTGACATTGCCTGGAAGAGGAAAGGATAAAGTCCTATCTGGCACTTGGCCCCTGGGGCCCCTCCCTACCTAGAGGCCTTGAGCCAGCTGATGGTACACTTCTACCTCCATCTGCCTCTGTGATATTCAAGCAGGGAAGGGAAGGAGGGAGAGCAGAAAGCACATCTGATGTTAGGCAGACTTGAGGTTTTGAATTCTGGCTCTGCTACCTTAATAGCTGTCTGAATGTGAGCTGGTCATTTAACCTGTCTGAGCCTGTTTCTTCACCTTCAAAATGACCTTGATAAATGGTAACTGTTACATTGTCCTGTCTTACCTTTTTGGCTCAGTGTTTGCTGGGATTTACATTCCAATTTGAGTTTCTAGTCTAGTTTATACCCGGTTTTCATGTCTCTGGATTTTGTCTATGGAATATATAACCCTGCCTTATACGGAAATGATGTCCTCTATTCCTTTATTGGTGTTCTCTACCCAGTTCCATCTTTTATTTCTTGACATCTAAGTGTACCTACACACATATGGCCAGGCAAAATAGAACAAGCCTTTAAATGAATGATAGTATTTCCAAGTAAAACATGATTAGTATAAAATCAATTATTTCTTCACTGTTAGAATCCAGCTGTTCAGATCAGTTGATTGTTTTTTTAAAAAAGATTTATGTATTTGAGAGAGAGAGAAAGACATGTACGACACACATATACGAACAGGAGGAGGAACAGAGGAAGAGGGAGAGAGAATCTCAAGCAGACTCCACAGTGAGCATGGAGCCCTACACGGGGCTCCATCCCACAACCCTGAGATCATGACCTGAGCCGAAGTCAAGAGTCAGATGCTTAACCAACTGAGCCATCCATGCACCCCTGGATTAATTGATTCTTAAATATAACCACATTTGCCTAGTATTAAGTTCTAATATTGCAACCACATGCCTCTGAAAAGAAATCATACCTCTTAATATTTCATCTATCATTCAGATAAGCAAATATTTGGTCACTTTTATGAGTCACTAAATGTTCAGCTTAGCTTTTCTTCATCCCTTTGTATTGTTGCCTTGTGCCCTTTATGGGGAGCCTCAGGGAAGTCACCCTGTAATGGGACATTGCTCACATGTGTCATATTTTTCCTTCTTATGGGATCATAGAAAAATAATAAATTATGATTAGTATTCTTAAGATGAACTAAATCCACTGAATTTTTTTTTTAAGGTAGAGTGTTTACATTGAGGTAAAATGAGCTGATCCTTGGCTAATGGTCCTCTTATTTAGGAAACCCACATGCTTGCTCTGAAAGGAAGTTAGGGAGAAATTTTCACTTTTGTATGCCAAATAAAACAAAATGAAATTACAATTGGATTTCACAGTGGACCCACAATTTCTGCCTGAGAGAGAGTAATGAAAAGCAGGAGAGTACTTTTACATTTGCTGAAACTAATTCATTCCACAAAATCTGGGCTATAAGGTGAGGGCAACCCCTCTCTCCCTAAGGGAGCAAAGTCAGCTCAGGGGTCCTATAAGAGTCAGATACCCAGTGATTCCCATCTTAAGAAGAGGATTAGGAAGGAGAGTGAGGACTATGGAAACTGGTGAGACCCTTTGGTTGGTATGTCTTGTTGTCTTGAAATATCAGTCTCATTACTGTAAGAATACAAGTATGGTCCTGCTCAGAGATAAAGGAAGCCCAAGTAGACTTTGAAAAATGCACATTAGGCATTGTTATACTAAAATCCTGGGGAAGTGCCTTTTCATGTTAGATAGTAAACATTTTGTTTTCAAATTTGTGTTCACTGCTACACCTAAAATAGTCTCCTCTAACAGAGCAGAATATATACATTATATATATATGTAATATGTATAATTATAATAAATAATATATGTAATAAACATATAGTAAAATATAAACAATATATTTATATATTATATATAATAATAAAATATATAAGATATATTTATATAAATATATATACAAAAATGTATATTTTAAATCTTTCTTTAAAATTCTTCTACCCAGAATATATTCAAGAAATATTTTGAAAAGAAACACCCCACATGGAATGGCAAGCAAATGAATATGACAACTCCCTATTGCCTTTCTCCCTACCTCCTTGATTCCTTGATTCTGACATACCTACTGAAAATCTTGCTTGCCATGATTTTTAATCATTTTGGATTATCTTTCAAAACCTGGAATTTAAAGGTGCTATCACCAAAGACCTATTACCATCTCTCTAAAACTTCACTCTGTATTGAATTAAAGGAGCAATATATTCCTGCCAAAATAATTTGTTATGGATTCCTGGTAGTAATGGTTGGTTTCCATTCTCAGCTGGACAATCAACATTTCTCCAGTAACACTTTCTCTTGTGTTTTAGTTAGCCCACAACTATGCTGAACTTTACTGCTGGGTCCACAACCACACTCTACTCTCCTTCAATAACATTTTCACCTGATGTACTACAACTAGAAAAGAAAAAGGCACAAGCCTCATCTTCCTGGATTCTCCTAAATTCCTTCTACCTGCTCACTTTTGAGCCATTACTGTGAGGTTGCACCATTATCCCTCTATTGAATCAGCCCTGGGAAGAGCCTTCAATTCCTTTTTACTATACAAAGGCTTTGATTTTTTTTTTTAAGATTTTATTTATTTGACAGAGACATAGCGAGAGAGGGAAGCTATGGGGAGTGGGAGAGGGAGAAGCAGGCTTCCCGCCAAGCAGGGAGCCCGGTGCGGGGCTCGATCCCAGGACCCTGGGATCATGACCTGAGCCGAAGGCAGACGCTTAACGGCTGAGCCACCCAGGCGCCAAGGCTTTGATTTTTGAAATACATTCTTTAGTTTATGAATAGTAAGCTTTCTCTTTTCATCTGAAAATGGCTTTCTATTCCTTATTTCCTGATTGATGGTTTAGCTAAATGTAGAATTCTAGGTTGACAGATATTATTTTAGTATTTTGAAGATATTATTTTATTTCTTCTGATTCCTATTGATGCTGAAAAGGAGTTTGCTATCAATCAAACTGTTGCTGTTTTCAAGGTAGTTTTTCTTCTTTGGTTACTTTTAACTTTTGATATGTGGTGTTCTGTAGCTCATCATGCCACCGTTATGGATTTGTTTCTGTTTATCCTTTTCAGTGCTTATTGCATTTCTTCAAGCTGAAGACATGTCTTTTTCTTTTATCTGGAAAATCCTTATTATAGACTGAAGGTTTGTGTTCCCCTACCACCCCCAAATTCATATGGTGAAACTTAATCGCCAATGAGAGGGTATTTGGAGATGAACACTTTAGGAAGTGATTTAGGTCATCAGGGTACAACCTTCCTGATGGAATTACACCCTTATAAAAGAGACCTCAGAGAGTCCCCTTGTGCCTTCTTTCATGTGAGGACACAGAAAGAATTCTGCAGTCCAGAAGAGGACCCTCACCTAACCATGCTGGCACCCTGATCTTGGACTTCCAGGCTTCAGAATTCTGAGAAATTAAGTTTCTATTGTTTAGAAGCCACCCATTCTGTGGTATTTTGTTACAGCAAGCAGAATGGACTAAGATAGACTAATGTAAGTATACATTTCCATGAGCTTTGCAATTTTATATACTCTGTAACTTCTGCCACAACCAAGATATAGATCTTTGCATTACCCTAGAGAGTTCCTTTATATTCATCTCCATCAATTCTCTCCAGCCCTTGACCACAGGCAACCACTGATTTGCTTACTATTTCTAATATAGTTGATGCTTCTTTTCTGGAGTTTTATTTGACTTCCCATTAATATTAAAATGTAATCACTATTTGGGGCAATGGACATGTACCAAAACAAGATCGCAGTAATGGATGTACAACTCTACACATTTACTAAAAATTATTGAGCTATGTCCTTACAGTGGATTGATTTTCTTGTATATAAATTATACCTTGATAAAGCTATTAACACTGGTATAAAAATTTAATAACTGTATTTATTTCCCTTTAGAAATTTTATTTGGTTCTATTTTAAAATCTTTATATTTACCCATTCTTTCATAATAGTTTCTTTTCCTTTCTCTTAACCTCTTAAGCATTTTTAGTATATTTGCTTGATGATCTCTTTCTAATTATTTCATTTGTTCTGTTTCTTAAGAGTGATAATTCCAAGGACACCTGGATAGCACAGTCGGTTAAGAGTCTGCCTTCGGCTCAGGTCAGGTCATGATCCTAGTGTCCTGGGATGGAGCCTCTTATTGGGCTCCCTGCTCAGTGGGGAGTCTGCTTCTCCCTCTGCCCCTCCCCCATGCTTGTGCATGCTGTCTCTCTGATAAATAAAGAAAATCTTTTTTAAAAAGAGTGATAATTCCATTCACTGGTTATCTGTAGACTCTCCATTCTTATTTTTTGCTTCATTACAAATTGTGCAATTTTTTGTCAGCTCTTCTTCAGAAATTGTTTTAACTGTGGGAATACCTTGTGCCCTGGGTTTTAAAAGTGTCCCATTGAGAGAGTTTGATATTTCTGGGTCATGGTTTTTTTATTGGTTCTTAACCATGCAGGTAGTATGCGTCCAGATGTCTCTGGAGTGACTATGTGTTTCTTTGATTGCTCTTTAGGAACAGCAAATTTCCCTTATTGCTTTCTCATCCAGTTGTACACAGATTTTTTACTTCCTTTTTTAAAAGACAGGATACCCTTTGAGGCCCTACCTGCCTGAGGCTCTGTCTCAAGACCTGCATGGGTATTGAAAACCCAGGCTCCAATCCCAGAGCCAATATAGGTCTGAGCACTCAAACTCCCAACACAATATTAGTTTCTACTTCCCATTAAGTATTTGAGTTCAGTCTTCTTTTTGGTATTTTGGAAGGTTTTCCCTTTCTTTCTTTTGAGCTCAGCTTTGTATTAAAAAATATTTTGGGGTGCACCTGGATGGCACAGTCAGTTAAGTGTCTGAATCTTGGTTTGGGTTTGCGTCAAGATCTCAGGGTCCTGAGATGGAGCCCCTTTTCTGGCCCTGTGCTCGGGGGGAGTCTGCTTCAGTTTCTCTCTCCTTCTCCCTCTGCCCCTACCCCCTTACATGTTCTCTCTCCAAAATAAATAAATCTTTACAAAATATTTTTGATTACCTTTACCCATCATTTCTATGTATTTTTAATGTGTTAAATGATTAACTACATTAACTTAGTTCACCATGTTGCAAGAATTACTTGCTCTTCAAATCATATGGTCCTTTTTCAGTTCTTAGTTCACTGATTCCTTATACCTTGGCTTTTGTGACATCATTTGCTCTCATCTTTTCTACTACTCACAGAAAGCAGTAGAAACTGTTAGAAGAGCATGAACTTTGTCATCAGATAGACTCAAATTCAAATACTGATTCTTCTACTTACATATTGTGTGATCTTCAAGTTCATAATTTAACTTTGTTTTTCCACTGTACTCTTTTGTGACTTGAATCATGGTTCAAGTTTGAGAATCCATAAATAATAGTAATAGTATTCTTGGCAGCAGAGAATAGTAGTGATGGGCTATTTTTTTCTTCCTTTTTAAAATTTTTACCTTGCAGTGAGTTACTATTTTTTTAAAATTGAGATAACTGACATAGAACGTTATATTAGTTTCAGGTGTACAATCCTGATTGTATATATGTGTATATTGAGAAATGGTCACCACAGTGACTGGTCAACATCCATCACCACACACATTTACAATCTTTTTTCTTTGTGACTAGAACTTTAAGATGTATTCTCTTAGCAACTTATGCTGGGGTGCCTGGACCCTCTTGGGCAGATCTAGGGCGGCCAGATGCTCTAGTCAGGGGATTTGGAGGGGGCTCTCCTTTAGGGAGATGACAGCACTGCCCCCCAGGTTAATTATTTAACTTTAAGATCTTTATCTGTAAAAGGAAAAAATATATATGTTCTTTAAAGTTATAATGAAAAATAAACTAAATAATGCGTATAAAGGACACAGAGTACCTGACAAAGATTAAGTGCCTTAATATTAATAGTAGCAGCCGATATTTATGATACTCTTGCTTTCAGCTTAAAAGTGATAATTCTTTACATTCCTTACTTTGCCAGATTCTTCAAACTGGATCAGTTCATGTAGTTTTTGAGGGGAAAAAAACCAGAGGGGATGCCCATTATTTGCTGCCAAACTTCTGCCATTACATCATTGACCATTCCAGAGGAGGATTTTTTTTTAATCCTTGTAATTGCTTTCCTAAAGATAGGGATTGTGGACAGTTAATAACATTCAATTGAAAATCGCTTGGGTCATTTGAGGTGAGCTCAGTGGTGATATCAGTGATAAATCCTTTCCCTCATTGGAGACATAGGTGAATAGATTTTTCTTCATTTTCCAATAAAAGCAGACTAAGTCAATGTACCATACTAACATACAGCCTTTGCCCAAGAGGACGTATCTTCATATTCTTGCTCAGTAGTGTCTATCATCTAGGAAAGGATCACACAGATGTTGGATTTACAGTGTTTTAGTACCATTGATTACCATTCACAAGAAGGAAAAAGTCCCTAACTGCTCTCTTTCTTTCTCATTCCATACTTTTTCCCCCTAGAATAATCCTTGCCACTCCCATGATTTCCCAGCATCACTCACAACTATCTACTCTCAGAATTATAATTCTAGACTTCATCTCTCACCTCTCTCCTGAGTTCTATATCTAGATGCAGTTAGAAGTTCCTGGTGCCTGAATAATCTCACCTATGATTATTTTCCTCTCTGATTACCTGCAAGAAAGGAAACTTACAAGGGTAATAACCAAACTGGAAAGTACCTCTTTGACAATAGTTCTATAATTATCCTGTAACTTTGTGAAAATTTCTAGTAAATGTTGCAGGGAAAGATTTAATTTAAGAAAGGTCTTAGGTTAGGGGCGCCTGGGTGGCTCAGTCGTTAAGCGTCTGCCTTCGGCTCAGGTCGCGGTCCCAGGGTCCTGGGATCGAGCCCCGCATCAGGCTCCCTGCTCGGCGGGAAGCCTGCTTCTCCCTCTCCCACTCCCTCTACTTGTGTGCCCTCTCTCGCTGTGCCCTCTCTCGCTGTGCCTCTCTCTCTGTCAAATAAATAAATAAATAAATAAAAAATCTAAAAAAAAAAAAAAAAAAAAAGAAAGGTCTTAGGTTAAAGCAACATTTCTTGCTTCCTTTACCCTTAAACAATGTATATTTCACTTTCAGCCTGCATCCAAGTATGGCTCCCGCAACTGCACTGAGAGAGATGCCAATCCAAAGCACATCACCAAGTCAGGGGAAAAAGAGAAAAATGAATAGCCAGAAAGATCTCTTTGCCTCCAATACCTCGTACTGAGCAGAGATGGACTGCACACAATCTAGAGGCCACTGTGTGGTAACAAAGAACAGAGAGACTTCCCAGTGTACTTCCAACACAGGGTATTGGAGGTCCCAATTTTCTCATTATAGCTGCTACATGGATCCAGGAAGCAGAAGAGAGTTTTCTGATTTTTAAAAATATACCCTCCCCCATCTGGACATTTCAGATAATTTATAGTCAGCACCTAATGCTTAGTCTGTACACTCATCCTTCTTCTGGTATTAGTAGCCTCTTCCCCTGCAGAGCTACTTCTCTACCTCTCCTTGTGGTTCCAAGGATGCCAATTCCAGAATTGTCCTACTCTGATATACAACCCAGAACTGGGCAATCATAGTATCCATCTAACTGGCAATAGTGTTTGGCCTGAGCATGAACATATTAACCAAGGCAATCAGTCCTTTTCTTCAATTTCATGTTGGGAGGAGGAAAAAAAAAAATCTCTTTATTCCTGGATCATGAGCTGTAAAGATAGACTCCAAAGCTAGATCATCTGTAGAGTTGCAACGTGGCAACACTTGAAAGGAATAAGCCTACAATTAGAGAGCCGTGGTGAAAAGCAAAGCGAAAGACATTGATGATGCATTTGGATTCCTTGACTACCCTTTTTCTTTTTATGTAAGCCAGTGGTTTCTGTTTGATGTGGTTTGAGTTAGATTTCTGTAACTTGCAAGTAAAATATTCCAGTATACATCTCAGCATATCTAAAGTGGAACTCAGCATTAGGTAACTCCCAAATCTCTCCTCCCTCCAGTGTGTACTGGTTGGTGAAATCTCCAGCTACCTGATCTCCCGAGTCAGAAACAAAGGAGTCATTGTAGTCCTGTTGCTGCTGCTGCTGCTTTTCCTTATGAATGGAGGTGTGCCAGACTCATTAGTCCCATTGTTCTCTGATGGTGGCAGCTATGAATTCCTTACACAATTAGCATTCAAGTGGATGGTTTTGAATCTAGCGTCCAGGATGACCAGAACTAGCTGAGAAATCAATTAAGTGCCTAAGCACTCACAGAAATATCTGAAAAAGAAACCTCTATAGAGTCAGCTACGTGATTTGCAAGGGCCTAGTGTGAAATGAAAAGACGTGCTCCTCATTCAAAAGACAGGAAAAGAAGTGCCATTAAAGATACTAAAATATAAAGCTTTTCCCTTTCTTCCTGGGTCTCTCTTGACCTGTCATAGTGTATTATTTGCTATTTAATTTTGAGCCCTTGGGATGGGGATACTCATTGGGTATAGATGCTCACAGGTGCCCTCTGGTTTGTCTAGTGCACAGCCCACGAGTGGCAGGGCTTGCTCCCTTCCTCCCCCAACCATCACTGCACAGCACCATGTCCCACCTGGAGGAAGGGAAATAAATCTCCCCTTCCCGTGACCTGCCACCCCAATTCACAGTGGACTGGAGATGGCCAAAGAGAAAAAAACCTCAATACCTGGATGAGCCCATTCTCAGGGTGGAGTGGATAAGAAGTTCAGAAGCTCACTTTTATGTAGTGACAATTGAATGTATGGATGTACTGCCTGCCTATGGCAGGGACAGCCACTGCCATGTCTGCCCTGAGATGTTGTCTCAGGTACCTGTCTCATCTGGACCCTCCCCCCATCCACACTGAGGTGTGCAAAAGAGGCTGAGTGCAGCAGTGCTTGCTGGGCAGAGAAGGGGGTAAGAGAAGTGGGGATGCAAGGTGCAGTGAGGCAGGGATGGGCTGTAGAGCCCTTCTCCAGGGAAGGCAGGAAGTGGTGGGAACCAAGGCTGCACATAAGCAGGACTGCCCATGAGCCAAGGCTCCAAGCCCCCACACATGCTCCATTGTTTTATTGACTTCACTTACAGCATACAAATTCAAATATAAAATTATTGAAAATTTTAAGATGGTGACCAAAGAACAATAAACCCCAAGCACAGGGCCCTTCTGAGGTAGGAGCCCTATGTGACCACGCTGGTCCAACCTGCATGAAGCCCACCCTATGAACAAATGGTCTTTCTGTTAATTTGGCCAAAGACAGCACAGCAGATTTCTTGAGCATTTTTACTAATAGAACAATGGACCTCTACCTCAGAAGCCCCGTATGTAGACAGATAAGACTGCTCTGCTTAATCAGACAGAGGCAGGAGACCCAGCTGTCAGTCTTCCCAGTCACACTCTCCTGCCTCTTCCCTCCAACCCCACCTGTGGCCCAGGAAGCACCAAGTACTCCCAGAAACAGTTTGAAAATTAAAAATCAAACCAAACAAAACACAAAATGTTTATTTGTATTCAACAGTCTAGGAAAATTCTGGCACTTCAACTTTAATTTGCTTTCATTTTCTATAAAAATTGTTTAGTAACAGAAATAATCA
This sequence comes from Halichoerus grypus, assembly GCF_964656455.1. NCBI lineage: Eukaryota > Metazoa > Chordata > Mammalia > Carnivora > Phocidae > Halichoerus > Halichoerus grypus. Next base: position 120,910,732 of record NC_135714.1, read on the forward strand.
TTTTTAAAAATTAAAAAAAAAAACACAACCCAGTTGACCCTATATTTAATTATTAAATCAATAGTAAAACAACATTTGTGTGATTGTTTTAAAATCAGGAATTTAACAAATATTAATTTCCTTTACTACACACCCACTTCCTATTCTTGTGCTACTTTTCCCTGAGATTATTATTATAGACCATGATTATGAATTTTCACCATCCAGATTTAACTACAGGAATATTTTTGAGTTTTCACTTTAATTTTGAGAATTTTCAGAAGACACATTAAAATGTCTTTGCAGAGTTGTAGCTAGGTTCATTGTTCCAAACTAACAATTCACAAGTACTTCCCCATTCTAGAGATCTTGATGATGATTAAACTTCCACGTGGGTGAAGTACATCTCTGAGGTTTGGTTTTGTCTCTCTCACTCATGGGAGGGAAGTGGGTGTTATATTTTTTGGATCTTTTGCATGTATAAGAATGTTTTCTGTTAGGGGCACCTGGGTGGCTCAGTCGTTAGGCGTCTGTCTTCGGCTCGGGTCGAGATCTCAGGGTCCTGGGATCGAGCCCCGCCTCGGGCTCCCTGCTCAGCGGGAAGCCTGCTTCTCCCTCTCCCACTCCCCCTGCTTGTGTTCCCTCTCTCGCTGTGCCTCTCTCTGTCAAATAAAATCTTAAAAAAAAAAAAAAAGAATGTTTTCTATTACTATCACACATGAATAACATTTGGCTTGATTTGAGATTCTGTGTTCCCCATTTTTAAACCTCAGACCTCTGTAGACATTATTCTGTTCTTCACTGGAATTTAATATTTAAGAGAGCATTCTACCCTTATACTTGTAATTAAAAACATTTTATTAATTTTTTGTGGAACACAACAGATTCTGGTATTTCCTGCTTAGAAAAGTATTCTTCTATGATATCTTGGATTATAGTTTCTCTTTTACTTGTTTTGTTTCCTTTTTTTAGAATATCTTTTTATCAGTGTATTGGATCTCTTCTCTGTTCCTTGTATATTGTCACAGTTACCATTTTTATGATTTCTCCCTCTTTCCTGTGAGAAATTTTGAAGTCTTTTTTGCTCACATCACTGACTCGATTTGTTTGGTGTCAATTCTGTTCTACATGACTCCAATAAAAATTTTAATCCTGCTATTACAATTTTTAAAATTTCTTCAAAGTGTTTGTTTATTTTTGATCTCATCTGTCTTATCTTACTCTCTGCTGTTTTCTTCATTCTGGTATGAAGTGAGATATATTCAGGCCTTGGGTTTGCAGACACATTGCAGGTATAGATTGTCCATGGCCATCCTACTGTCACTTGTGTATTGATAAAAATCATCCTCTCAACTTGTGCACAGCCTTAGCTCAATTCATGATACCTCAGAAACATTCATCTGGCACTGAAATGGAAAATTCTGTTTTTACTTCTCAATTTCTTTACTATAAGAGAGAGAGCATATATCCTAAAACAGCCCTCCATTATTTAATCAGGTGCAGTCCACGAAAGATTGTTCTTCCCAGCCAACACCACTCCCAGGGCTCTTACTGTCTCTGCTACTATTTATTTAGCTTTACTTGAAAGGTCATCTTCCTAGGATACAAGGGCCACTTTCCATTGCTCTCTACTCCTGGCCTTGTTGTGCAAATGGCATTTTACTGGCTGAGGGCAATTGAGAAGGGAGGTACAAGATCTCAGCTGTCTCAAAAGACAGTAGAGGGTGGCTACTTAGTTTTCTTTTTTTTTTTTTTCTTTTTAAGATTTATTTATTTATTTGAGAGAGGGAGAGCGTGAGTTGGGATGGGGCAGAGGGAGAAGGAGAGCAGCAGACTCCTCGCTGAGGGCAGAACCCCACATGGGGCTCCATCTCACCACCCTGAGATCACTACCTGAGCTGAAATCAAGAGTCTAACACTTATCTGACTGAGCCACCCAGGCGGCCCTCAGTTTTTTGATTAATGTGATATTTGTTGCTTTGAAAACAAGCAGTCAAAATGAGTCAAAGCCTCTTTCTCTCCTCTTTATTTCCAGTTATGTCATTCTAGTTCAGAGAGTAGATTGCAGGCAGGCCACTGATAATGCTGCTCCATCCAACTGCTGCAACATTAAAGTCGATGGAGCTGTCTATCAGTGTCTGGCATATACATCTGATTCCCATCCTTATGTTTTAAGCTGTTGTTAATTATTGCCTTTCCCTATGATTTTGCCTGTAATTCGTTTACAGGTTGAGATCATGATCTCAACCCAGAAGTCAGGGTCTTCTAAGTGCAGGTATAATCAACAGGCTAATGAATGTCATAGTCATTTTATTATTTACAAGGAAACAGTTAACACATTCAATTTGAAGCAGTGTTATTGAGTGGAAGGAATGCCTGTGTCAGAAAACGTAGAGTCAAGGTTTTAACCCTGTTTATTTATTATGTGACCTTACACAAGTCACTTAGCCTTTATGAATCTGTTTATTTTTTCATAAAGTGGCAATAATCATGCTTGTTCTAAGGATCTCACAGGGGTGTTGTGAGGACCAAATAGTGTAATACTTGTAAAGGACCTTTGTAGTCATTAACACTCTAGATCCAATTATTACTGTCACTCCCATGACCTTGGCTTCATCAGTGGCAAGTTGAAACAGCTGAGCTGACTGAGCTGCCAGGTCACAGAAGTGATTCATTAGTATTTATTTCTAATTTTTAGCCATTAGTGAATTTAGGGTTTGGATATAAAAAGTAAATGGTAATTGTGAGTACTGTAGCCTCTGTCATTAAAAGAAAGAGGAAAAATAGACATCTTTTTTTTTTTTTTTCCAAGTTGTTAAATTCATACGAATTTTACCTACTACCCTCTAGGTTCTATAAATAGAGAGTTTCTTTCATAATTTTTTCCTCTTTACCCATAAGAACATGTGAATTTTCAGACTCTGTACTACCTCTTAGCTACGTGAAGGATAGCACAAATGAGACCAAAGAGTCACAGATAAACTTTTGCTGTTATTAAATTTGATTAGAACAAAAGAGTAGACAAAATTGGAAAGTATTGTGTAGAAAAGGAAGCAATGAAAAATTGGTCTTTAATTGTCTGTAAGGCTAATTGGAAGCAGAGACTTCTAAATAGAGTTATAATTTATAGGCTAATAAATGCCACAGACATCTTGTTATTAACATGAAAATTAGCAAACACATGAGGAGAGACTATTTTGGAATATGGCAGTTCTAAGCACATGGAAATAAAACACAAATCAAGTATATATTTTATTTTTAATTGGTGTATAATGTACTCCTCTAAGAAGAGAGAATAATAAACACTTCTAGGCTTTAACCCTAGTTGCAAGTGAATGAGATGGCTTGATTCATGGCATAGCAAACAACTTTTTTAAGAAGCAAGATTCTTTGCTGGAATATGACAAAAGTTTCTCTCTCTCTCTCTCTCTCTCTTTTTTTCTCTTTAGCTCTAAGTTATTGAAAGAAGTCTGTAAGCCTGTCTTCATTTTCCATGCAATGTGACTTTTCCCTTCATTTTGGAGATAGGAAAACTGAGATAAAGAGAAATAGAAGAAATCAGGGTCCTTATCATTTTACATTTTGTGTGTCTTTTTCCCATGTCTTTTTTTCTTAATAAACTAGTTATTCCTTGAGTTAAAAACCGTATCTTATCCATTGTAGGCCACCCCAGCCTTGGATAAGCAGTTCCTCAGTGTGCACTTGCCCCAGAGCTGTATCCCTCTAATGCATGTTGCCAGGAAGGAGATGACTAACATCAGGTCTATGATCTTTCCTGTAGCCTCTGGGATTCCTTGGAACATTAACTTAGGAAATTCATAGAACGATATTGCAAGTTTTGGAGGTTTTACAACACCACCCTTATGTGCAAGGATTTGCTGGAAGGACTCATAGAAATCAGAAAGGCTGTTACACTCGCAGCTACAGTTTATTATAGCAAAATCAGCAAAGGGAAGAGGTACATAGGGCAGGTCCCAGGTGAGTTCCAAGCATGAGCTTCCAGTTGTTCTCTCCCAGTAGAGTCTTGTGAACAGTACTTACTTCTGCCAGCAATGATGTGTGACAATACACATAGTATATTGCCAATCAGGGAAGCTCCCCCAAGCCTTGGAGGTTTACTTTTCCAGCTCTATTGAGTTATAATTGACAAATAAAATTGTAAGATGTTTAAGGTGTACATTGTGATTATTTGATATATGTATACATTGTGAAAGGATTTTTCCCTCTTATTAATTAACACATCTATCACCTCACATATTTGTCTTGTGTGTGTGTGTGTGTGTGTGTGTGTGGACATTTAAATTCTACTGTCTCAGTAAATTACGTTTATACAATACAGTGTTATAGGGAGAGTTTGGTAAAAGGGTATAAACTTTCAGCTATAAGATAAAAAAGTTTCGAGGTTCAAATGTATAATATGGTGACTATAGTTGATAACAGTTAATTGTATAATTGAAATTTGCCAAGGGGTTCAGAAATCTTTATTGGGGATCTGCCATGTAGACATGGTTAACCATCTGTGGCTGACCTTATTCTCCAGCCTGTCCATAGATCAAGCTAATACCTACATGGCCCAAAGCCTTCACCATAAGTCAGATTATTTGCATAGACCAGAAGTGGCCTAAGACCTCCAGTTAAACAGAAATTTCTATCAGACAGGACATTTCAAGGGCTTAGAGATTACCTCCAGGAACTGGGGACAAAGTTAACCCTTTATTGCATACATACATATGTAGGTATACTGTATCTGCTGTATACACTATCTTTACTATATTGAGACTACTTTCACTATATTTCAGATAAATCAGAATTGGTTGAGGTTGCTATGTCCCTCATTGTTGAGATTGTTCATCAAGTAATTGTAGATGCTACAGATGAGATACAGCTGCACTGAAGCCAGATAAAACTCAAGAAATCCCAGAGCAGATCGCTTCTCTAGGCTGAAGTGGTCCATGTCTAGTCAGCCTATTCTCTTGTGACCTCAGGCTCCTAAATGAGGAGTTTGGAGGATATTTGGCAACTGTATCTAGTGGGAGTAAAGAGACCTCCCCTATGCCATTACCAGTCAGGCTGTGGGTTTTCTGATCCTTATTCTTTCTGCCAGCTTAGTGAACTTGATACTAGGGAAAACCTATTGTATCTCATGGATTTTATTATCAATCCAAACCCAAGATATCTGATAGTTGAGCAGAGTGGATATTGGATTATATAACATTATTTGTGATGCCTACAATAAAATTGATCTCTGTAATTTTTCCAGTTAATTGCATTAGCACCTGCCAAGCCTTATTTGCAGTAAATCCATTCTCTATCTTTTGAGATCTTCCTCACCATTATTCTCATCTCTGATGTGGTAACTTGTGCAAGAAATCTGGAGGCACACCCAGTCAGTGTCACTGTGGTCCATACTAATCTATTATAAATATGGGGAGAAGACTGAGATCTAGGACTTCTCCTTAGGGGATCCTTGAGCTTTTTATACAAAGTAGTCTATAATGAGAAGAGAAGGGAGATCATTGCTAAGGTACAAGGTGTTGAGAAGAAAATAAAAACTGGTGAGACAATGGAGTTTGTGTGGTTAAAGGAGACACATGCAGTGTGTGTGTCCACTACTGTTCCTTGTTGCTAGTCACAAATAATGTTCATGATGCTCAATGAACATCTGGTGGAACCACTATGTGTGGGAGTCAGTGGGATTCAAAACGAGTACATGGTAAGCATATTCCATCTCTAGTTGGGTAAGCAGGTCTCTGACAGCCTTCAGAGGCCATCCTTCCTCTTAATGTAAAACTTGCTTAAAAGAAGGCAATGGTATTTTAAAAATCACACATGATCAAGGAACCTTGTCATATCCTTTCTTACTAATATTACTTCCTTGTGTTAGCCAACCACTTATGCTGAAAATAATGACATAGAAATAGGAAGATAGAACAACTCCTATTTCTTTTCTTTTTAGCTCTGTATGACTCATCAGTAAGCTGAAGGTAAAACATGTTAATAGAATGTGTGTGTATCAAGAAGTGAAATAAAAATTGTTGAGTTACTTTTGTGCAGAATTTCTATTCTGTTAAGAACAAAATATATATGCAATTATGAATTATAAAATACAAATTGTGTAATTTCAGTGATTCTGCATACAAGTTATATGCTTTTATATTTTTATTTAAAACTACATTGCACTATATGGGGGTGCCTGGGTGGCTCAGTCAGTTAAGCATCTACCTTTGGCTCAGGTCGTGATCCTGGGGTCCTGGAATTGAGCCCCACATCTGGCTCCACATGTCCTGCCAGGAGGAGTCTGCTGCTCCTTCTGCCTCTCCCCCAACTCATTTTCTCTCTCTTTCTCTCAAATAAATAAATAAAATCTTTAAAAAACCTACATTGCACTTTATAAAGATGCTATTTAAACTTTTAATTTTTCTTTACTTAGAAAGGCATCAAACAGCAAATAAGCAGAAAGGACCTTGTTCTTCAAATACTAGGGATCTTATCACTGATTGCTGCTTCTGATCACAGAGATGGAAAGAGGTGGGAGGTCTGGGTTGTTGCACTTCCCCCTATTGCTGCAAACCCCTCGACTGGCTGAAGTGACTTCCAGGAAATTTAAAGAGCCAGTGCCCTTTTCTTTCTTCTTCATTTTCCTCTTTTGGGAGCAATATGCTAAAGACTAGAACATTCAAAAACAGCTGCATAGGGAAAATAAGGAAATGACTGCATGCCCAGGAAAATCTCAGAAAAGGCCTAAGGCCTAAGAGGTCTTAAATTTACACCAGGCTGATCCTCAGCAGGGAGATAGTCTACAACAATCAAAAATAAATAAACAAACAAATAAAAATAATGACAATATATAGTAAATACTGGGGAAAGGGAAGGGGAAGAATCTGATTTCCATGTTACCACCTTGTGAGATTCAACTGCCTAATTTTCAACCAAACAATCACAAAGCATACCAAGAAACAAAGAAGTATGGCCCATTCAAAGAAAAAACTATATCAACAGAAACTGTCCCAGAGAAAGGCCTGATGGCAGACCTCCTAGAAAAAAACTCTAAAACAACTGTGTGAAAACTACTCAGAGAACTAAAGGAAGATGTGAGGAAAGGTAAGAAAATGATGGATAAACAAAATGAAAGTATCAATAAGAGAAAAGTTTTAAAAAACTAAAAAGAATTTCTGGAGCTGAAATGTACAAAAACTGAAATGAAAAATTCATTAGGATACAAAGGCATATTTCAGCAAACAGTAGTAATCAGTGAACTTGAAGACAGGACAATGGAAGTGATCAAGTCCAAGGAAAAGAAAGAAAAACAACTGAAGAAAAGTGAACAGAGTCTAAGGGATCTGGGGGATACTGTTAAGTAGACCAATATATGTATTGTGAGAATTCCAGAAGGAGAAGAGAGAGAGAGAGAGAAAGGGGTAGAGATATTATTTGAAGAAATAAGGGCTGGAAACTACCAAAGGACACGAGTATACACATCCAAGAAGCTCAAAAAACTCCAAGTAGGATAAACTTAAAGAGACCCACACCAAGACATATTATACTTAAACTTTTGAAAGATAAAAACAAAGGGAAAATCTTGAAAGCAGCAAGAAAGAAGTGACTAATCACACAGAAAGGATCCTCAATAAGTTTATCAGCAGATTTCTCATCAAAAACTTTGGAGACCAGAAGGCAGTGGGCTGATATAATCAAAGTGCTAAAAAATGTCAAATTCAAACATTCCATATCCAGCAAAAGTGTCCTTCAAAAGTGAGGGAGCGGTGCCTGGGTGGCTCAGTCATTAAGTGTCTGCCTTCGGCTCAGGTCATGATCCCAGGGTCCTGGGATCAAGCCCCATATCAGGCTCCCTGCTCGGCAGGAAGTCTGCTTCTCCTTCTCCCACTCCCCCTGCTTGTGTTCCCTCTCTCGCTGTGTCTCTCTCTGTCAAATAAATAAAATCTTTAAAAAAAAGGTGAGGGAGAGATAAAAATATTCCCACATAAACAAAAGCTGAGGGAATTTGTTGCCGTTAAATCTGTCCTGAAAGAAATGCTATAGAGAGTTGTGCATGGTGAAATGAAGACACCAGACAGTAACTTGAAGCCATATGAAGAAATAAAGATCTCAATAAAAATAAACACATGAGCAATTATAAAAGCTAATATTATTGTAACAATGGTTTGTAACTCCACTTTTTGTTCTTGACTTGATTAAAGAGACTAATTTTAAAAACCTAATTATTTATATGAAATCTAGTATAACTTTGATTTGTAACTCCAAAATTTGTTTTCTACATAAATTAAGAGACTAATACATTTAAAAATTATTAACTTATGTTTTGAGACACACAGTGTATAAAGATGTAATTTTGTGATTTCAACAACCAAAAAGGGTAGTGATAAGGCTGTGATGGAGGAGCCTTTTTTGTATGTTATTGAAGTTAAGCTGATATAAATTGGAAATTAGTGTTAACAACTTTAGGATGTTAAATGTATCCCTGTGGTAACCACAAAGAAAACAGCTGTAGAATATAAACACTAGGAAATAAGAAAGGAACTTAAACATTTCACTATAAAAAATTTAAACACAAAAACAGTAATGCAGGAAATAAGGGACAAAAAATCTGTAAAGTAAATAGAAAACAAATAACAAAATGACAGAAGTTAAGTGCTTTTTTTTATAATTAATTACTTTAAATGGGTTAAACTCTTCATTCAAAAGACAGAAACTGGAAGATGGATAAAAACACATAATCCAACTATATGATGTTTACAAGAGACTCACTTTAGATCTAAAGACACAGATGGATTGAAAGTGGAAAGATAGAAAAAGATATCCCTTACAAATAATAATCCAATGAGAGCAGGAGTGGCTATACTAATATCAGACAAAATAGACTTTAAATCAAAAAAGGTTATAAGAGACAAAGAAGGACATAATATATTAATAAATGTTCAATATAACAAGTAGATACAACAATTACAAACATTTACAAACCTAATGACAGGTATTCAAAATATATAAAGCAAAAACTGACAGAATTGAAGGGAGAAATGGACAGTTCTACAATAATGTTTGGATATTTCAATATCTCATTCTCAATAATGTATAGAACCAGTGAAGATAAATAAGTAAATCTAGGACTTACACAACACAAAACAACAATGAGAGCTGACAGATGTATATAGAACATTCTACATGACAATAACACACACATTCTTCTCAAGTGCACATGGAACATTTTCCAGGATAGACCATATGTTAGGCTACAAAGGAAGTCTCAGTAGATTTAAAAAGATAGATATTGCCTGGGTGGCTCAGTCGTTAAGCGCCTGCCTTCGGCTCAGGTCATGATCCCAGTGTCCTGGGATCGAGCCCTGCATCGGGCTCTCTGCTCCACGGGAAGCCTGCTTCTCCCTCTCCCACTTCCCCTGCTTGTGTTCCTGCTCTCGCTCTCTCTCCCTCTCTGTCAAATAAATAAAATCTTTAAAAAAAAAAAAAAAGATATCATGCAAAATATCTTCTCTGACCACAACAGGATGAAATTAGAAATTAATCACAATTAAAATGAGAAAATCCAGTGATAGACATTGGGGAGGGTATGTGCTATGGTGAGCGCTGTGAATTGTGTAAGACTGCTGAATCACAGACCTGTACCTCTGAAACAAATAATACATTATATGTTAAAAAAAAAAAAAAAGAAGATGTCAGGAAGGGAAAAATGAACAGGGGGAAATCGGAGGGGGAGATGAACCATGAGAGACTATGGACTCTGAGAAACAAACTGAGGGTTCTAGAGGGGAGGGGGTGGGGGGATGGGTTAGCCCGGTGATGGGTATTAAAGAGGGCAGGTACTGAATGGAGCACTGGGTGTTATACGCAAACAATGAATCATGGAACACTACATCAAAAACTAATGATGTAATGTATGGGGATTAACATAACATAATAAAATAAAATAAAAAAATTTAAAAAAATGAGAAAATCCCAAAACTTGTGCAAATTAAACAATACACTTTTAACCAATGTATAATTAGAAGTCATAAGAGAAACTAGAAGATAGTTAAAGATGAATGAAAATGAAAACAACATACCAAAACTTACAGGACATAGTGAAAGTGGTGCTAAGGGGAAACTTATAGCTATAGCACTTACATTAAAAAAAAAGAAAGATCTCAAATCAACAACCTAACTTAAGGAACTAGAAGAACAAAAACAAATGAAATGCAAAATTATTGCAAGAAAAGAAATAATAATGATTCAAGCACAAATAAAGTTAAAGAAATAGAGAAAATTAATTAAATCAAAACTTGGTTCTTTGAGGGGTGCCTGGGTGACTCAGTTGGTTAAGCATCTGCCTTCAGCTCAGGTCATGATCCCAGGGTCCTGGGATTGAGCCCCAGGTAGGGCTCCCTGCTCAGCTGTGAGCCTGCTTCTCCCTCTCCCCCCTGCTCATGCTTTCTCTCTCTCAAATAAATAAATAAAATCTTTAAAAAAAAATGTTGGTTCTTTGAAAAGATCGACACAATTGATAAATACTACCAAGATGGACTAGAGGACTCAATTTACTAATCAGAAATGAAAATGGGACATTACTACCGATTGTAGAAATGAAAAGGATTACATGAAAGTACTACAAACAATTGTAAACCAACACATTGGATGAAATGGACACACCCTTAGAAACACAAGACCTACCAGGAGATAGAAACTATGAATAGACTTACAACTAGTAAAGAGATTGAATCAGTGATAAAAAATGTTCAGATAAAGAAAAGCCCTGGATCAGATGTCTTCACTGATAAATTCTATAAAACATCTGAAGAGTTAATACCAGTCCTTCTCAATTTTTTTTCCAGAAAATTGAAGAGGAGGAAACACTTCATAACTCTATGAGGCCAGCATTACCCTGATATCAAAGCCAGACAGACATTACAAGGAAAGAAAATTACAGATCAATGTCCCTCATGAACATTGATGCAAATTTACTCAACAAACTACTAGCAAACCAAATTCAGCATCATATTAAAAGGATTATATACCATAACCAAAGGGAATTTATTCCTGGAATGCAAGGATGTTTTTGTATATGAAAACTGATCAATCCAAAACACCATATTAACAGAATGAAGGAAAAAAAAACACATACACATGACCATCTCAATTGCTGCAGTGAAATTATATGATAAAAACAATCAACAAACTAGGAAGAGAAAAAAAAAATCTACCTCAACATAATAAAAGCCATATATAAAAAACCCACAGAGCATTATACTAATGGTGAAAGACTAAAAACCTTTCCTCTAAGATCAGGAACAAGAAAAAGATGATCTTTCACCACGTCTATTCAACATAGTATTAGAAGTTCTAGACAGAGAAATTAGACAAGGAAAAAAAAAGGCATCCAGATTGGAAAGGAAGAAGTAAAATTATATCTGTTCATAGATAATATTTTATCTTATATGTAGAAAACCCTAAAGACAGCACCAAAAGTCTGTTAGAGGTAATAAATAAGTTCAACAAAGTAGTAGGATATAAGGTGAACACACAAAAGTTAGTTGCATTTCTATATACTAATAATGGGCAATCTGAAAAGACAATAATGAAAACTATTCCATTTATAATAGTGTCAAAAAGAATAAAATATTTAGGAATTAACTTAGCCTAAGAGGTGAAAAACTTACACAATAAAAACAACAAAATATTGCTGAAATTAGAGAAAACATAAATGGAAATACATCCCATGTTTATAGAATTGAAGACTTCTTATTGTTAGGATGTCACTACCAGGGCGCCTGGGTGGCTCAGTCGTTAAGCGTCTGCCTTCAGCTCAGGTCATGATCCCAGGGTCCTGGGATTGAGCCCCGCATTGGGCTCCCCGCTCAGTGGGGAGTCTGCTTCTCTCTCTCCCTCTCCCCCTGCTTGTGTTCCCTCTCTCGCTGTGTCTCTCTCTGTCAAATAAATAAATAAAAATCTTTAAAAAAAAACAAGATGTCAGTACTACCCAAAGTGATTTACAGATTCAGGGCACTCCTTATTAAAATCCCCATGATGTTAATCACCATACATTAGGTGCCCTCTTTAATACCCATGACCAGGCTAACCCATCCCCCTACCCCCTCCCCTCTAGAACCGTCAGTTTGTTTCTCAGAGTCCATAGTCTCTCATGGTTGGTCTCCCCCTCCGATTTCCTCGGGTGATTAACATACCATAATAAAATAAAATAAAATAAAATAAAATAAAATAAAATAAAATAAAATAAATATATATATAAACAAACAAATAAATAAAGCCTATATAATTAAGAAACATGGAACATTGTAAATTGTAAGAGAATGTACAAATATAGTATATAAATTTTATACAAATATTTTTAATATGAAAATGGTAAATGTTTTATGTAATAGTTTATGATAAAATATAAATGATCAAGACAACTTAAAAAAATAAAATAAAATAAAATCCCCATGATGGGATGCCTGGGTGGCTCAGTCGGTTAAGCGTCTGCCTTCTGTTCGGGTCATGATCTCAGAGTCCTGGGATCGAGCCCCACATGGGGCTCCCTGCTCTGCGGGGAGTCTGTTTCTCCCTCTCCCTCTGCTCCTACCCCCTGCTTGTACATTCTCCCTCTCACTGTCTCTCAATTAAATAAATAAAATCTTCCAAAAAATGGGTTAAGATGGTAAATTTCATGTTATGTGTATTTTACCATAATAAAAAAAATAGAAATAAAAAACACTATGACAATCAAAAGCGAGACCGAAGAAGAAAAGAAAAAAAACTGTATCTTAATATCTGTAATGGCATTTTATTCCTGCTTTTTATCAGATGGCCCTGCATTTTCAGTTTGCACTGGACTTTGCAAATTATGTAGCCAACCCAGCAGTGAAAGTTTCACTTAGGCATTAAAAAACATTCTATGACCAGCCTAAAATGCAGTTGAATGAGCTGATAGAATTCTTCAAGAAGTATAGGAAGATAGAAGCATGCTCCAGAGGTATAATGAAGTTGGACTTGCCAGAGTCTTAAACCTGAATCAGACAAATATGGTGGAGCCTGGACAGTCTTTCTGACAAAAACATATCTTGAACACTATTCATTGCACCAATGAAAATTATTTCAGGTTAACTCCCATCACATATTCAGGCTAATTAAAAAACCTTCTGATGTAGATTTTGAGAACAATATTTTGAAAGCAACAACATCTGGAGTGTGAATTTCTGATTAGGGCACTTTAAAAGTTAACCAACCAGCTCTAGAGTATAGATTAATATTCACTTGCCTGCACACACATTCGGCCATTTACATTTCTCTGACAGTGTAATGTCCAGACCAGTCCCTCTTGGAAGCTCTAGGACCCTCTCCCTTCCAGCCAAACAGGGTTCCCTCCCATTAGCTTTTAAATATATTTAAATCTATCCCATCTTTAAATTCAAAACTAATCTCCGTCCTTATCTTTGCCTCTCCCGGCCACATATGTGTGTGCGTGTGTGTGGACACGCACACACACACACACACACACACACACACAAGCGGCCTTGACTTGCTATCACTCTCATTACCACCAAATCATGTAACCTCTTAGTAGTGCCTTAATTTCCTTACTCATAAAATGAGGACACTAATATTTACTTGTAGAGAATTTTCATCTTCCCCTTTTCAGTTTAAATATTACTTCCCCTGGAAAGCCCTCCCTGACTTAGTTGTCCTTTCTGTTTCCCTTGTAGTGCTCTATCTCCCCTTTCATATCACTCAACATACTCCATTATTCCTTTACTTGTTTAGATGCTTAATCCAGTGCAAGCTTTGAGACCAGAAAATTGACATAAGTACTCACAATTGTCTCTCTAGTGCCTGACAGAATGGCTGCCTAATAGTATTAATTTAATACATTTGATACATTTTGTATTCATTTAGAAATATCTGTATGGTTTGCAGCTGAATTTGCTGCTATATAAAGAAAAATTTCTTATTCAAGCTCCCACTGATCTTTTTTTTTTTTTTAAAGATGCAGAGCTTTCTTATAGCAATTCACCTCTCTGAATGTTAAGTGCTTATAAGGTTTAGAGATGCCTTCTGGCTAACTTCAAAAAGGACATTTGCAATATTATGTCTATATATCTTCTTCCCATCCATATTGCACCACCAGTACCCCCTCCTAAAGAAATACACCAATTTGTTTTCTCTGGACGTCCAGGATTGATAGCTACAGCAAGAGACTCTCTGAAGACTTAGTCATAGCAGCCAGAGTGTCACTCAACCAGGACTGATGAAAACAAGACTGAATATCACTGTTTATTGAGTTTAATTGTCCCTGAAAACCTTCAGACGTTCTTTATGGAAAGACATAATTATAAGAGTTTAAAGTTCCTCCAGGAACACTTTACTTTTTTAAAAGAATAAGAATCACTCATGTTATCAAAATTGCCACATGCACACATACACACAACCCACTTAGTAATAGTCTTTGAAGATACTTTTTACCCCCATGTGTTCATTTTATAGATCAGGAAACAGGCTTAGCAAGAATTAACCCAAGGTCTAGAAGCTAGTGAGGAGGACCAGTTTTCAGAGGTCAAGCCCTCGGCCCTTCTACCTCACCAAGATGCTTCCACAGAGGAAAAAAAGCCTCAGTCTTAGACACTTTATATCATGTTCAATACACATATGAAACTTAATTGAGACTGAAGAATGGCAGTCATCTCAGTAATATGAATTTCCTTTGGGGTTTTCTACTATTAGCACTTGCCCTTTGAGATATAGAACTATCTGTAAAAGGGAAGAGGAGTTAAAATACAAATTCAGTGAAGCGCTCATTCTTAGACACAGACACTGTGATTAACTTTCATAGAAATAACTGAAACATAACATTGGCCTTTATTGTTTCGGAGTGTTCAAAGGAATTTGTGTTTTGGAATTCACCAAATAGTATTGAATATTCTTTGTGGTCAAAGGCCAGGGTTGATTTTCCTTGGTGTCCTCCTTGCCTAAAATGGTACCTGTCACCTAGTAGGGACTTAGTACATGTTAACAGATGAAGGAGGAAGACCTGCTAGCCCACTCTAACCTTTGTAAGCTCACTCTGGCACACCCATCCTAATGACAGGCAGTGTGGATAGCTGGTGAGTGTAGACTCTGAAATCGAGCTGCCAGCTTGAAAGTCCAGGCCTGACATATTTCAGTATCTACATTATAGGCTTACATCATTTTGAAGAGTAAATGACTTATATGTACTTAGAATAGTGCCTGGCATTTAATAAGCTCTATATGTGTTTGTAGTTATTATAAATATGGGTCCTAGGGTCATAACTGTGGAGGTCATGATTTAACAGATGTTACATGGAAAAGACTAAATGGGCTTATAAGATCCAATGTATATATTTACACAGATGCATAAATTTGGGATTCATTACCATAGAATTTTTTTGAAATTAGTTTGTAGTTATCTGTCCTTTAAAAAATTCCTTCCCGCCTGCCCCTACAAAAGAAAAGTGGTCACTAGAAGTTTATAGTTATGTTCTCTTAATCTATCATGATATTTAGTTGATTAAGCCAAAATAAGCATTGGTGAAGCAATATTTTATAAGGAAGACGGGTTCCTGCTTTGTACAGGTTGTCAACTACAACATGTGATGGCGTAGTAGGGGGAGATTGTCTGACCCAGGTATTTCTCTAAACAATACCAAGAGAGGATATTTACTGGGACAAGAAATGCTGATTACAACTGACCGAATCCTCACGATGGAATATACAATAATGTAAGCATAAATTATAAATGCCTATTAGGTGCCCAATACATAGTTCTTTGAAGAATGAACAGAATGGGATAGAAAAAGCTGGTGAAGGGGCGCCTGGGTGGCTCAGTCGCTTAAGCGTCTGCCTTCGGCTCAGGTCATGATCCTGGGGTCCTGGGAGAGCCTGCTTCTCCCTCTGCTGCTGCTCCCCCTGCTATGTTCTCTCTCTCTGTCAAATAAATGAGTAAAATCTTAAAAAAAAAAAAAGAAAAGAAAAAAAAAAAGCTGGTGGAAACCCTTCCTTGCAGTATGGATTTTTCTTATCTTATGTAAGTTTTTCTTTTCTTATTTGTCCCTCATTGGCCTTGTCCTGTATTGGTATATTCTGGAATGTGACTTCCTAGAATCAAGGTCTTTATTTCCATTTGGGGAAAAAATCTTAGTTCATATGTGTGTGATTGCTCAAAAAGTTCTTTATATATGGGTTATTGCCAGCAAGGCTTCTGGGTGCAGCTTGTGCAATAGTCCCTAGGTCAGCTTGTGCCTAGGTCTGCTCCAGGCTGCCTCACTTCTCATCAGCCTGAGCACAGTGGGTTTGGCGTGTGCTGTCAGGAAGGCAATGTCTTTATCCTTTGCTGGAAACAGTGGCTTCCCAGTTGAGATTTAAGCTGAAAGTGAACTGCAGTCCCTCTTTAGATAGAAGTCTGGGTGCCAGATGCACTTTATGTGAGTACTACACAAGCTACAGACTGCAGCAATTTCAGAGTAGTAAGTGTTTAACCCTTTTATGGCCAATAACAATGTGCTACTCTAAAGTTAACCGGTCCTTTGCAGGAGGAACATTTCATTCCAGAAAGGGAGATGTCAGTGGTTGCACTGTTTTCTCAGATTTAGAGGTTTCTTTTCCCTTTGGAAATTGAAATACAGGTTATAATCTATAATAAACAGAATGTTTACCTATTCAGTAATATGCGGAGATTGTCACTATTTGTATCAGCAAGCATGAGAAACACAGAACGGGAAAATTAAGAAAAAGTAAAATTATTCCCACAGACAGAAATGAAGTCATAAGAAGTCATACAAAGTCAAGGTACTTCGGGAATATGAACACATAAAATCTCAACCCACTAAAACTGGTATTTTTTTATCACACTGAGAAAAAAAAGTGTGTAGATGAAATAATGTGACCCTTTGATCCTGAGTTAAAATAAACAGGAAGCACATTTACAGAGTTAATTCATCTAATCACAATTTCTCCACAAGAAGATTTTTTTTTATATATTTTATTCCTTATGTGAAAGATGTGTTCCTTCAAATCTTTAATCAAGCTCAATAATTCATTTCATCAACATACTATAACATATGCCATCAAAATGTAATGTGCCATAGATCATTCTACTGACAGAGCGCCATAAACTAAGCAGTCAGTGAAAATAAATCACATTGTCTTCTATTTTGCCTTGAAAGTAAACATGAATACTCATAGAAGAGAAATACAAAAGAAAAAACAGAATTTGTGGGTAAAATGTAAAATGTCATTAAAGGCTTTAATTAACATTAAGTACTTCATCTGAAAATAGTGCCCATTAAAGTTTAAAGGTTCATAGGATTATTTTATTATACATTTCAATTCTGCAACAATATTTTTAATTGTATTCATTCTAAAGTGGAGTTGGTTACTCCAATGGACTGTTGTGCCTTAAGTCAAATATTTCGGAAAGAATCTTGAGTTGTGGAGGGGTCTTTGCACTGAAACGTGCTGGAAGGAGAACGGGTAGGAGAGGGGTGGAAAAAATATTTTCAAGCAATCTCCAAACACATTGCTATACTGGAGAATAAAATTGATTCACTCGAACATGACACATTATTTTACTTAACTAGTAATACTCAGAAATGGAGATACAGATTTCCTTGGGCTTGAATTACAGTTTGGCAGTAGCCTCAACACTCAGATTCAACCCTGAGATTGAAGTGTAGGCCATTAATTCTGTGTGCATTGTCCCTGGGATTGGGATAATAAAGCCCTACCCTCCAGGAATTAGAACATTTTGGTGGGGAGAGGGGAGAGGGAATGAATAAACAAACAAACAAACAAATAAATAAATAAAGTGAAGTTGGTTAAAGAGAATAATATAGTATAGATAATGTACTCCAGGCAGTTCTACACAATGCTGCAAAATTAACCTTCTTCCAAAAGCCAGCTCTGGTCACACCATTTCTTGCTCAAAAATCTTAATGGTTTTCCATTTGCCTAAAGATTAAAGATTCACCACATAGTTGTCACCTTATGCTCCAGCCAAACTTCATTATCCCCTTAATATCCCTTCTGTGTCTTTGTCCACACTGCTCCCCCTGCCAACAATTTCTTCCCCATCTCTACATGCCAAAAGCTAGATAACTCTTTCCCACCCATTATTTGCATGTTCAAACTCTAGATAACTTTTAGGGCTCAGTCAAATGCCAACTCTGTTACAAATCCTTTTCTCCATACAAAATTATTCTTCCAAACCCCTATCTATCATAACTACTTTCTATACTAAGTTATAATTATTTTCACACCTGCCTTAATTCCTTTACAAAACCATAAGCTCCGTGAAGGCAGTATCTATAAGATTATTAGTAAAAATGCCTTAGAACGCATTTGATGGAATAGTTGCTGATGAAATTACATTATCTTTGGGATTAAAAGAAAGAGTTGATTCCTTTTGAGTGATTCTCTCCTTTCATGCTTACTTGCATCCAGCACTCTTAAGAGATGAGGTGTGGAATAAAAAAGGAAATACTCAAAAGCAGTAAGTTCCCTCTGGTTTCTCTTTTAGGAAAAGAAAAAAAAAAAGGCCTAGGTTTCTGCCTTTGACTCGACAATTACCTGAGTACTTAATTACCCACATTTCAAGTTTTGAACTGGTCACTTAAACCTCACAAATGAGTCTAAGTAATGCAAAATATCAAATAATTCTCCATTACAAACAATAAGAAAATAGTCTTTTAAGTAGAAGGGAAATATAAAATGGAAATGGAGCATATCCATTTATGTTCCCAATATGTGAACACAGAGTTAAAACATAAGGCTTTCAAGAGTTGCACAAATTCTCACAATCCCCATTAAAAAGCCATATCTTCCTCAGTGATGGAAAAATACAGATACATTTTAAAATGTTGCAAATATATAAAATTGGAGAGGACCTGATATTTAGTTCAGACAGTAAAATTCATATCAAAATAAAAGTGGAAACAGTAATTATTATAGCTCCATATTTTGGAGGGAGGTCACATTTTAGAGTTCAGAATAAAGATAAATCCCAGACTCCCTACGCAGACGTATTTTTTTCTAATTTTCAAAACCATTTGTCAACCTGTTTCATACATCAGCTGCAATGAATTATAGCACAGAAGAATCTCACTCAGATTGGAGGCAAAGAGAGATTAACCCATAGTCTATATCTTGTTTTTAAGCACTCAACTCCAGTACCAGGTAAAAAAAGAAAGGGGGAAAAAAAAAAGGCTTGTATTACCTTGGCATTGATGAAAGCAGAAATTTATTCTGGTAAGTTTTCTTTCCCTTTCAATCTTTTGGGAGAAAATTTCAATTATTTTAAGCCAGCAGAATAACAAAATCCTAAAAGTTTTACTATCCACCTCTCCCCCAGAGCACCGATAAATTAATGTGTAGAAGCTTAGAAAATTTAAGAGGTCTGTTTTAGAATTGAATGATTATGAAATTTGGGTCCTCTTTGGTGCATTAAATGCCCAAGGATATTGTATGGCTCATTTTAATAGTAGGTCTCACTCCTAAATCCATGCCCTATATAATATACAATATCTGGGCAAGGACTTTTAGTAAATTTCACTTATATAAATGGTAATAGAATGTTCTAATATTTCAAATCCTGGGGATTCATATTTTATTCTTTTTTTGTGTATTTTGGCCTACATGACATGATGATTACTATCAATCCAACTAAATGTTGCCTTTCGCTCTGTTTTGCCATCTTATGGCACATTACTTGTGTTCTTCTGTTAATATTTCCATTAATTTATCCATTCTCTGTGTAATCCCTTATTGCCTCTGAACCTTAACTTGGTTCCCATCTGCCACCACTCAGATGAAATTCCTCCCTCAAGGGTCAATGATGATGTCCTAAATCCAAAACTCTTTTCTTGGCCATTCTCCATGGTGTCTCTACAACGCTTGGAACTGTTGGCCACCTTCTATTTCTTGAAATTCTCTTCCTCTATGAATCTGATTACTCCTATGTATTTGATTACCCTCATTTCACTTTACTATGCCTTCTTTTTTAAAAAAGATTTTTTAAGTAATCTTTACACCCAATGTGGGGCTAGAACTTACAACCCCGAGATCAAGAGTTGCATGCTCCACTGACTGAACCAGCCAGGTGCCCGTTACTATGCCTTCGGATCCCTAAGTGTTGGCTTTCTCTGGGTTTCATTCTTGGTCCTTTTCCTTCTGCACCTTATTCCCTTAATTGATGTTAATGAAAACCCAGAGCTGAACAGCAGTTAAAACAGTAAAACCAGGTTTTATTAAGGAACTACTACAATAGGAGAAGAGAGACTTCAATGCAGAACTGGGCTCAATTCTGAATACAGCATGGACAAGTGGGGATTTATAGCCAAGGAGCAGAGTAGAGATCAGTGGATGGAAACTTGTTAAAAAGAAACATCAGAGGTAAGGGGGTATTCTAGCTAAATGGACTTAACAAGATTCTTACTGAAGGCAGGCCAGGGTAACTAGATATCAAGGATGGGGATGAAGAATTTGAGCAGATAACAAGGGTGGGGAATTCCCTCTAGACTGACTTAAGAGGATTCTTGCTATAACTAGGCAATACAGGCCTGACAAAAGTGCGCACTGGAGTCCAAGGTTGAAGCCTAGAGGGCTTAGAGGAGCCTGACTGAAGTTTAGAAGGAGAGAGATGTTGTCAGTGGTGCTCTTTTCAGTGATGAATGCAAGGCAGACCTTCTTACCAAAATACAAATTCCTATTTCTAAATGCATTCTGAATATGTCCACTTGGATATTATGGAGATCTCTCAAAACTAATAAGTCCCAAATGAAACTAATCTCTTTCCCTACAAACCTGCTTTTCCACATTAGATATTGCCAGTTTATTTGAGGCCCCCACCCAGGCTCCAGCCTGGAGACCTCAGGTTGGGTTTTACTCCCACTCTCCTTCCCCTCCTCCGCCCGATCTAACCTGCCACACTCCCATGCATTTACCTGCACAGTGTTTCTCAGATGATTCCTTCTTTGCTGCTTCCACTCTTCCAGTCCTTGATCAGATCATTTCTCATCTAGCACCCAAATTATTGGTGCTAGATTTCCCTACATTCAATTCCTCCCCATTCCACCTTTTTAACTGTTGCCAAAATCCTCCTTTATAAATGCATGATTAATGATAATTACTCTCTTCCCTGAATTCTTCAATCATTTTCTTCAGCCTGTACAGTAGATGTAGGCAAAAACAAAGGGACAGTGGTGAGCTGGAGCCAGCTCCTAGCAGCTCTCTGTGCATCTCTTCCCAACTCTGAATTCAGTGATGCTCCTTAGCTTTAAATTGACCACGATAGCAGTATTTACAATCTCAAAATCAGCAAATGCTGCAAATCAGGGATTTTTTTAAAGATCTTGTTATTAAACATGTACCAGCACATCATGGCAGAGGGAACTTGGCATTTGGGACTGTATGTGTGTGTGTATATATATATATATCCCAAATCTAACTTTTAAACCCAACATCTTATTCTATCCGTATGCCCTTTTTTATTCATGTACTTGTACCCTAACCAAACACTTCAAGTACATGGATTCTGAAGCTTCTACGTCAAGGCTGAAACACTATGTCCACCTAGAATGTCCTATTCTTCTTTTCTCACTCCAACCCTACCTCTTTGCAATGTCCCTTCAAAGCCAAGTTCAACTCTCATCACCTCTGTGAAGGTTTCCTGGATACCCTTTTCCTCATACAAAATTTATTTTAGCCTGATTTATATGTATTTGCCTCCCCTGATAGATGGTGAAACATTTTAATAAAAATATTAAAATTTATTTATATTTATTTTATTTACATTGACCTTATTTGTATATCCCCCATTGCCTAACATATTGTATAGTACATGGTTTAAGTTGAATAAATGTTGAATGAATGAATAAATTTGGGAGAATTTGTTAGTCTCATTTCATAGCAGATACAAAAGTAAATCCCAGATGGACAGAGTTTTGAAAGAGCAAATGTTTTTAAAAAGCAAATATGTTTATATACTTGCAAAGGGCCTTTCTAAGTAAAATGAGAAACTCAGAAGCCATAAAGAGAACTATTGACGGATGTGACTACTTAAAATTAAAAACTTATGTATAAGTCAATCACAAGAAAAAGTCTGGAAAGAGCACAAATATATGGTGGCTAAATAACTTGCTACTAAACAATGGAAGGGTCAACCAAGAAATCAGAGGAAATAAAAAAATACATGGAGACAAATGACAATGAAAACACTGTGATCCAAAATCTTTGGGATGCAGCAAAAGCTAAGAGGGAAGATCATACCAATATACAAGAAGCAAGAAAAATCTCAAATAAACAACCTACCTTAAACCTAAAGGAGCCAGAAAAAGAACAGCCCAAAGCCAGTAGAAGGAAGGAAATAATGAAGATTAGAGCAGAAATGAAATAGAGACTAAAAAAACAATAGAACGAATCAATGAAGCCAGGAACTAGTTCTTTAAAAACATTAACAAAATTGATAAACCTTTGGCCAGACTCATAAAAAGAGAGAGGGAGGGAAGCAGAAAGAGGACTCAAATAGATAAAATCAGAAATGGAGGGGGGGGGAGCCTTATGTGTAGAGGACACCTTAAATGAGAAACAAAGAGAAAACTGTGAGAATATTTTTCAACAGAGATAACATAGAAATCATTTATAATTCTAATATTAAGAAAGAACTCTATATAAAAAAGAAGACAACTCAAAAGAGAAATAGGCAAAGCAATGGGTAATTAAAAGAAGAAATAGGGGTGCCTGGGTGGCTCAGTCAGTTGAGCATCTGCCTTAGGCTCAGGTCAGGATCTCGGGGTCCTGGGATCGAGCCCTGCATTGGTTGGGCTCTCTGCTCAGTGGGGAGCCTGCTTCTCCCTCTCTCACTGCCCCTCCCCCTATCGCTCGTGCTCGCTTTCTTTCTTTCTCTCAAATAAATAAAAATCTTAAAAAAAAAAAAGGAATAGAAATTTCAACACCAAATATGCCAAGATGTTCTATTTGACTAACAGGAAAATGCAAATTAAAATGAAATCCATTATATTAGCAAATATTAAAAATATCTGTAGTATCCGTTGCTGCCCACGGTACTCACACACTGTGTTGGTGGGAATACATATTGATGCAGTATTTTGGGAGTGAATTTAGCAATTTTATTAAAATCTAAAGCATACATGCTATTTGATTGATACAAGAAATTCCTACCTGCAGGAATGTAGCTTTTAAAAACAAAACCACTAACACATAAATAAATATGTAAGGAGATGATAATTGTTATATTGTTTGATGTGGCAAAAAAATTGGAAACACCGTGAATATTTATTAATATAAAATGATTGAATAAATTATTATATATCAATTTTATTAACTATGATGTAGCCATTGAAATGAAGGAAGTAAATAGATATCTACAACATTAAGTGAGAAAGTACAAAAGGTAGAATATTAAGTATAACAAAATTTCTGTTTTTATTTTATGCATAGGAATAATACATGTCTGTCAATGTTCTATAAACATTAAAAGATATGATGGTACACAAACTATTAATATCAGCTACTTTAAGAGGTTGGTATTTCTTTGACATATAATTGACATACAATATTATATTAAATTGGTTTGCTTTTGATACATATGATATTTAACTTTTACAATGACCATGTGTTACTTTTGTTAAAATACTGTCTTCATACTTTATTTATTTATGTTTTGGTAGTGAAAAAAGTAAAATAGATCATTGTCTAAGCTGAAACAAAATTGCTTGATGAATTAAGCTAACCACTCCCTCCCCCAACACACACATACAGTGACCTTTCAGTAACATGAAAAGAATCTGTGAATAGTGAAAGAAGTGTGGATATTTGTATCACTCTGTAAAGCCCTGTTTCTAGAGAAGGCAGACTGCCTGGGTTAGACTCCTCCATTCCCTTGCTGAGTGACTTGGAGAACATTTAGTAACTTGCATGTTTCTGTTTTTGTAATCTCTAAAAACATGGATTAAAATGCTATCTATATCATAGCCTTGTCATGAGGATTATAAGTAACTAAATAGCATTTAAAATAACAGGCAAACACGTATATCTGATTATGAGTGAAAGAATCACTTGAATTTGAGGATATTAATAAAGTACTCTTCTGCAACTATGAAAAAAAAATCATAGGCACACAGTAACTGTTCTAACAAGTTTTAAGAAAATCTAGAAAAAATTACACAATCTATTGAAATTGAGTGGCAAAACCTTTCACTTCTTACTGGTGGTGTATCAAGGTCTGGATGTGGAATATTCCACCTGGATACAGGCAATAAGTTGGTGCACTGGGTGAAGATGCGTATGAATTTAAAAATGGTTCATGACAAGTACAAGTCACTTTGCTTTTTATTATCACTTCACACCAGCAATTCTAAACATTACCAGTAATAAAATTTTACTGTTTCTCCTCCTGCCTGAAAAAAATCTTTCATTGGTCTAAGTTCAAAACAATTTCTCTGCTTACCAATGAGTTTAATAATTTATACATAAGCTTCAAATTAGCACATTTTTATTGCCTCTTTACTAAATATTGTATTTTACATGAAACTTAATTCTCAGAACTCCCCGCTACATATTGGACTTCAATACATATGGACTCAGCTACACATGTTCATTCTGAGCATGAATTTGTAACGGTTTATAATTGTTGGAACTTGCTTTGGGCACCTTTTGTCACCCATCCCTGGAGTACTACAGATTCCTGCATTTAAAGAGTAAGTTTGAAATAAACACTGATTGAACAATAATTATCTAGAGGAATAGAGAAGTTATTTCAGTTCTGTCATTCCTTGTGACCAGTTGGAGTTCCTATTTGCTTGATACTTAAAAGTATACCACTTTCCTCTCACCTGGGTACTCCAATCACACTAGCATTTTTTCCCCCATTTTTAAAATATACTAAACTTTTCCCAACTCAGGGCCTTAGTTGGGAAAGGACTTCCTGAGCTCTTCCTGTGGCAGACTTTTCATTTTTCAGATTGAAAGAAAATACCATCTCAGAATCTGCCTGACTTCTCCAGAGAATGTGAATTTCAAAGTGTAATATCTTGTTAAGTACAAATATTCTATCACACCTGGAATATTGTTTGAATACTATCTTTCAATTTAACATGTATTATTTTAAAGTGTTTTAAAACTAAAGAATGGATAAAGAAAATAATGACCACTATTGATTGCTACATGATGATTAATGAAAATAATGTTACTGTATAAAGGAGGGAGCTGTTAAAGACCCATTGGGTGTTATATGCAACTAATGAATTGTTGAACACTACATCAAAAGCTAATGATGTACTACATGTTGGCTAACTGAACATAAAAAAAAATACCTACCCAGGTGTTAAATACACTTAGGTATGCACCTGCTTCTTGCTTTAAAAATTTTTAAATAATTAGAGGTGATTTTTTTTTTTTACTCTCAGAACACTGAAGAAAGGAATGAGGCAGTGCAAAATCAGCTACACTTCACAATTATTAAGTGCCTTATGAGGTTAGTCAAGAAAAGCCAAAATAAATCAATTTCAAGTGTTTTTCTCAACCATATTTATAGTACTTCTGTTTCTATAATATTGCAG
Source organism: Halichoerus grypus (assembly GCF_964656455.1). Lineage (NCBI taxonomy): Eukaryota > Metazoa > Chordata > Mammalia > Carnivora > Phocidae > Halichoerus > Halichoerus grypus. Next base: position 120,936,303 of record NC_135714.1, read on the forward strand.
TGTGTGATAGCTATCCACTTTATAAAAGAGCAATTAAAAAAAAAAGCCTTTTAGTGATGGGGAAACAAAGAATACCTAAGCAAAATCATAGATATTTACTTTCCTGGTAAAAATGACATAACTTCTTTTTAATTATATTTTGTAACAAATTTTTCTAGAATTTGTCATTCAGCCAGTAAGTTTTATTTATTTATTTTTTGATATTTCTTTTTTTGTTGTTTTTTGTTTTTATTTATTTTTTAATTATTATGGTCAGTTAGCTACCGTATAGTACATCATTAGTTTTTGTGCACTGGGTGTTACACGTAACTCATGAATCATTGAACACTGTAAGTAAGTTTTATTTTATTTTATTTTATTTTATTTTTTAAAGATTTATTTATTTATTTATTTGAGAGAGAGAGAATGAGAGAGCAAGCACATGAGAGGGGGGAGGGTCAGAGGGAGAAGCAGACTCCCTGCCGAGCAGGGAGCCCGATGCGGGACTCGATCCAGGGACTCCAGGATCATGACCTGAGCCGAAGGCAGTCGCTTAACCAACTGAGCCACCCAGGCGCCCCTGTAAGTAAGTTTTAAAGAAGTAAAAACACTTGAGCAAAAATAGACCCACACAAATACATTCAACTGATCTTTGACAAAGGAGCCAAGCCAATGCAATGGAGAAAAGATAATCTTCCCAGCATAGGAAGCTGGAACGACTGGATGTACACATGCCAAAGAATGAATCTAGACATAGAACTTAGATCTTTCATAAAAATTAGCTCAAAATGGATCAAAGACCTAAATGTAAAATGCAAAACTATCAAACTCCTAGAAGATAACATAGAATTTAGATGACTTTGGATTTAGCAGTGACATTGTAGGTACAAAACTGAAGGCACAGTCCATGAAGGACATCATTGAGAAATCAAACTTCATTAAAATTAAAATTTTCTGTTATGAGAAAGATGCTGTCAGGAGAATAAGACAAGCCATAGACTGGGAAAAAATACTTGCAAAAGACACATTTGGTAAAGGACTGTTATCCAAAATATACAAAAGAAGAAACTCTTAAAACTCAATAATAAGAAAATAACAACCAATTAAATCATGTGCAAAAGACCTTAACAGACACCTAACTAAACAAAATATACAGATGACAAACATATGAAAAGATACTCTACATCATATGTCATCAGGGAAATGCAAACGGAAATAATGAGATATTATTGCACACCTGTCAGAATGGCCAAAATCCAAAACACTGGCAACACCAAATGCTGACAGAATGTGGAACAATAGAAATTCTTTTTCATTGTTGGGGGGAATGCAAAATGGTACAGCCATTTTGGAAGACAGATTGGCGATTTCTCACAAAATGAAACTTACTCTTACCACATGTTCTAGCAACTATGCTCTGTTTTTATCCATAAGAGTTGAAACTTAGATCCATGTAAAAATCTGCTCACGGATGTTTATAGCAGATTTATAATTGCCAAAACTTGGAAGCAACCAAGACGTCCTTCAGTAGGTGAGTGAATAAATAAACTGTGGGTACATCCAAACAATGGAATATTATTTGGCACTAAAAAGAAATGAGTTGCCAAGCCATGAAAAGACATGGGCAGGGTGGGGTGGGAGTCTTCAACTGCATATTACTAAGTGGAAAGAGCCAATCTGGAAAAAGCTACATATAGTATGATTCTAATTACATAACATTCTAGAAAAGGAAAAAAATTATGGAGATGGTAAAAAGGTTAGGGATTAAGATGGATGAACAGGCTGAACATAGAGAATTTTTAGGGCAGTGAAACTACTCTGTATGGTACTTGAATGGTGGGTACATGTTATTATACATTTATCCAAACTCATAGAATGTATAACCTGAAGAGTGAACCCCAGTGCAAACTATGGACTTTAAGGTGGTAATGATGTGTCAATGTAGGTTCATGGACCGCAACAAATGTACTCTGGTAGGGATGTTGACAGCGAGACTGTGAAAATATGGGGGCAGGAAGTATTTTGGATCTCTGTACTTTCTGCTCAATTTTGCTATGAACCTAAAACTGCTCTAAAAAAATGAAGCCTATATAAAAGCACTTGGGCACACTTTCTACTTATCGTCATCTGTTACATTGGCCATAAGTGCCCATACTCTGAGGGCTTCCCTTGGAGGCCTTTCAGAAGGAAGTTGGGTTTTTCTCACACTCTGTGAACATTGAGTTTAGAGGTGAGGTGCTTATCTTTCTTATTCTCTGTGGCTGCTTCCAGAACTTTATTCTCTTCCATCCTGTAAAGTCTGTGCTCTTTTAATGATCACACATGTGGACATATCCCCCTGTTCTCCTCATTTCTGTCTTCTCCAGAATGCCTCGCTTGCTATCCCCCATTCTTCCCTGTGGCCCAGCTCTTGCCATCACTCCTGGTGACTGCACCAGCCATGTGGATATCCAGTCCAACACCTTTTCCTTTTTTTTCACTTGTGATGGAACTGAGGACCTATTGTGCTTCCTTTTATTTATTTATTTTTAAGGACTTTTTAAATTTATTTGACAGAAAGAGAGAGAGCACAAGCAGGGGGAGCAGCAGAGGGAGAGGGAGAAGTTGACTACCCGCCAAACAGGGAGCCCGACGTGGGGCTCAATCCCAGGACCCCTGGGATCATGACCTGAGCGGAAGGCAGACGCTTAACTGACTGAGCCACCCAAGTGCCCCTGTGCTTCCTTTTAAAGACTTGTTCTTCCATAGGTGCTCAGGATCCCGGCAGCATTCTCTATCACCTGCTCAAGGATTTTGTCTCTCTTGTTACCACTCTGCCTTCTGGGCCTTCAGTTATTCCTCACTATTACATAGTTAACAGCATAAAAATATCTTCCTTGATCCTGCATTTCCCTCCAGGTACCATCTTATTTCTCTCTTCTTCCTCACAACCAAACTTTTTGACTTGTTTTAAAAACATAAACTATATTTTGGTCATTCCCTTCTGTAACCCTTGATCCTTTGTATAAAATCTGATCTCCTAACAATGGCCTAAAACACCACAACTGATCTATCACCACTTCCCTAGATGTCTCTTTCCCCTAACCCACTGCATTCAGGACACACTCGCTTTTATGCCAGTTTTATTCCCACCTCAGATGCTTAGTGCATGCTTTTACCCTTTGATCGAATCTGTCTCCCCTGATTCTCCCCACAGCTGAATTGTATCCTCTAGGCTCAAGTACATGTCACTTATGTAGAACTTGCCTGACACCCTACCCAGTCACATTTATCTCCTTCCACCCATTCTCCATCATTGCACCCTGCTCAGTGTTTATTATGATTTTTATTTATAGATTAATTTGTTTAATACTTTTGTTCATTTCTCCCTTTAGATAGTTGCATAGCTCTGAGCAACACCAAAAAATATTATTAACAATGGCCCAAATATAAATCCTTTTGTTTGGATTGTAAATTTGAGGGTAGGTCCCATGGATCAGAATGTCATGACTAAGGTCTCTGCAAATTTCTTGACCTGGTCTGCATGGTCCTAAGAAAGCTGCAATAGCAACAGGCTTTATATCTGCATTCCACTCAGAAGGAACATGAAGAAAAGCAAGAAGCAGCAGCATCTATAGCAGAAAAGAAAAGAGTTTCCAAGAAAATTCTAGAATATCAATAATGTTTCATTGACCAGAATTCTGGCATATGGACACTCTTGCAAGAGGGAATTCTGCTAGGTGGTTTGTTACATTTTCTAGCCCCTGTAATTTATAGACTGAAGAAAATTCCATTGGAATGGGTATTGAGTGAACTACTCAATACTTTTACCACCCTTTCTTGCCCATATGTATTATATGAAATATATTCATCTTTTTTTCCAAGGAAATAACCTCAAAATTATATCCAAATATTCATTCATTCATTTATTCCTTTAAAAATATTTATCAAGAACTTATGTCGGGGTGCCTGGGTGGCTCAGATGGTTAAGCATCTGCCTTCAGCAGATGGTCTGCCAAATCAGTTACCACAATTCTCAGTTTATAAATTTGTGCTGTTATCTCCTCACCTCTTTGGATTTGTGAATTGATGGCCTTTTTTAAAAAATCCTTTTGCTGTCTGAGGTGGGGAGAATAATGATCTTTCAAAAAATTCTGTAGCCTAATCCTTGGAATCTGTGAATAAGTTGGATAATATGGCAAAGGGAATTAAGGGTGCAAATCAGATGAATTTAAGCTTGGGAGGTTCTTCGATTATCAGGGTGCCCTCGTGTAATCACAAGGGTCCTTAAAAGTGGAAAAGGAAGGCAAAAACAGAAAGAGGGAACTATGCAGAAATAGTAAGAGATGTGTTGTTGCCAGCTTTGAAGATACAGTATAAGTGCCATGATTCAAGGAATGTGGGTGTTGTTCTATAGTGTGGTGATTCTAGTACATTTAATTGATGTTGACCTAGAAATCTCTCCCTTTGTATTTCATGTGCTGAAAAAGATTGGCCGCACTCTAAATCTGCTCTTTGGCTTGCAATTTCTTTTCTTTTCTTTTTTTTTTTTTAAGATTTTATTTATTTATTTGACAGAGAGAGACAGAGGGAGAGAGGGAACACAAGCAGGGGGAGTGGGAGAGGGAGAAGCAGACCTCCCACTGAGCAGGGAGTCTGATGCGGGACTCGATCCCAGGACCCTGGGATGGCTTGCAATTTCTTTCAGCTTATCTGTTCTATCATTTTTTATTTCTTTGCCAGTTAACATGGAATCGTGAGATTGACCTCATGTGCACCAATGTAGACTAAGTTCTGGTTTCAGTTCTCATTGATTGGTCTCTGTGCCATAGCAGTCATTAGATATTTAGAATATATCACCTGGATATAAGCCACAACAAACTTTTTTTTCTATTGTGGAATTGAACTTAGAATACTCTTCAGTCAAAGAATGTCTTACTTTTTCTTCAGTCAACACCCTAGCCCCTCTGTTCCCCCTATACTTTGCATTTTCTAGCCATTCAGGTCTGCAGTGTGAATTTCTGGGAAGATTAGGGAACGCAACTAATTATTTTCTTACTGACTGTAAGCTTCCCTGTAAATTCTAACAGAAATTTCCTAAGACAGAAATCTCTAAACTTGAAAACTTAGTACCCTTTCAGCAATTTTATGGTAGGATTCTCCGTTTTAAAATAACTTTAATGTGCTTCTATCTTATATCTACACTGAAATTTTGATAGATTAGAATCAAGATGATTTTTAGCATGCATATCATATCTATGGTATTATGAATTTGTTTCATAAATAGGCAATGTGAAGCCTTCAAAGAAATCAGAAACAATCATATTCTTAGATTCTAAGCCCTTCTGAATTCTGAAGCTGAACCAAGACTGTGTCATCTTTCCAGGGTACCTCCTGACCGAGGAAATCAAATACTTCAAGGACAAGATCATAAGTGTCTACTGCTCACATCTAATGCAAACTCTGGAGTTGCATCCTCGCATTTGATTTCACCTTGAACCTTTGCTGAGCTATAGCTAGACTTGGGATTTTAATAAATCATTCTTGATTAGTCACAGCACAGTACTCAGATTCACTCTTCTGCCTTAGAAATCACAGTTTATAGATCCTTAAATATTATTTAATTCTGTAATGTTCTCCCTTGTTTTCTCTAAATGTCGCATCATTTTTATCACAATGCAAATTATTTTGGAACTTAAGGAACACAAGTATCTGGCTGCTTTAAAGCTGCTTTAAGCTTTTGGAAAATGAACCATTCTTAGCCAAAAATCTGTTAATCCAAATCCTGCTAATCTACCACATTGAATAAAATCCTACTAATAAAGTCACATTTTAAATTTGCTTACATGCAGAGAGAAGATTATATCTCAAAATTATAGCTGGGCTATTTAGATTTTTATGGGAAAAGTCAAGGAGGTCCAGAGATTCCTGATAAGCATATTAAAATTTCTGAGAATTTTCAAGAGCTGATTTCTTAAGAAAGTCTGAGATGAGTGTGTTGGCTTTAAACAGTGTCTGTTCTTTAATTCCTCTACTCCCCTAAACGAATGAGGACTAGGTAGGTAGGTGCAGCAGCAAGTTTCTGTCAGCCCTGTCTATGACAGATGCACAAGTGACCACTCCGTACGTCCCTTCTAGAGGCTCATCTGGGACTTTTTAAAATACACATTTCTAAATATGTTAAGTCCAAGTTTTGTGGAGAGGAGTTTGGCCATCTGTCCTTAAAAGCTTCCTTGTGATTCTGATATATAGCAAGAGGAGCCACTCCCCTTACAATGGAGGAAGAGAAGGATCAAGAAACTGATGCACGTTTGTTAAGAGTCTGTTGTGAGCTGTGCACTAGACAGGACATGTGCCATTTCTTAGTTAGGACATGGTTGCGATAGAACATGCATTAAGAGTTGTGTTTTTTCTTTCTTTCTTTCTTTCTTTCTTTCTTTCTTTCTTTCTTTCTTTCTTTCTTTCTTTCTTTTTTAAAGATTTTATTTATTTATTTGTCAGAGAAGGAGAGAGAGAGAGAGAGCACGCACAAGCACGGGAAGCAGCAGGCAGAGGGAGAAGCAGACTCCCCTCTGAGCAAGGAGCCTGATATGGGGACTCCATCCTAGGACCCTGGGATCGTGACCTGAGCTGAAAGCAGACGCTTAACTGACGGACCCCCCCCCCCCAAGGCGCCCCGCTTATAAGGCTTTATACATCCATTTTTTTAAATACCTAGTGGCTGCTCTCTTACAGTCATTAACCCTCACTTAAATTTTTTGGGTAACAATGCAATGAATGAATGTTTACTTAAAATACAATCTTTAAGAGTTAAGCAACAAAACTGTTTCCATAATTATTATTCCTGGGGTATATTAAAACGACAAGCTAGTCAAGAAAGTCACTATGTTGTTCCTCTTTTGTGTGCTTTCTAAGACCTGGCTGTTCAAGAAAATTAAAAGTAAAAAATGCTGTGCTCTTGCTACTATCATACAGCAAAGTCAATAAAGCAGCAAAAGAATAAGCTGTGTTCCATTCTGTCTCATATATTAACAGAATTGCCCCCTGAGTTCAGACATGCTGTTATTCAAGATAGTTGATGATATATGGGTCTGCGGAATACAGCTGGATTCCCAGGTTGCAGTTCAGTTTATGGTAAATCGTAGTTTGATTTGTATGGAGAAATAGAATGATAGGAAAGGTATTGATAAAAAAAAAATACATAACAGCAAGACACTGTTTTAACTATCCATCTTGGGCTATTAAGAGTTTCAAAAAACATTATTTGATCTGTTATTGCATGACAAAGATCTTAAAGGAAAGAATAACAGTCTTTCAGTCCATTGATAAGATATATAACCACTAGAGGACCAAGCTACTAGGAAGATAGTGTGGATTTTATGGCACAGCTGTCTCCATTATTTGGACATTATCATATGCCCAAAATATGAAAGAAGTTTACCTGGTCCGTGTACAAGTAAAATGAGGATTTTGACAGACCTTTAAGTTAGGAAAGCTGCTAAGATCATCATATGCTCTCTGGATCTAAGCAGTTGATAATGACTTTGAAAGCTTTCAGATCTGCTTCATCTTGCCCTAGGAGGAAGGTTTCCTAATGCACATTGGTAGGGATGAAACTAAATTTCTGTAGTCTTGGGGAGAAGTTTCACTCTTTCAGTTCCAATCTTCTGTACCTCCTCACTAAGCTTTTTCAAAAGAAGATTGGTGATAGTATTTGATATCTGTTTGGCCCCAGTGGATATTGGTACATGGTTTCAGGAACTAGGAAGAATAGAATATAGGGAATTAGGCCTTTTGGTTCCAGCGGTTCTTTCTGGGAAGTCAAGTAAATACACACGGAAGTGGTAGCATGCAGGTGTCTGCACCCCAACCGTAGCCAAATCCATGTAACATTCTGGAAACAGTTTCAACATGAAGGCAGATACCTATTGGTATAAAGTGTGGTTTAAGATGCTTGGGAGATCTTTGTGAAGCTGATAGATGTTACATTAAGTCACGTGAATCCTGAATGGGATTAGGGTGTTTAAGAAAGGCCAGGGAAGTGTTTGGAGAATTATCTTCTGTGTTCCTAAGACGAGCACAGGGAAAGAAAAAGTGTCTTATTAACAATGCATGTACAAATATGATGATAGCATAAGGAAGACACTTCTTGATGATATATCATTAAGCAGATATTCTAAAGAGGATGTTGTTTTGCCATTTAAAGCAGGCAAAAATGTAAGACATAAATATGCAGTTTATTTTTATGAAAATAACCCACTAAGATCAGACTTGAACACCCAAAGACAAATCTCTCAAGCACTTAACTTAGCCTCTGGGTAATGCACTGTGTATACTTGCCCTCATCCACATTTAACCTAGAGCCTCCACTGCTTCTCCTCATCTCATTTACTTGTGTAATGAATACCTGAAGTGCTTCTCTGACAGATGGTGGGTTAGGGGTCATATGTATAAAGAATATCGGCAGACGCAGTTGTGCTACAAATCAAAATCTGTAGATGTTTAAACAGGAGAGTAATACAATCAAACTTGTTTCACAGCTATTTCATGACCAGACAGACTGGGGGATTGTGGCTGAGAGTGAAAGGGGCTCCTGGAGTCCAGGGATGAGATTATCAGCTCGAATTTAGGTAATATAGGTAAAAATAGAGATACATGGACAAATTTGGATCTTATTTTTGTGTTATCAATAATATTGCTTCCATTTCTCTAGTGTGAACAGGAAATCATACATAATAGATGATGAAATTTCCTTTCGTAGAATCTTCGGATAAAAAAATAATAGGACAGGGGCACCTGGGTGGCTCAGATGGTTAAGCGTTTGCCTTTGGCTCGGGTCATGATCCCGGGTCCTGGGATCGAGCCCCACGTGGGGCTCCCTGCTCAGTGGGGAGTCTGCTTCTCTCTCTCCCTCTGCCTCTCCCCCTGCTTGTGCTCTGTCTCTCTCTCTCTCTCAAATGAATAAATAAAATCTTTAAAAAAATAATAGGACACCATATTCGTATCTTAGTGCTTCATGAGTTATGATGGGGATTAAATAGCGTATTCCTGAGACAAATACATAAATGTATGGTTATTGTTATCCTTGTGAATAGTTTTTGCCAATTAATAATTAACACAACTTACCATTTTATGGTTTACAAAGTTACAAAGTGCTTTAGTATATATTATCTCACCTGATATCCCCTTTGTATCCACATGAATATGTGGGCTTCTTTCCCACATGATGTGTTTGTTCAAGCTGTTCCTTTTGCTCAGAATGCCTTAATTGTACTTTTTCTCTGGTGACTCTACCTACCCTTCAAGTCTTGGCTTAAATGTCACTTTCTCATGGACGCTTTCCACTTTCCTCCACTCTCAGTTCTGTCCTTCCCTATGCTCTACCATAATACAAAAAAACTCACCACTTTTCCTTCCAAACACTTATACCACTACTTGTAATTATGTATGGATATGTGTGATGCTGTTATTAATGGCTTTTTTCTCCACTCCATAAGATCCGTGAGGAGATTATTTTGTTCTTCACAGTACCATCAGGCATGACTACAGTGCCTAGCTCATAGTAAAAGGTGAACACTTTTTTTAACGAATAAAGGAAAATAATAATTTTTAAAATTCCCCTTTGCATGTGGAGGATACACTGAAATTCTTTCACTATGTTTGACTTTAGTTACTCTCAAGGTTTTGTTAGCATCACTATTGTTAACACCATATTGTATTATAATTTTTCTGGGTCCACTAGAGCATGAATCCCTGGAGAGAGGTTATTCATGTCACATTATTTTTGCACGTCCAGGTTCAGGGCATAAGATAAGAGTAGGCACAAAATTTGCTGACTGAATGAGTCATTGCGAGTCATATGGAGATTTTGCAATCACTCAAGTGAGGGGTTATGATAGCTTGAACGAGCGTAGTAAGTTTTATGAATTGAGCTAAAATAGGAACAGATTTTATAGAAATAGAAGCAATAGGACTAGACAACTTATACTAATTATACATAGCAAATGAAAGAATTAAATAAGACATTTCAAATGCAGGGACTGAAGTTCTGGGAGGAAGGTGTTACATTTTATTAGGTTGAACCATATGAAAGTCCTGTTTTTGTAAGGCAAAAGCAGTCATTAAAATCATCAATTTCACTTGGTTCAACAGATTCATTCATTTTCTTATGATATTGAGTTTGAAATATTGGTAGTTTCCTTATTCATTCCACACTCAAATGGAAAATTCTCCGGATTTTTGACATACTTAAAATTTGGGCTAGATTGATCAGTTTGGTAGTCATTTGAAATATGGTTATTGGAGTATAGGGAGAAAAAAGAGAAATCAAGAGAAAAATCTTGAAGAACCTATTTATTGATGGATACAAGTCATTTCTACATTTGTTCTGATAATCAGCAATGTATTAAATTTGCATGTATATTTAAACAAACTTTTAATTTTTTTGCACATGTCCTTTTTTAATTTACCATAAATTCCTAGAAGAGGCATTAAACAAAGCAGGAGTTTAACATGTTTCAACACATTGACAGATTTCCCTACAGAAAAGTCATCCTAATTTTCACTCTTAAGCACAGGTTTTTTTTCACAAGAAAGAACATAGACGAATAAAAAATATGTAAGCTATAGAAAGAACATAAACTAAAATTTCATTTTCCTTTAAAAAAGTTTCCTTTAAAATAACGGTTCCCAAACTTTTTGATCCCAAGAACTCCTTACACTGTTAATAATTAATAAAAGCTATTAACTTAAAAGTTAATATTAAACGTTAATAAAATTATTAGCACTGTTAATAATTAATAAGAACTCTTTTATATTAAAATCCATCGTCTCTCTTGCATTTTCTTCTGCCCCCCCCTTCATTTTTCCTTTCCTACTATCTTCTTCTTTTTTTTTTTCTTTTTTAACATATAATGTATTATTTGTTTCAGAGGTACAGGTCTGTGATTCATCAGTCTTACACAATTCACAGTGCTCACCATAGCCCATACCCTCCCCAATGTCTATCACCCAGCCACCCCATCCCACCTACCCCCTACCACTCCACAAACCCTCAGTTTGTTTCCTGAGATTAAGAATTCCTCGTATCAGTGAGATCATATGATACATGTCTTTCTCTGATTGACTTATTTCGCTTAGCATAATACCCTCTAGTTCCATCCACGTTGTTGCAAATGGCAAGATTTCTTTTTTTTTGATGGCTGCATAATATTCCATTGTATATATATACCACATCTTCTTTATCCATTTATCTGTTGATGGACATCTTGGCTCTTTCCATAGTTTGGCTATTGTGGACATTGCTGCTATAAACATCGGGGTGCATGTACCCTTTCAGATCACTACATTTGTATCTTTGGGGTAAATACCCAGTAGTGCAATTGCTGGGTCGTAAGGTAGCTCTCTTTTTTTTTTTTTTAATTTTTTATTGTTATGTTAATCACCATACATTACATCATTAGTTTTTGATGTAGTATTCCATGATTCATTGTTGGTGCATAACACCCAGTGCTCCATGCAGAATGTGCCCTCTTTAATACCCATCACCAGGCTAACCCATCCTCCCACTCCCCTCCCCTCTAGAACCCTCAGTTTGTTTTTCAGAGTCCATCATCTCTCATGGCTCGTCTACCCTCTGATTTCACCCCCTTCATTCTTCCCCTGCTGCTCTCTTCTTCTTTTTTTTTTTCTTAACATATATTGCATTATTTGTTTCAGAGGTACAGATCTGTGATTCAACAGTCTTGCACAATTCACAGCGCTTACCATAGCACATAGTAGGGTAGCTCTCTTTTCAACTTTTTGAGGAACCTCCATACTGTTTTCCAGAGTGGCTGCACCAGCTTGCATTCCCACCAACAGTGTAGGAGGGTTCCCCTTTCTCTGCATCCTTGCCAACATCTGTCATTTCCTGACTTGTTCATTTTAGCCAATCTGACTGGTGTGAGGTGGTATCTCATTGAGGTTTTTGATTTGGATTTCCCTGATGCTGAGTGATGTTGAACACTTTCTCATGTGTCTGTTGGCCATTTGGATGTCTTCTTTGCAGAAATGTCTGTTCATGTCTTCTGCCCATTTCTTGATTGGGTGATTTGTTCTTTGGGTGTTGAGTTTGCTAAGTTCTTTATAGATTTTGGATACTAGCCCTTTATCTGATATGTCATTTGCAAATATCTTCTCCCATTCTGTCAGTTGTCTTTTGGTTTTGTTGACTGTTTCCTTTGCTGTGCAAAAGCTTTTTATCTTGATGAAGTCCCAATAGTTCATTTTTGCCCTTGCTTCCCTTGCCTTTGGCAATGTTTCTAGGAAGAAGTTGCTGCGGCTGAGGTCGAAGAGGTTGCTGCCTGTGTTCTCCTTTAGGATGTTGATGGACTCCTGTCTCACATTTAGGTCTTTCAACCATTTTGAGTCTATTTTTGTGTGTGGTGTAAGGAAATGGTCCAGTTTCATTCTTCTGTATGTGGCTGTCCCATTTTCCCAACACCATTTGTTGAAGAGACTGTCTTTTTTCCATTGGACATTCTTTCCTGCTTTGTCGAAGATTAGTTGACCATAGAGTTGAGGGTCCATTTCTGGGCTCTCTATTCTGTTCCATTGATCTATGTATCTGTTTTTGTGCCAGTACCATGCTGTCTTGATGATGACAGCTTTGTGATAGAGCTGGAAGTCTGGAATTGTGATGCCACCAGCTTTGCTTTTCTTTTTCAACATTCCTCTGGCTACTCGGGGTCTTTTCTGGTTCCATACAAATTTTAGGATTATTTGTTCCATCTCTTTGAAAAAAGTGGATGGTATTTTGATAGGGATTGCATTAAATGTGTAGATTGCTCTAGGTAGCATTGACATCCTCACAATATTTGTTCTTCCCATCCATGAGCATGGAACGTTTTTCCATTTCTTTGTGTCTTCCTCATTTCTTTCTTCTGTAGTTTTCTGAGTACAGATTCTTCGCCTCTTTGGTTAGATTTATTCCTAGGTATCTTATGGTTTTGTGTGCAATTGTAAATTGGATCGACTCCTTAATTTCTCTTTCTTCTGTCTTGTTGTTGGTGTATAGAAATGCCACTGATTTCTGTGCATTGATTTATTATCCTGCCACTTTACTGAGTTCCTGTATGAGTTCTAGCAGTTTTGGGGTGGAGTCTTCCGGTTTTCCACATAAAGTATCATATCATCTGCAAAGCGTGAGAGTTTGACTTCTTTGCCGATTCTGATGCCTTTTATTTCTTTTTGTTGTCTGATTGCTGTGGCTAGGACTTCTAGTACTATGTTGAATAGCAGTGGTGATAGTGGACATCCCTGCCGTGTTCCTGACCTTAGGGGGAAAGCTCTCAGTTTTTCCCCATTGAGAATGATATTCACTGTGGGTTTTTCATAGATGGCTTTTATGATATTGAGGTATGTACCCTCTATGCCTATACTCTGAAGAGTTTTGATCAAGAAAGGATGCTGTACTTTGTCAAATGCTTTTTCTGCATCTACTGAGAGGATTATATGATTCTTGTTCTTTCTTTTGTTAATATATTGTATCACGTTCATTGATTTGTGGATGTTGAACCAACCTTGCAGCCCAGGAATGAATCCCACTTGGTTGTGGTGAGTAATCCTATTAATGTACTGTTGGATCCTATTGGCTAGTATTTTGGTGAGAATTTTTGCATCCATATTCATCAGGGATATTGGTCTGTAATTCTCCTTTTTGATAGGGTCTTTGTCTGATTTTGGGATCAAGGTAATGCTGACCTCATAAAATGAGTTTGGAAGTTTTCCTTCCATTTCTATTTTTTGGAACAGTTTCAGAGGAATAGGTATTAATTCTTCTTTAAATGTTTGGTAGAATTCCCCTGGGAAGCCATCTGGCCCTGGGCTTTTGTTTGTTGGGAGATTTTTGATGACTGCTTCAATTTCCTTAGTGGTTATAGGTCTGTTCAGGTTTTCTATTTCTTCCTGGTTCAGTTTTGGTAGTTTGTACATCTCTAGGAATGCATCCATTTCTTCCAGATTATCTAATTTGCTGGCACATAGTTGCTCATAATATGTTCTTGTAATTGTTTGTATGTCTTTGGTGTTGGTTGTGATCTCTCCTCTTTCATTCATGATTTTATTTATTTGGGTCATTTCTTGTTTCTTTTTGTTAAGTCTGGCCAGGGGTTTATTAATCTTGTTAATTCTTTCCCGAAGAACCAGCTTCTAGTCTCATTGATCTGTTCTACTGTTCTTTTGGTTTCTATTTCATTGATTTCTGCTCTGATCTTTATTATTTCTCTTCTCCTGCTGGGTTTAGGCTTTATTTGCTGTTCTTTCTCCAGCTCCTTTAGTTGTAGGGTTAGGTCGTGTATTTGAGACCTTTCTTGTTTCTTGAGAAAGGCTTGCATTGCTATATACTTTCTTCTTAGGACCGCCTTTGCTGCATCCCAAAGATTTTGAACAGTTGTGTTTTCATTTTCACTTGTTTCCATGAATTTTTTTAATTCTTCTTTAATTTCCTGGTTGACCCATTCATTCTTTAGTAGGATGCTCTTAGCCTCCATGTATTTGAGTTCTTTCTGACTTTCCTCTTGTGATTGAGTTCTAGTTTCAAAGCATTGTGGTCCAAAAATATGCAGGGGATGATCCCAGTCTTTTGGTACCGGTTGAGACCTGATTTGTGACCTAGGATGTGATCTATTCTGGAGAATGTTCCATGGGCACTAGAGAAGAATGTGTATTCTGTTGCTTTGGGATGGAATGTTCTGAATATATCTGTGAAGTCCATTTGGTCCAGTGTGTCATTTAAAGTCTTTATTTCCATGTTGATCTTTTGCTTAGATGATCTGTCCATTTCAGTGAGGCGGGTGTTAAAGTCCCCTACTGGTATTGTATTGTTGTTGATGTGTTTCTTTGCTTTTGTTATTAATTGGCTTATATAATTGGCTGCTCCCATGTTAGGGGCATAGAAATTTACAATTGTTAGATCTTCTTGTTGGATAGACCCTTTAAGTATGAGATAGTGTCCTTCCTCATCTCTTATTATAGTCTTTTGTTTAAAATCTAATTTGTCTGATATGAGGATTGCCACCCTAGCTTTCTTTTGATGTCCATTAGCATGGTAAATGGTTTCCCATTCCCTCACTTTCAATCTGGAGGTGTCTTTGGGTCTAAAATGAGTCTCTTGCAGGCAGCATATCAATGGGTTTTGTTTTTTAATCCAGTCTGATACCCTGTGTCTTTTGATTGGGGCATTTAGCCCATTTACATTCAGGGTAACTATTGAAAGATATGAATTTAGTGCCATTGTATTGCCTGTAAGGTGACTGTTGCTGTATATTGTCTCTATTCCTTTCTGGTCTATATTACTTTTTGGCTCTCTCTTTGTTTAGAGGACCTCTTTCAATATTTCTTGTAGGGCTGGTTTGGTGTTTGCAAATTCTTTTAGTTTTTGTTTGTCCTAGAAGCTTTTTATCTCTCCTCTTATTTTCAATGACAGCCTAGCTGGATATAGTAATCTTGGCTGCATATTTTTCTAATTTAGTGCTCTGAATATATCATGCCAGTCCTTTCTGGCCTGCCAGGTCTCTGTGGATAGGTCTGTTGCCAATCTAATGTTTCTACCATTGTAGGTTACAGACCTCTTGTCCCGAGCTGCTTTCAGGATTTTCTCTTTGTCTCTGAGACTTGTAAGTTTTACTATTACATGTCGGGGTGTTGACCTATTTTTATTGACATTGAGGGGGGTTCTCTGTGCCTCCTGGATTTTAATGCCTGTTTCCTTCTCTAAATTAGGGAAGCTCTCTGCTAATTTGCTCCAATATATCTTCTTCACCTCTCTCTGTTTCTTCTTCTTCTGGGATCCCAATTATTTTAATATTGTTTCATCTTATGGTATCACTTATCTCTCGAATTCTGTGATCCAGTAGTTGTTTATCTTTCTTTTTCTCAGCTTCTTTATTCTCCATTATTTGGTCTTCTATATCACTGATTCTCTCTTCTGCCTCATTTATCCTAGCAGTTAGAGCCTCCATTTTTCATTGCACCTCATTAATAGCCTTTTTGATTTCGACTTGTTTAGATTTTAGTTCTTTTATTTCTCCAGAAAGGGTTTCTCTAGTATCTTCCGTGCTTTTTTCAAGCCCAGCTAGTATCTTCATAATCGTCATTCTGAACTCTAGTTTTGATGTCTTACTAATGTCCATATTGATTAGGTCCCTGGCAGTCAGTACTGCCTCTTGTTCTTTTTTTTGAGGTGAGTTTTTCCATCTTGTCATTTTGTCCAGATGAGAATAGATGAATGGGAGAACAAAATGCTAACAGGGCAACAACGACCCCAGAAAAATGTACACTAAACAATCAGAAGAGACCTGAAACCAGGGGCGAAAAGAAAGGGAAAGAAAGAAAGAAAAAAAGAATATGTTCAAATATGATCAGGCTGGTGAATAGATCAGTGCCACACTTTAGATATTGGGCATATTTTGGTCTGTTAGAAGAAACTGCCTCCCAAAATTTTAAAGAAAGAAAAACTTATATATATACAAAAATAATGATACATACGGTTAAGGGATGGAATATGACTGTTAAGATGAAAATTATAAAATATTTCATAAAAGGAATTGATAATAAGTTGGTTGAAAAAAGAAGAGAAATTTAAAAAAAAAAAGGGGGGGGAGAATGTGATCAGGCAGGAGACTAGAACAAAGCCATACACTAGAGATTTAGGGTATATTTTGGTCTGTTAGAAGAAACTGTATCCCAAAATTTTAAAGAGAACAACTTCTATATATACAAAAAATAAGGTTAACTACAATGAAGGGATAAAATATGACTCTAAAAATGAAAAATAAAAAAGATTTTTAAAAAAAGGGATTGATAAGATGTTGGTTGAAAAAGGGAAAAAGAAAAATCCAAAAAAAATAGAAAAAGAAAAAAAAGAAAATTTAAAAAATTAACTTTGAAAGACTAAAGAATCAGGGGGAAAAGCCATGAATTCTATGTGCTGTATTCCCCTCTGCTGGCGTTCTGCTGTTCTCATTGATCAGTAAACTTGGTCTTGGCTGGCTGTTCTTCCTGATCTTCTGGGGGAGGAGCCTGTTGCCGTGGTTCTCAGATGTCTTTGCCACAGGCGGAATTGCCCTGCCCTTGCCGGGTCCAGGCTAAGTAATCTGCTCGGGTTTGCTCTCGGGAGCTTTTGTTCCTTGCAAGCTTTCCATACAGCTTTGGAGCCAAGAACTCGGGGCCCCGCTCCTCAGCGAGCCCTCAGAGAAAAGCAGTCAGTCACTCCTGTCTCCCTGGTCTCCGGCTGCACTCCGTGCTCACCCAGCCTGTGACCAAGCGTTTCTGTCTCTGGCACCCGACCCTGTGTGGAGTCTCCAAACCCAGCAGATCCCTGTGGTGTGCTCCCGTGCCACTCCTCCTGGGGGAGGAAGGGGGGTCTCCCCGGATCTGCCGCTTGTTGGGTCCCTGCTGGAGGAGCAGTGGCCCGGCTATGCCACGGATCACAGTTTATGGCAACCCTGAGCTGAAAGCCCGCTCCTCGGCTCCGTCTCTGCAGCCAGCTTCCCCACTCCGATACCTGGGAGCTCTGCCGCACTCAGGCACCCCTGGTCTTTCTGTGACCCCAAGGGTCCCGAGCCCACACTGTCCCAGCGAGGGTCCCACCCCCCGCTTAGCCACTGGAGCAACGTCCCTCAGCAGAGCAGACTTCTAAAAGTCCTGATTTTGTGCTCCGCTGCTCTATCACTTGCCAGAAGTGGCCGATGGAGGCCCCCTCCCCCGCCGTCTATCCTCCCAAATATCGCCTCAGATTCACTTCTCTGCACATCCTACCTTCCAGAAAGTCATCACTTTTCTATGCAGATAGTTGCTGCTATTCTTTTCTTCGATCTCCTGTTGAGTTTGTAGGTATTCAGAACGGTTTAGTCCCTATATAGCTGAATTCCTGGGACCAGACGATATTTAGGTCTCCTACTCCTCCGCCATCTTGCTCCTTCTCTCTCTTGCATTTTCAGTGATTTACTTTTACATTGTAAATGTGTACATTTAGAAAATAGCAGTGCATTGAGTTATGAAGATCTTATAAAGGTTATATTCCATCATATAACATCAAATAATCTTGTTCATTCACATCACTGCAGAGCTCATCAGAAAGTCCATAAGTATTGTGACATTGTCAAGTTCATGGAGGAAGGTACAAATTTCCCAAAATTGTAGTTTTCACTTGAAAGCTCCAATTTTATCACTGGCAATAAATAGTTGTTTTCTTTGGAGGGTAATACGTCTGCCAAATACCTGAGTATGAATAACTATATTTTGTCTGTCATTGTTTCTAGTAAAAACCGTGTCCCATTAAACAAGCAGAAAGAAAGTCATAAAAGGTCTGAAAAAAATTAAACATACTGATAATATTTAGGCTTGACAAAGATATGAAGAAGTCTGCACATTCTCAAATTAATAAAGCAAGTAAAAATTGGTACCATTTACATATCCTCAAATTTAGTTTTGCAAATATCAATTAGAATAATGTCCTGAAAAAATTTGGCAATATCTTCCATTTCTGGGGATTTATCTCAAGGAAGAAACTGGATGAGTGTTTAAAGAATATGTGTGTGTACTTAACTAAAATAGGTATTTATAAAAAATTGAGAACAATAATACATGCGGATTTGGTTATAGGAATTTTGGTGTATTCACATGACGGAATTCTACACAGCCATCAAAGATAATGATATAAATGTTTACCATTGTCAGGGGTGGACCAAGATGCCTTAGATAATTAAAAACAAACAACATGCTACAAAAAGCTCAAAAACAGTATGACTGTATTTAAAAACTAATATGTATGTATAAATGCATAGACAAAAGATACCACATGTTAACAGAATATATTTATATGTAGTGAAATATAAGTGATTTTGAATGTAGTTTAATGTAAGGCAGTGTTTCTCAATGACATTTGTGTGGTGAAGAGGCAGTACTTGTTTTTTTCATCAGGGGACATTTGTCAATACTGGGGACATTCTTGGTTGTCACAATTGGGAAAGTACTACTGACATCAAGTAGATGGAAGACAGGGATGCTGCTGATTATCCAGCCCAGAATGTCAGTAGTGCCAAGGTTTTAAGGTCATTCAAGCTCATTTGATTTCATAAATATATATTGAGCTACTATCATGTGCAAATCACTGGCTATCCAGCAGTAAACAAAACAGATATGGTTGTTTTCCATAAGGAATCATGATATTTGTAATATCTGAATCTTATATAATGAGTCTTTTATAAATTAATAAAAATCATAAAGTTGTATTAAAGAGAAGAAGGGGTGAGTCTTAAAAATAGTCTCTTTCTTTGATCTTTTAATCTCACTTATAGGAATTTTTTAAGGAAATAATAAGAAATTTGCCCAAAGATTTATGTGCAATATTGTTTAATAGGTCATTATTTATCATAGTGGAAATTTGGAAACAAATGTCAAAAAAAGGTAAAATAAAGTATGAACAGTCAGTTGATGGATTACTAAATTTATATTTTTGAAATACACTAATATGACAAATGTTCATTCTATAAAGTTAAATGAAAAAAGCAAAGCACAAATCTCTAAGTACCGCATGATCCTAGTTCTTAAAAACACACAGGAGGGAAAGACTAGCAGGAAATATGCCAAAATGAGTTATGAGTGGCTCTCTCTATGGTGTTGTAGTATAAGCAATTTTAATTTTTTTCTTTAAAGTGTAAGTACTTTCTAAATCATCTAAAATGAACATATATTATTTTTATAATTAGGAAAAAAGCCATATCATATTGATGACTACATGCAATGCCCCATGTGAGTATAGTTGAAAAAGGAGAAATCATTTTTCTACCCTTGAGGAGTTTCTACAAAAAGGTAGAGAGAGAAGTCATACATCTGTGGAAAGTTTATAATTAATAATAACAAATACAACAGTACAAAAAGAAGAATGCAACAGACTTATTTTGAATCCCTTCTGGTCTAGCACTGCACCAGGTACACTCACCAACGTTATCACGGCAGATCTACCAACAGTCCTGTGAGGCTGGGGTTATCCTCCCTATCTTAGTGATGAAATTGAAGCTCATTGAGATCTTGTCTCAGGTCAACCACAGATAGGATTCAACCCCAGGCCTGACTCATTTTTACAAGAAATGATCGGTTCCACCCAATGGGAGAACACAGAAGGGAGGACCGTCATTAACAGAAGCATTTCAAAGGAAGCTGTGAAAATTCATACATTTTTCTCAAGAGACTTAGGAATCGTCACCAACCGGAAGAGATAAAAAATATTTTTTAATTCCTTCAAGGACTAGTTCACTGAATGTCTTATATGCTCAGTGTGTTATGAGCACAGGATTTTTATGTTTCTGATACCTGATTGTTTTAAAAGACCTAATGTGAAGTTCTGCATAGTCATCAGTTGCTTCTGCAAAAGGGGAGTTCTGAATCAGCCAAGGTGAAGTGCCGCTGTATGATTAATCCCTGCAGGTCCTATTACTTTTCAGGCCATTCTTCTTATCTACAAGTGATATAACTTGACAGAAAGTCAGAAAATGAATGTTTTAATCAATCCTGCTTTCATCTGTGACAGATCTCTGCCTGAAAAGGAGTGGGCAGTCTCATGTCCTTCCTATCCTTTATCTATATTACGGGGTCTTGGACTCCATTTTCTCCGACAAGGGAGAAGAATTTATTCAAAATAATGGTTGTCATTTAGATAAGGGAGTTAGATCTATCACTGTGCCCAGACAGCACAACCAGAACTAATTCTCTCTCTCTATTAAACAAATAAAACATCACCCTGTGTCTGCCGTTGAAAAATGTCTGCCAGTAGTTCAAGATTTATTAGTTTGTTCAAGCCCCCATTATAAGAAATCTAAAATTTCTTCTGTTCTTTAACTCAGAACTTTTACCATGCAAAAGGGTTTGCGAGTAGAGAAGAGGCCAAAAAGTATGGGATGTGTTTTATTTAATAAAAAGGGCATGAAAATATTTTGTTTCACTTTTACTTTTACACATTAAAATGCAAGTTATAATCATTAGTTTTCTTATTTGAAGGACTATTTTCTTTATTTCTCGCCTAACGTAATGTTAAATGACTTGGGGAATAAAACTGGAATCTCATTTGGAATTTTGCCAGTATATCTAGTGTCCTGAAATGAAACATTAAATTTGTTTTCTTATTTTACAAAGTTATTAATTTTGACCATTATCTGAGTGTGTACTTTAAACTCTGAAAAATAGTATTACTTCCCTCACTTTATAAATGAAGACACAGAGGCTCAAAGAAGTTCAAATAAATTAGTCTTGGTCATATAGTGGTAATTGTTTGGCTTGGAATTCTAGTCTTTCTAAATGCAAATTCCATGCTCTTTCCTATATACCATGTTCACTTTTATGTCAAATATAATTGTTGAAGCACATGAAAATATGTTCAACATCACTATGTCATTATGGAAATGCAAATTAAAACCACAATGAGATACCACTTCATACCCATTAGGATGGCTATTATGAAAACAAAAAACAAACAAACAAACCAGAGAAAGCAAAAGAAAACAAACCAGAAAATAACAAGTTTGGTAAAGATGTGGAAAAGTTCAAACTCTTGTGCATTGCTGGTGGAAAGCAAAATGGTAGCAGCCACTGTGGAAAACAGTATGGTGGCTCCTTAAAAAGTTAAACATAGAATTACCATGTGATCCAGCACTTCTGGGTATATACCCCCAAAAGGTGAAAGTAGGGACTCAAGCAGAGACTTGTTCATGGATGTTCATGGCAGCATGCTTCACACTAGCCAAAAAGTGGAAACAACACAAATGTCCACCAACAGATAAATGGATAAACAAAATGTGCTATATATGTATGATGGAAGATTATTCAGCCTTAGAAATTAGTAAAATTCCGACACATGCTACAACCTGGATGAACATCAGAGACACAATAATAAGCAAAATAAGCCAGTCACAAAATAATAAATATTGTATGATTCCACTTATATGAAGTACCTAGAAAAGGCAAATTCACAGAGACAGGAAGTATATTAGAGGTTACCAGGGGCTGGGGGGAGAGGAAAATAGAGAATAATTGTTTAAGGGGTACAGAGTTTCTCTTTCGGATAAAAAAAAAGTTCTAGAAATGGTGATGGTTGCACAATATTGTGAATATACTTAATGCCTCTGAATTGCACACTTGAAATAGTTAAGTATTATGCTATGTATATTTTACCACAATAAAAAATATAATTGTTGAAAAATGATAAAATTAGAGTTTACGAAGCCATCTCTCTGCTATATGTTAGAAATTGAGCTTTAGTATTTGCATGACAATAAAGTTGTATTTAAAATATCAGACCAAGTTGTGAGAGATACTGTGGGATAAGAAGAAATCAGGCAGAGAAAGACAAGATAAACACATCAATATAACTTAACATCTCTAGTTGCACATGTATCCCAAATTTGAAAGATTTTGGACTTCAAAACAGTAGTTATTAGTTTAGTTGAAGGAAATTGTGTAAAACTTCATTAAGAATACAGATTTTAGTCTATGCAAATCAGGTAAAAGAATTGGATATGAGTGTGGATTGAAAGCCCTTGATCATCTTGTGACTCTAAAGAAGGACTAAACACCTCAGTTTGAGGTTCAGGTAATCACTCTGTATGATATGGCTCTTGTGTTTCCTTCCTGGGCCCCAGCCCTCATGGAATCATATCATTATCATGAATCGTCAACCTTGCTCCTCTAAAATTGTGAAATGGGTTTCCCTTGATTATGTAGTTTATCAAAACAAGAAAGTTTTAAGTTAAATTCAGTTATGATAAAGTATATTAACCAAGATCAGTTTTACTTTGAGTTCAGGGTCTAGAATACACTTTTAGATTTGGGGGGCAGTTTTATATATTTGGTATCTAAAGAATTTATAATGTTTCAAAGAATTTGGTGAGTGAAAGACTCTCAGTATAAATTATAACATCATGGATTTTGGAATTGTGCTTTTCAGCTAAAACTATACCTGAGAATTTGAGTAAATTTGTAAAAAATACAAGAACTGGCAATGGACACTATTTAAAATCATACTTTATTATATTTACAAGCCTGTTTTCAGTGTATAGGCAGGGGTTTTTTGTTAAGGTTTTGATTTTGAGTTGCTAGGAGGATTTTTTTTAAGTGTTTTAAAAATAAAATATATTAAATTTCTAAGTGTAGTCTATAAGATATTTTAGAAAATGTAATTTATTAAATTTGTCAATGGGATGAATTATTTAAAGTAATTTAGTCTATTCAACTTGAATTAATTGGATATTCATCAAGGAAAAGTGGAAAATAATTGTTCTTTGCTTATTAGTTTTATAAATAGTAGAACAAGATTTGTTAGTTAAAAGCTTAAGAGAACCAATTTCCTTTATAATTACAACTTTAATAAAAGTTATATTAATTTAAAAACTAAGTAATTGGGCATAGTTTTTGCCATGAACAAAGATCCCTTTAAGACACTTAATAACTCACACTGATGATCTCAACATGCAAATTACACTAAAGCAATGGTTCTCAGATCTGGTGGACACACTTTCAGTTTGGGATCAAGTAAATTGTTAATAATAAAATTACTAGAGTGTAGAAATCATTCACATTAAAGAATAGAGTAGATTCTAGGTTTTCCCTATAATAGTATCAAACTTTTCTTTACTTTACTACATGCTCTCTTCAGTGGGAGTTATTTCTGAATTGCAGTGCACTGGGATGTGACTCTGATCCATGAAGATCTCCTGCCCAGAAGCATCCCCAAGGATGTGGAATGACGAGGAGAGCTAGAAGATTAAGGAATGGTAGAGTAAAACAAAAAGTTCACCAGAATATACCATTCTCTTTGGGTTCTAGTACAGAATGCCATTTCTTGCCAGCCATACTTGTCTGAATATTCCTGTTTCTATCTCTGCCCATAGAGGTCCCAGGGAATAGGAACTGGTATGTGAAATTTTAAGGTATGAAAAATTTTGATAAAACTTTGATGAGTCTGGTTGTGTAACACTGAGTGGACATCAGTTGAGGACAAACCATGGATTGATTCTTTAAGAAATTGTTTCTTAAGGGTGAAATAAAAAGAAAGCAGAGAATAGGCCTTGTATGTAACTCCAAAGCATAACATGCTGGTAAATATTTAACAACCAGGTATCCTGAGGAAAAAAACAAAAGAAACCCAAACTCTGATATGTAGCATTTGCCAGTTTCCCTGTTGTAGATAATCTTACCATGCTGATTTCAAGCTTTCAACATCAGCTCAGGTGTGAGCCAACTTCAGCACATCACTGCCTATAATGCTTCCATTTTTGCTTCTTTATTCTGGCAGCTGATTATGACTGGGAAAAATAATGGCCTCGCTCTCTGTTCCACTAAGAAACATAAAGCAATCAGATAAGAAGCCCTACAGGCTTCCTTTATCTCAGGACACACCTCCAACTACCTATACTCTCTTCCACCTCCTGATCTGCTCCTGTCCAACAGATGGTTCCCTTACGTGTGGGTCAGAGTCCATCCTTAACTCAAGTCTCACACCTGTAATTCTCCCCACTTCCCTTTGAAACATCAGTTTCTTGCTTTCTACTTGATCAGTACCAGCAGTTAAAATGTTAACAATTGCCATCCTTGTGATAGAGCTTGTCTCAGCCCCCCCTCCTTCATCAGCTGCTGCACCATTTTTCTGCTCACTTTTCAGCAGAATTATTCTTGAAAGAGTGGTGTGTTCTCATGTCATCCAGCTTCTCCCCTGCCCTCCCCCCAAACACGCTCCAGTCTGGCCTTCACCATAATCACCACTCGCCCTGCAGTGCCCACCCACACTGTTTAGACTATAACCACTTCACTGTGCTGGAGCTCAGCCTGGAAAGTACCAGGATCAGCACCTCCACCTGAGGGCTCTTTCCAGATCCTTTGGAAAGTCACATTCACATGAGAGGAAAGTGCGAAACATCGGGGAATGAATATCACCCACACCCTCCCTTACAGCATAACTAATTCTTGGGAAAATAAAATACCACAGCTCTCTTGCCCCTTGGCTAATTCTGAGCTGTGTTTTATACTCTCCCAGAGTTTTCTTGTGCGATTAAGCTCCAGTTGTCACCTGTTGCTGAATAACACACCTACGGCTTAACGCACTTATTGGCTGCCTTTGCTTCTCTTCCTTCTGTCATTCCCTACTCCACTGTTGACCTTGTCCATACCTCCCAAAGAAACCCTTTCTCTCAAGTTCTTGTCTAAGGTCTGCTGCTGGGGAACCCAAACTAACACTGGTTTCTTCTTGTTGGGCCATGCAGCAGGATCTGACACAGTTGTTCACTCCCTTCTCCTAGAAGCATTTTCTACTCTTGACTCTAGCTCAGCACACCTTTAGACTTTTCTCCTAACTCGCTAGTCACTCTTTCTCAGTGTCTTTCCTTGGTTCTGTTCCTTCTCCCCACTTCTGCATTTAGAGCGAGACTTCCTCAGTCCTCTTCCTTTCTCTATAAGTGGCTCTCAGGGCTCTATATACCGACTCTATGCCAATGACTAGCAAAGTCCTGTCTCCACCACAGAGTTCTCTTCTGAATGTCACACTCATAGATAGACACAGCTGAGTCCTCAGCATCTCCACTTTGATGTTCTATAGTCATCTGAAATGTAAGATGTCAAAACTGAACTTCTTCTTTCCCTCTCCCCCACATCTGCTCCAGTAACAGCATTCCCCATCTCATTTACAGCAATGCCATCCTTCCAGGTATCCAGGCAGGCCCAAAGCTTTAGAGTAATTCTTGACTCTTGTATCTTTCTCAGCAAGCCTTGGCTGCAACTTAAAAATATATCCAAAATCCCAACATTTCTTACCACTTCCACTGCTCTCATCCTGACTCAAGCCATTGTCATTTCTCACCTGAATCCCCTCAGCAGCCTCTCACCAGGTCTCCCAGCTTCTATTCTTGCCCCACTTCAGCCTGTTCTCAACCTAGAAACTGGAGTTGTATTTTTCAAACT
This sequence comes from Halichoerus grypus, assembly GCF_964656455.1. Classification (NCBI taxonomy): domain Eukaryota; kingdom Metazoa; phylum Chordata; class Mammalia; order Carnivora; family Phocidae; genus Halichoerus; species Halichoerus grypus. The sequence continues at coordinate 120,962,247 of NC_135714.1, forward strand.
CGACCATTCTCTAACACCATACACAAAGATAAACTCAAAATGGATGAAAGACCTCAATGTGAGACAGGAATCCATCAAAATCCTAGAGGAGAACATAGGCAGTAACCTCTTTGACATCGGCCACAGCAAATTCTTTCAAGATACATCTCCAAAGGCTAGTGAAACAAAAGCAAAAATGAACTTTTGGGACTTCATCAAGATAAAAAGCTTCTGCACACAGCAAAGGAAACAGTCAACAAAACAAAGAGGCAACCCACAGAATGGGAGAAGATATTTGCAATGACACTACAGACAAAGTGCTGATTTCCAAGATCTATAAAGAACTTCTCAAACTCAACACCCAAAAAACAAATGATTAAGTCAAAAAATGGGCAGAAGACACGAACAGACACTTCTCCAAAGAAGACATACAAATGGCTAACAGACACATGAAAAAAGTGTTCATCATCATTAGCCATCAGGGAAATCCAAATCAAAACCACACTGAGATACCACCTTACACCAGTTAGAATGGCAAAAATTGACAAGGCAAGAAACAACAAACGTTGGAGAGGTTGTGGAGAAAGGGGAACCCTCTTACACTGTTTGTGGGAATGCAATTTGGCACAGCCACTTTGGAAAACAGTGTGGAGGTTCCTCAAAAAATTAAAAATAGAGCTACCCTATGACCCAGCAATTGCACTACTGGGTATTTACCCCAAAGACAGAGATGTAGTGAACAGAAGGGTCATATGCACCCCAATGTTCATAGTAGCAATGTCCGCAATAGCTAAACTGTGGAAAGAGCCGAGATGCCCTTCAACAGATGAATGGATAAAGAAGATGTGGTCCATATATACAATGGAATATTACTCAGCCATCAGAAAGGATGAATGCCCAACTTTTACATCAACATGGATGGGACTGGAGGAGATTATGCTAAGTGAAATAAGTAAGCAGAGAAAGTCAATTATCATATGGTTTCACTTATTTGTGGAACATAAGGAATAGCATGGAGGACATTAGGAGAAGGAAGGCAAAAATGAAGGGGGGGGGGGAATTGGAGTGGGATATGAACCATGAGAGACTATGGACTCCGAGTAACAAACAGAGTTTTAGAGGGGAGGGAGGTGGGGGGATGGGTTAGCCCGGTGATGGGTATTAAGGAAGGCACATACTGCATGGAGTACAGGGTGTTATATGAAAACAATGAATCATGGATCACTACATCAAAAACTAATGATGTATTGTATGGTGACTAACATAATAAAATTAAATTAAATTAAAAAAAATAAAATCTATATATGATCATTTCCTGTACTGCTCAAAACTAGGCAAAGGCTCTTCTTTGTGACCCATAGAGTGAAAGCACAAGACTTTCCCCTCCCTGCATTTCTTACCCCATCTCCTATCACCATTCCCTCTTCCTCCCCATTCCCCCATACCCACCTCCTCACCACCCCCCATTTCACTCTGAGGCAGTGACTCAGGTTTGCTAACTGCTTTTCGAATACAGTTGGTTTATTCTTGCCTTGGTGCCTGTGTTTAGCTGTTTTCTCATACCTTAAGTAATCTTCTAGGGGAGACCTAAATCCCCACCAGTACATTTTTAGACTTTTCTCAAATCTTATCTTCCAAATGAGGCCATCCATGGCCAGTGTTAAGACTGCAACCTGCCCTCTCCCATCCCCCACACTTCTGGTTCCCCTTACACAGCACTCCTTTTTCTTTATCTATAAAATTTATCATTCTGCAGCACACAATTTAATTTTGTATTAAGTTTATTGTTTATTATCTGTCTCATCCTGTATACTGTTAAAAAGAAAACCATGGGTCCCAAACGGAATCACTTATGTTAAGGCCCCACATAAGCAAACTAAGACTTAGTACCTCACCTAACTTCAGTTTCAGTGCCCCCAAAAACGTTGCTTTTAGCCAGTAAGGTGGAATTTCCTGGTCAGCACTAGAAAACTTACCGATAGATGCCCTCCATTTCCCTTAGGAGGGCTACCTTGCCTAAAGCCATACCTCTTTGCCAACATTTCCTTTTTTCTGCTTCTTCTCTGCCTTTAAAAACTTTTCCTTTTCTACAGCTTGAAGGAGCTCCTTTCGATTTTGCTAGATGGGATGCTGCCTGATTCATGGATCATTTAATATAGCCAGTTAGATCTTCAAATTTACTCAGTTGAAATTTTTATTATTTAACAATATCCCCTCCATCCCCAAATGTCAGGCCCATGATAACAGGAATCTTTGACTGTTTTGTTTAGTCACATATTCCAAGTGTTGAATGAATAAACCAATGAATCTCTTGAAAGAAAAAGTTGATTAATTTAGCAGTAATTTTACCAGTGTCCTAGGGTATTTAACTTTAGACCATTTATTCTTTCAGGATTTCTTTTAACATTACAACAATGAGAAATATTTTTGCTATCTCCTCAGCACAAATTTAAAACTGCAACAACAATGTATTTGATGACATATGGCCCATCAACACCTCTAAGATGTAGATTTTATACTTTCAGGGTGAAGTTATGTATATCCCAGTGGTTCTGTGTGTGTATGTGTATGAAGAGGGCATGATTTTTATCACTCAATAAGTATGTGGCACGGGTCTGAAGATATTTTAATTGTCATAACTCAGGGGGAAGTGCTGTTAGCACGTAGTGGGTAGAGACCAGGGATACTGGTAAACATCCTACCATGCACAAGACAGTCCTCAGAACAAAGAATTATCTAGTCGAAAATGTCAATAGTATTGAGTTTGAAAAAAACAGGGATTAATCTAAAAATTCTCTTAACAAGCCATTGATTCAACTAGTCTATTCAACACATATTTATTGAAGGACTACTGTCTGCTAGGATGTGTCAATGACCAAAATATTCTTGCCTACATAGAGCTTACGTTGTCAATAGTTGGAGATAACAGGGAACCGTTTATGTAGTTCTTACGATGTGCCAAGACACCAACTCATTTAAACCTCAAAACCAGTCCTAGAGAAGGAGTTATTATCCTCAAGTAAAGACAAGTAGACCAACACACCCAAGTTCACACAGACAATTAGTAGCAGAGAAAGGAATTGAGCTGAAGCTGTTTGGCTCCAGTCTGTGCTCTTGATCACTACATTTGTTAAGTTTCAAATACAAACTTATCTATTAAAAAAGAAACATTTAAAAATTTTTAATTAATCTGATGCAATATTCCCAGTGCTTCAGATTCCAGAAAGTTTTAGTATGACTCCAGATGTCTCAGGAATTTCTGTTAATAGATTAAACATTCAGTAAGTATCAGTACAGAGCAAAAGTCATTAGAGGCATCAAATGGGAATATAAAGAAGATTTCATCTTCACATCATTTCAGATAAGCCAGTGAAAATTCATTAAGCATAAATGTCTAATAAATGATTCTAATAATATTGCACAGAGGCACTGGGAGGGTCAGCTGGAGAAGAGCAGCCATATTTGATCAATCCACAAAAAGTAAGTTATTGTTATTATTGTTGGAACACAACAAAATTCCAGTTTCACTTCATGTAGAATCTAAGGATGACAATGTTCATAGTAATCATGAACTATGTTAGAACTTGGAGTTCATTGACTTTACTTCTCTCAATTGATATCCACCAATAAAAAGAAATGTAAAGATATTCACTGATTTGTTCAAAATGAAACAACCAAAAATTGGCAGAGCCATGACAATCTACTACTATAAATTCATAGTTCAGGTATTTTTCCATTATTATTTGAATAATTTTCCATTATTCCAATAATTATTCCAATAATTTTCCATTATTATTTCAAGGAATTAAAAAACTCTTTGGGGAAATATACAAACTGTATCTATTCAACTCTGTGTAACACCCATATGATAGTTTATACACTATATTAGTGTATAACTATATACATATTACATATATATATATAACTATATACATACATACAACATAACTATATATATATTAGACCTGTTGGCAGATAGTAAGTACTTAATATATATTTTCTGAAGGTATGATAATTTGGGAGACAAACGATTGTGTTAAATTATATGGTAAAAATTTAAATGCTTTTGAAAGTTGGAGAATATAAAAACAAATGAGAGTTGAAATGTTGCAGAAAGACTTCACAAAAGTGGGACTTCAGCTGTATAATTAAAAGAATTTTGCTCAATATAAAAAAAGTTCTAAATTTGCAGTATTCAGATAATGCAAAAGCATTCTTGCCAAGGGAATCAGAGCAACATTCAATGAAACAGAATAAAAGACATAGAAAATAGTCAAATGTATATCAGAATATAGCATATAGTAAAATAGGCATTTTATACGAGTGGGAAAAATTATTTAATAAATGATTGTAGGGCTGTTTGACTGGTTCTTTATTAGAAAAAAATGTATTCCAACCATAAACAACAACAACAACAAAAGAAATAAAAATAAAAAACAATGTTCACCGTATTTATTGTGGCAATCATTTTGCATTATATACAAATATTGAATCATTATGTTTACACCTGAAACTAATATAATATTATGTCAATTATATCTAAATAAAAAAGATTACCTCAGCAATAAATTATCTAATAAAAAAAATAGATATGTTGAAGATTAACATTTAAAGAATAATATGCTCTTCTCAAAATCTAGAAGAAAGTATTCACAAATACTACAAAATCTTGAGAGTACAGAAGGCTTCTTTAGAATATGCAAGCAAAGAGAACTCATAGATAAAATTAGTTATATAATTTATGATATAAATTAAAAGAATATTTATTAAGTCAAAAAATGTCATAAACTAAATTTAAATCATGATCTGAAAGAGTCATACTATACGTAACAA